>NW_023270320.1:26243093-26296526 GCF_011800145.1 Mirounga leonina | reverse complement strand
ATATATATATATATATATATATATATATATATATATATATATATATAATAAAGGTAGGTTTTTGAGCTTATTTCAGGAAGCAAACACCATTACTCAAAATAAAAATCTTTGTTCATTTTCATGAAATAAAAGAACTTACTGCTGATAGGTGGTATATTTAACTGTAATTTTACTTAACTGGAGCAGAGGTTCTCAAATATTGTTCCTATACAACACTGGCGTCCCATGATAGGGACTAACAAAAATTGGTTAATGTTTGTCTTTTCTAATTTGAAACAAAATTAATTCATACACAGAAAGGTCTCAATTAAAACTTTTTCCCATAGATTTTTCATAACTGCTGAGTCTTCTAGTGTGTTTTTGTCTATTCTAAAATCAAGTATTAGGTAGTATCTGATTAGTCCTGGAATAATAAAATAAAAATTTCAGTAGTCTAACTGGACTAAGAAATGCCACACTAAATTAGCAAGCCTAAAAATCACTGAATTAAAGCAGGGATTCTGAGATATGACTTTGCCTCTCCCAAAATGAAGTAAAAGATTTTTTTTAAAGGATTTTATTTATTTATTTTAGACAGAAAGAGCACGAGAGTGGTGGGGGAGTGGGTGGGGCAGGGAAGAGCAGAGGGTGAGGGACAATCAGACTCCTCCGTGTTGACTGCAGAACCAGACGTGGGGCTTGGTCCCATGAGCCTGAGATCATGACCTGAGCCGCAATCAAGAGTCAGAGGCCCAACCAACTGAGCTTCCCAGGCGCCCCAAAATGAAGTAAAAGAATTAAGGGCATTGAGATGTTAGGAGCTGCTATGGCCTCAGCTTCACTGCCCCAGGCCCCTGGACAAGTAGAAGTAATTGCTCTGAGGAAGAGACACCCAAACTTATTACCAAAATATAGGGCAGGAGAGGTATGAGCAAGCCTCAGTTTAAGTTCGTTGACTATTATTGGGCACCTACTATGAACTAGTCACTGTGTTCAGACATAGTGGAAACAAAAATGTGTCAGTCAGGGTCTTCATCCTGGAGCATCCCAGAATCTAGTCTAGTGGGAGGAGAAATTTGGGGAAATATGGTAACATGTGAAGTCTAAAATGAGGTGCACACTTACTGGTGTGGGATCTCAGATGAGGGACATCTACTTGAGGGATTATTTCTTCCTGGAAGCCTTCCTTGAATCCCCAGGTTGGGCTCAGTCTTATAGACTGCATTTGGCCAATGTGTCAGGGCATGGGGGTGGGGAAGGAAGGGACATCCCAAGCAAAGAGAGAAGCAGAAGCAAAAGTTCAGAGATGAGAAACAACAAGGTTAGTGTGGGGAACTATACACAAAATAAAGCTCTGGACAAGGAGTGCCAGGAGACAAGATGGTGAGCATTCTTATAGCCCAGGAAAAATGATTTCTCAAGGTAGAGGTAAGTAAAGTGGAACAAGTTGGGAGTAAGCAGGAAAGGAACGTCTCTGTCAGGAAACACATTAACCCCACTCCTGGGTATATCTGCTAGTCCGTTACAGCTCATTTATAAGAAGGTGGGGCAGCCTCCAAGAATTCCTTACTCCAGCATACCATAGCAAAGCTGAGTGCTCCATGGAAGAGTTCATCTCTCTCTGCCTGGTATCTTGGGAGAGCAAGGGCTATCCAGGACAATTAAGATAGGCCTAGAAGGCAGGCAGCTCCCCTTCCAAGGCCTGTTTGTTGAGTAAGATGATTAGGCTAGATGACCCAAGAGTAAATCCTGCCCATGAGTTCTTGAAGAAAATTCATTATGGTAAGAAATGCCAGTGGGATCTTGACTGGTTATAGCACTTTACATATCTGTGTTTCATCTGTTGAAGGTTTTTTGTGAATGTTTATTGTTCTTGCAAAGCTGTTTATTCAACAATGTATGAAGGCCATTCTTTGTATCTACTCTGTGCTCAGTGTCAGCATTCAGAAGCAAATAAGACACCACCTATCCTTTAAAACTTTAGCAGCCTTATACAGTGTGCTCAGGTATCTTCTTCTGGCATATCTGATACATGGGTATTATGAGTTTGCAAGTAATGGAATTTTGATCATGGTTTTAGCAGATAAAAGAAACTGCACACTTTTTTATGTTTGCACATTAATATCAATCAGTATTTTTTATACTAAATAAGAATTATGTTTGTTAATATTATCAGTCATATATTCTCTTAATCCTCTTATTGGATTAAAATGAATCTGAATTTAACACTGGCATAGCAACATAGATCACCTGAGAAACTTACCCTTTCCTCAAGTTAAAGGAGGATACAAACAACTTTTTATCGATTAGTTACATGTAGAATTCTATAGTAAAGATAGAGATAACATGTGGCAAAGTAGATCCATTTTTTTTATTTTTATTTTTTATTCTTAAAAATTACAATGAATTTTAACTCATTCCAGAACCATAGCAGCATTTTCTAAAAGCTAAGGGTAGGACAGGAGAACTCAGAGAAATTTCCCCCAAGTACACAAACCCTCCACTGAGCGCAAGGCAACAGCTCATCAAAGGCTAGGGACAGAACATCAAAGGGGAGAGAGGTCTTCCCAGCTGCAGAAAGTTGAGGACAATGCTGGAGAGAAAAAGAACTCAGTGATTCAAAAAGTAGGCAACATAAAATTTCCATGTGAAGAACAGAGAGTTCTCCACTGGACAAATTCCAAGACCTGATAAAGGGATAATCCTTATCTTCCCTCATGACATTTGAAACTAGTGGCAAAGTAAATCTAACTAAAGCTTCAAAAAACCCCAGATCCAGCTCAACTACAGAGTAGATTGACTTAGCCTCCACTCTAAAGGCCTGACATAGGAGGAGGCATGAATTTTTCTCAGGGTAAATATCATTTGCTACACTCTCTACTGTTCTTTTTCAGATAATGTTTGGCATATAATAAAAAATCATGAGATGTACTAAGAAGCAATAAAATGTGCCTCATAATTAAGAGAAAAATATTCAACAGAACCAGATCCACAGATGACACAAATGTTGGCCAGAAAGGGTAAACATAAAAGAAATTTCTTTAAGAGATCACTGACTGTTTAAAGCAAAATTAAAAGCAATATACAATGGGGTTTACAATATTATATATAAGTAAATAGATGACAATAAGAATATAAGGAATGTATAAATGGACAAATGGCATTATAAAATTTAAAAACTCTAACTTCATTGTGAAATATAAAATATTAACTCAGGGTAGAACATGAATAAGTTAAGGATGCATGTTGGTATGTCTAGAGTAACCATTAGGGAAAAAAAAAACAATAAAATCTGAAATCAATAGAGAAAATATAACAAAATTCTAAAAGCATTCAATTAATGGAAAAGAATATAGGAAATGAGCAACAGATGAATAAAAACAGTTAAGACATAACAAAATAATACAAACATGGTAGGCTTATACCCAACCATACCAATAATTACCAAATACTATCAAATGTAAATGAACTAAATACTTTATTTAAAAGGCAGAGATAGACTGGATAAAAAATTAAGACCCAAATATATACTATCTATAAGAGAAAAAATTTAAAAGATAAATACACTGGTTAAAAAGAAAGGGATGGAAAAAAGTTACATCATGCAACAATAAATATAAGCAGTTGATACGGTTATACATCAAAATAGATTTTTATGAAATATTAAATGATAGTGAGGATGAGAAACTAAAACATTTATAATTTTCTGGTGGGATAATAAAATTATGTGGTCACTTTATAAAATTGTTCATCAGTTTCCTATAAAGTTACATATACATTATCCAAAGACCCAACAATTTTGCCCCCTAGGTATTTACACAAGAGGAATGAAAACATATGTCCTCAAAAAGACTTGTGCAAAAATGTTCATAGTAGCCTTAGTTATAATAGCTCCAAATTGGAAATAACCCAAATACACATAAATATGAGAATGGAAAAACAATTTTTGATATATCTATGCAATGAAATAATACTCAACAGTGAAAAACAGTAAACTACTGATACATGCCACCTGGAGTGTAACTCAAAAATCTTACAATGAGTAAAGGAAGGCAGACACAGAAGAATATATATGGTGTGATTCCATTTATATTAAGCCTGAGAATAGACAAAATGAATCTATAATAATACAAATCAGAAAACGTTTGCTTCTGGGGACAGGGAGTGGCTGACTGAAAGGAAGAATGACTGTGGGAAAATGTTTTATCTTGATTTGGGTGGTAGTTACAGAGATGCGTGCAATTTTAAAAAATGCACCAAACGCTACTATTATGATCTATCCATTTTATTGTATGTAAATTATATCTCAAATATTAAATGGTAATACTACTTAATGGAGGACCTTTAATATGCATAACATTGTATTAAGATGTGGATAATGTTCAATAAAGATGGTATTGAACAAAGATTAATAATAATAATAACAATCTATTATTGACTGACTACTATGGACCAGTGTTAATACCCTTTACTTGGTATAAAACGTACGCATCCTGTAAGCTGATAGTCCCTCCATTTTACACACAAGGAACCTACGTCAAAAAAGTAAAGAGATTTCCCCATTATCACAGGGCAAGAACAAGAAAAAGCTGACATTCGAATCTAGTTTTATCTGACTCCAAAGCCTTAGGTATTATTTTAAAATGGTATCTGGCAATTTCAGACATACAAGGGCAGAAATTATGCTCTCCGTACTATAAAGATTTACTCAAGCTTACTGAAAAATAAGTCAAAATAAAAGAATCCAAGAATGAAGAAGTTAGGGTTTTAAAATAAATAGCAACAAACAATGAAATGGCAAAACATAATTAAATTCAGTAATAAATATTAATGTAGCTATGTGAAAATATTCTATTAAAAATTTGAAAAATGAGAAAATATTTTATTGAAAAATTTAATGTAATAATCTGGATCTAAAGTTCCAAATTATTTCAACAAAAATTGGAGGAGAGTGCCAGGGAAGGAAGGAAAAGCATTTTCATTGTTGTTGGAGGAAAGAGATGGTCAATATATGTTTCACTCTAGACATTGACTTAAAGATTAGAATATAAAGATTGGGAGTTATATATGCATAACTTCCAAATCACTAAAAAAGAAGCATATGAAATTAAACTAATATCAAAATAGATGAAAAGTGAAAAAGATTAAAAAAGGAAATATCCAGGAAGCACTAATACTGAAAACATAATACAAGACAAAACCAACTGTATTAGTTTCAAAATAAATGTGAATGGATTAAACTCTGAAAGAATGTGAAGATGAAACAAACAAAATCCAACTATCAAATACTTTAAAAATTTACACTTGATATAAAACGACACAGAAAGGTTAGATATAAAAGAGTGGATGAAACCCACCCCCTGAACCAAAAAAACACCCCAAAGTTAGTGTCAAAAACCTGAAATAACTACAAATCCACATTAACAGTTAAGAATGTGTATACTTGTTAAGAGGGGAGATCTTTTTTTTTTTTTTTTAAGATTTTATTTATTTGATAGAGAGAGACACAGTGAGAGAGGGAACACAAGCAGGGGGAGTGAGAGAGGGAGAAGCAGGCTTCCCGCCGAACAGGGAGCCCCATGCGAGGCTCGATCCCAGGACTCCAGGATCATGACCTGAGCTGAAGGCAGACACTTAACGACTGAGCCACCCAGGCACCCCAAGAGGGGAGATCTTAAAAGTTCTCATCATAAGAAAGAATAATTTGTAACTATGTGTGGTGGTGGATGTTAACTAGACTTATTGTGATAATCATTTCACCATATATATGTCAAAGCATTCTGTTGTATACCTGAAATGAATACAATTTTAATATAATTTTATCTCAATAAAAAATAAATAAAAATAAAAAAGAATAGGTATGATTACTTATATATCATTAATATACACAACACACACACAGTAGTCTTGGGAAAATAAAGTGCAAAATTGCAATCTTGGTGGAAGATTTTAATGACAACTCAAAAAATAAAGAATAAATGATATATAAGATACAGCTATATAAAGATATGAAGGATTTGAATTTTTTAATTTAAATTCAATTAATTAACATATAATGTATTATTAGTTTCAGAGGTAGAGGTCAGTGACTCATCAGTCTTATATAATAGCCAGTGCTCATTACATCACGTGCCCTCCTTAATACCCATCACCCAATTACCCCATCCCCCCACCCGCCTCCCCTCCAGCAACCCTCAGTTTGTTTCCTATGATTAAGAGTCTCTTATGGTTTGTCTCCTTCTCTTATTTCATCTTGTTTTATTTAAAGAGATAGAGAATTTGAATATTAGTATCAATAAGCTGGATTCAATAGATATTGAAAATTTTATTTTATTATTATTGAATATTCAATATTATCAAACCGAACAGAAAAGCTGATCGTATTCTGGTCCACAAAGAAAATCTCAATAACTTCCAAAAAGCAGAAATTTTATAGGCCACCATGCACATAGTCTGATCACAGGTAATAAAATTAGGAATTAATCATAACAGTTAACTAAAAATAAATCCTAATCCTTATAAATGAAAAAGAAAACCCTTATGTAACTTGATGTAAAGAGGAAATGAAACTTTCACTGACGCGCTAGATATTAACTACAGTGAAAATTATACTTTTCAAAACTTCATGGGATGCATTTTCATTTAGGTCGGAAGCAAATCAGGAATGTTGCCATCACTGCTGCAGTTTATTACTGTTATAAAACTTCTTATCAAGGCAGTTAACAAGAAAAGGAAATAAAAAAATGAGTGCTGGAAACCAGAAGGCATGCCTGAAGAGCTCATCTGCACGAACATTTTAAAAACGTTTTGTCTGTAAATTGTGGCAAAATACTCATACTGCTTCATGACACGTACAGAAACACACACACAGCAGACACAAAAGTTTCACCAAACTATGAACAATGCAGGCTAATGCTTTCTTGTTCTATTCTATTCTGTTGTTGTTGTTGTTTTTTAATACTGATTAGCAATCCATAAATTGGTTGTCCTCTATGGATCAACACCAATATGAGCCATACACCTCGGTGTGAATTTCTGAGTCCCTCTCGTCCTTTGAGAATAATGTTGTTAGGCGATATTCACACAATTTTTATCGTATGCATGCTTCGCCCAGCAAACCACTTCTAGGAACATATTCTAAGCAAGTTGTATATATAAGCATCTTCATTACACTCTTATTTATAACATAAAATAAAGATGCAATTTAAATGTTTGGTAGAGGGGCGCCTGGGTGGCTCAGTTGGTTAAGCGACTGCCTTCGGCTCAGGTCATGATCCTGGAGTCCCTGGATCGAGTCCCGCATCGGGCTCCCTGCTCGGCAGGGAGCCTGCTTCTCCCTCTGATCCTCCCCCCTCTCATGTGCTCTCTCTCTCTCATTCGCTCTGTCTCAAATAAATAAATAAAAAAAAATCTTTAAAAATAAATAAATAAATAAATAAATAAATAAATGTTTGGTAGAGCGGTATGGTTAAATTATATGTAGGCATTAAAATCATTTTGTCGTTTGTGTTTACTGGCATAATATTTTAGGTGAGAGGCTAGTAAGTAGTATGTAAAGGATGATCTCATTTTTATAAATATTTATTTTTTTATTTTTTAGATTTTTATTTATTTATTTATTTGACAGAGAGAGAGAGAGCACAAGCGGGGGAGCAGCAGAGGGAGAGAGAAGCAGGTTCTCAATAAGCAGGGAGCCCGATGAAGGGCTCAATCCAAGGACCCTGGGATCATGACCTGAGCCGAAGGCAGACACAACCCACTGAGCCACCCAGGCATCCCATCATTTTTATAAATATTTAAAGCATATTTGTGTACAAAAAAGAGTGGAAATGAATATAAGAAAATGAGTATTAGAAAAGACAAATTTGATCGCTGGTTTGGTAGACTCTTTCGGGCTAAATTGAAGTTATTCTGAACTCCCTTCTCCCTTTCTACCCCTTGCTGTAGAAGGAAGAAAGCTATCTTACTTCCTCAGAATCCCCTGTGGCCAGGAATGGTCAGATAACTTCGTACTGGCAGTGAGATCTGCTGAGGAGCTAAAGATGGAAAGTTTCGCTTCCATATGAAAGATAAAGTGCTTTGCTGGCACTGCCTCTTTCCATCTTTTCCAGTTTGGAATGCAGGTTGTGAGGATGTGATCACTGGACCTACAGCAGCCATCTTGAAACCATGAGGTAGCACGTGTGAAGATAAAAAACAAATATGCTAAAATGTAGCCAAAGGGTATAACAAGCTTGGGGTTTTTTGTTTTTTTTTCAGGTTTATGTCTTTTTTTTTTTTTTTATGTTATGTTAGTCACCATACAGTACATCATTAGTTTTTGATGTAGTGTTCCATGATTCACTGTTTTCGTATAACACCCAGTGCTCCATGCAATACATGCCCTCCTTAATACCCATCACCGGGCTAACCCATTCCCCCATCCCCTCCCCTCTAAAACCCTCAGTTTGTTTCTTGGAGTCCATAGTCTCTCATGGCTCGTCTCCCCCTCCAATGAGGTTGTTAAGCAGATGAACCCCATAAAGTGCTTCTTGTGATGCAAATAAATTCCCATATGTGTATCCATTGTTCACTGTTAGCTAGATTTTCTATTACTTGCAGCAGACAATTCCTAACTGATTCAGAGAGATTGTGGTTGACTTTTAATTCTTACTATTGTTTATTGAATTGAACCAAGTTTACTAAAATAAATATTATTTTTGTAATAGGAAACCAAAAATGTACAAAAGTTCTATTGTATTACTATTCAGTTTTTAAAATTTTTAAATAATGCTGACATAAACATTCTTGTACATGTTCTTTGATGCATTTAGGTATGCATTTCTGTTGGAATATATGTAGGAGTAGAATTGCTAGATTTGGGGGTATGCATATGTTCAACTTTATTAGATAATGCCAAAGAGTTTTTCAAAGCTGTTTTTTTAGTTTGCCCCTACCAACACTTTATGAGACTTCCAGCTGATCCATCCTTACCATCACTTGGATTTGTCAGTTTTTTTAATGAACCATTTTCCATGTGTGTGTAGAGTTATCTCATTGCAGTTTATTGTTCATTTTTCTAATAAACAATGATGTTGAGGATCTTTACATATGACCATTGGGATACCCAGTTATGTAAAGTGGCAGTTCAAATCTTCTAGGGTTTTCTATTGAGTTGGCTGTTTTTTGTAGGAGTTGTTCATATATTCCAGATACGAACTTCTTTTTGTTATACTTCCTTCCACTCTGTGGAATTCTTTTTGCCCTTAATGATGTCCTTTCAAGAAGTTCCCAATTTTCAAGAAGTTCCCAAGAAGTTCTATTTTCTTTGTCATTTTTCTATATTATGCTATTTTTTTCCTGTTTAAGAAATATTTTTCTTACCCAAGGTCATGAGGATATTATATTCACCTATGTATTCTTCTAGAAGCTTTATGTTTTACATTTTACATTTAGATCTATAGTCCACCCGGAATTACCTAGAATTTTTATGGATAGTGTTAGATAGGAGTCTGAATATATATATATACACACATTCAATAGACGTTTTATAATTTTTTAAAAAGATCACCTTTCATTACTGCTCTAAAGTGTCTCCCTTGTCATAAATCAGGTATTGCGGGTCTGTTTCAAAAGTATATAAAGTAGGGATGTGCCTCGGTGGCGCAGAAGGTTAAACGTCCAACTCTTGGTTTTGGCTCAGGTCCTGATCTCAAGTTTTGTGAGATGGAGCCCCGGGTAGGGCTCAGTGCTCAGCATGGAGTCTGTTTCTGGTTCTCTCTTCCTCTCCCTCTGCCCCTCCTTCTCATGCTCTCTCTCTCTCTCAAATAAATAAATAAATCTTTTTTTAAAAAGAATATCTAAACTTTACTCTTAGTCTATTTGTCTACTCTTGTGTAAATACCATTTTGTGTTCATTTTTGTAGTTTTAAAATGTCTGTATTTAATGGGGGTAAATCTTCCAGTTTTATTCATTTGACTCAAGATTGTTTTTGCTATTCTTGAACCTGCATTTCCATATAAATTTTAGAATTGACCTGCCAATTGACATATACAATTCACACACACACATACACACACACACACAAGCTGCTGGAATTTTGATTGGGATTAATTACACTGAACCTATAGATCAAACTTTGGGAAAGTTGATATAATATTAAGATTTCCAATTCATTAATGTAATATATTCCTCCACTTTTTAAGGTCTTTTTACATTTCTCTAAATAATTTTCTAAGTGAAGTTCTCAAGTCATTTTTGTTAGATATATGCCTTTATTTTTTTGTGTTTAGATTCTATTGTAAATAATATTGTTTTTTTAAAAAAGATTTTATTTATTTACTTGACAGAGAGGGAGAGAGAACATGCGCAAGCAGGAGGAGCCACAGACAGAGGGAGAAGCAGGTTCCCCGCAGAGCAGAGAGCCTGACGCAGGGCTTGATCCCAGGACCCTGGGATCATGACGGGAGCCGAAGGCATACGCTTAACCAACTGAGCCACCCAGTCACCCCAATGATACTGGTTTTTAAATTTCATTTTCTAACTTTTTGTTCCTAATATATATAAATACAATAGTTTTAAAATGTTGACCTTATATCAAAAGACTTATCTCATTAACTCTAAACATGAATTCTTTTGGATTTTTGCAGAGTCATCTAGAATAATGACAATTTTTTTTCTTCTTTTTGTTTTATTTTTACCCCTGCCCTCCGCACCACAATCCCCAACTAAATAGGACCTCCAAATATAATTTTGAATAGAAGTCATGGCAGGAGCCATCCTTATCTCATTCCTGAACCCATTTATTATCAACTATTATGTTTGCTATAGGGTTTTTGTAGATATTCTTTTTCAGATTAAGGAGGTATTTTACTAGTTACCCAAGTTCATTCTAATAAATTCCAGTTTCGTTTACTAAGAGGTTTTTTTTTTTATGAATGGTTGTTGTTACTTATCAAATAGTTTTTATGTATCTACTAAGATGATCAAGTGTTTTTTTTATTTTTATTCTGTTGCTGTTGTGAATTCATTGATAGATTTTAAAATATGAAACCTATCTTTTATTCCTGTAATAAACCCAATTTGGTTGGCATATATTATTCTATTTATGTATTGATTGATTCAGTTTACAAATATTTTGTTTAGAATTTTTATATCTATGTTCATGAAAAAGGTGTCCTATAACTTTCTTCTTGTCACATTTTAGTATCAAGCTTATGCTGACTTCATTATGGATGTGATTTATCATTATACATTCTCTGAAAGAGTTTGTGTAAGACTGGTGTTACTTTTTCCTTACATGTTTGAAAACTTCACTAGTGGAGGCATCTAATACTGGGGTATTCTGCTTTTATTTATTTTTTATTATTTTTTGAAGATTTTATTTATTTATTTGAGAGAGAGAGAGAGAACAAGCCAGGGGAAGAGCAGAGGGAGAGGGCGAAGCAGACTCCCTGCTGAGCAGGGATCCCAATGTGGGACTTGATCCCAGAACCCTGGGATCATGACCTGAGCCAAAGGCAGATGTTTAACTGACTGAGCCATCCAGGCATCCCTAGGGAAGGATCTTAAAGATTTAATTTAAAAATAGATATAAAAGTATTCCAATTTTCTATTTCTTTTTGTCCATTTGGTAATTTTTCTCCAGAAAACTGTCTATTTCATTTACATTTTCAAATACATCAGCATAACATTTTTCGTAATATTATTTTACTGGCTTTTTAATGTCTGTAGGTTCCATGTTGATGCTCCCTTTTCCATTTTATTATTGGTTATTTGTGTCTTCTCTTTTTATTCCTTGATAAGCCTTGTCAAGGTTTCACCCATTTTATTAGATTTTCTTTTTTTTTTAAAGATTTTATTTACTTATTTATTTATTTTAAGAGAGAGAGAGTGGGAGCTGGGGGAAGGAGCAGAGGGAGAGGGACAAGAAGACTCTGTGCTGAGTGCTGAGCCCAACAAGGGGCTTGATCCCATGACCCTGAGATCATGACCTGAGCCAAAATCAAGAGTCAGACACTTAACCGACTGAGCCATCCAGGCGCCCCTCGTTTTTTTCTAATAACAAATGTGGCTTTGTCAATCCTTTCTCTCATATGTTTGCTTTCTACTTAATTTCTGTTCTTATTGTTATTGTTGCCTTTTTTCCATTTGGTGGAATTTAATTTGCTTTGAGATGGAGACTTAGATTATTGATTTTCAGCCATTATTTTTATCTATATATGCAAATATAAGTATTTATTTCCTTTCAAGCATGAGTTTAGTTGCATCCCATTTATCCTGCTACATTTTATGTAGTATTTTCACTAACCTTCCATTCAAGATATTTTCTAAATTTCCACTGTATCTTTTTCTCTGAACCATGAATTATTTAGAAGTCTCTGGTTATTTTCCAAAATATGAGGATTTAAAGTTTTCTTTCTATTATTGACTGTACTTTAATTGCACTGTGGTTAGAGAACACATTCTGTACAATTTCACACTTCTCCAATTTGTTGAGAAATGCTTTATGACTAACATATGGTCATTTTTTACAAATGTTCCCTGTGCACTTGAGAATAATGTGTATTCATCAGTTGTTGGGTGTAGTGTTCTAGTAATGTCAATTAGGTAAATATGTTAATTATGTTGTATAAATTTTCTGTACCCTTCTAACTTTTTTGTTCTCTTATTTTATCAGTTATTGAAAAGAAGTCTTAAAATCTTCCAATATATTGTGAATTTACCTATCACTCCTTTAGTTCTGTCAATTTTTGCTTTATTATTTTGAGATTGTACAATTAGGAGTATTACAATTTAGAATTGTTACATTTTCTTGGTGGATTGAACCTTATATCAACATAAAGTATCCTTCTTTATTATAAAAATAGTCTAGGTTTTTAGTATACATGGATTGATATTCGTATAGCAGCACCAGCTCTCCCTTGGTTAATTTTTTTGTGTCATATATCTTTTTAAAAATGTTATTACTTAAAATTTTTCCACATACTGGGCGCCTGGGTGGCTCAGATGGTTAAGCGTCTGCCTTCGGCTCAGGTCATGATCCCAGGGTCCTGGGATCGAGTCCCGCATCAGGCTTCCTGCTCCTTGGGAGCCTGCTTCTCCCTTTGCCTCTCTCTCTCTCTGTGTGTGTCTCTGTCTCTCATGAATAAATAAATAAAATCTTAAAAAAAAAAATTTTCCACATACTTACATTTAATGTATGCCTTTTATAAGCAGCATATATTAGGTTTTGTTTTTGTCCTGTCAGATGATAGTTGTTTTTAATGAAATGTCTATTAAAGTTTAACATAGACAAAAAATGAATAAATCATAATTGTACAGGTCAATGAATTCCTATAAAGTGAATGCAGCTGTGTAACCAGCACACAGATCAGGAGACAGAACATTACTATCACACATAGGCACCTTCTAGTCCCTATTCTCCCAAATGTAAACACTATTCTAACAATGTGAATTGGTTTCACATGCTTTTGAACTTTAAACAAATAGAATAACTGAGATTAATTGAAATAATAAAATATTAGTAAAAAAGTAAACTTTTACACGTAATGTATTTACTGATATCTTTGTGTTTCAATCAGCCATCTAACTAAATGCCTTGTATCACACATTTGATAGGTTTTCTTTCTTTTCTTGATTTCTTTTGGGCTAAGTATTATTATTGTTGTTCCATTTTCAGCCTTTATTAGCTTGTTATTTATATGTTTTAATTAATATCTTCTTGGCATAGGGCCCTGGATATGACAAAAAATTGAAATATTGATCTACTGAAGTCTAATATAAATTTGCATTTCTGTACCTTCTTAGAAAATATAAAGATGTTTGAATGCTTTAAATTTTACATTTCTCCCACCTTCTGTGCTTCTGTTGTTCATGTATTTTAATTCTCTTTGGATTTTTAATCTAAATATTATTATTATTACTATTATTATTTTACCTTTACCTACATATTTACCCTTTCTGTTGCTCCTCATTCTTTCCTCCTTTGTGCTCCCATCTGTGACCATTTTCTTTCTACCTAAAGAATTTAGTATTTCCTTTACTCTAAACCTGCTGGCAATAAATTCTCTGTTTTCTGCCTCTAGAAAAAGTCATTTTTGAGTGTTCATTTCTGAAGGTTATTTTCAATGGATATAGAATTTGGGGTTGATAATTTTTTTTTTATCACTTTGAGGATACCATTCCATTGCCTTTCTTGATTCCAATATTTCTGCTGGAAAATCAGCTATCAGTCTTAATATAGACCCTTTGAAAAGTTTCCTCTTGCAATTTTTAAGATTTTCTCTTATCTGTGGTTTTTAGCAATCCTGAAATTCACAATATTCTTTCCTGGATTTCATGGCATTTCTTGAATCTATGATTTGATAGCTCATGTCTGTTTTGGGAAGTCCTCAAACATTATTTGTGTTGTATTGCTTGTGTCTCTAATCCATTTGTGGCCTTTTCACCATACCCAATATGTCTCTTACATTCTTTTCTACATTTTCCATTCTTTTGCTTCTCCACATTTAAGCTGGATAGCTGTCTTCAGTTCTAGAATTTACTTTTTAAAAAAGATTCTAGTTGGTTAGTGCAAGTCTCCATTTTGTCATTTAGTTCTTTTATCATCATTCCTTAAAGTCCATGTCTGATAGGTGGATCATTAGTGGGTTTAAGTTTACCATCTGTTTATTTCTCCTGATTTTTCAGTCAAGCCTTGTTTTCCTATATTCTGGTTATTTTAAAAAATTGAATGCTGCATATTACATATGAAAAACTGTAGATATCATTTGCCCCTCCATAGTTGTTACCTTCTTCTAGAGAGCAAATGCTTTGCTTTCAATGGGCACCTAGGCTATGGGCAGACCATCTCAATTCACAATGGGTTAAGATGATTCAAAAGTTCCCACTCTCTTTATGAAGGCTTCAGTCCTCAAAAAATCTATACTGTTTGCCTGTGTCTAGCTCATTTTATTGCTAGAGTGTTGCCCTTTATTGTCCAACTAAACGTCTGGGATATTTACTAGATCTCTTCTCCTTGGTGGACTATGAACTCCAATTTTTATTATTTCTTTCATCCTGTGAGTCTGTCAAAAGCTCAGTTCAGTTTATTGGCCTCTCAACTGCTTTTGAGATCAGTATTTCACTGCAGAGGAGACATGGTACCAATTGCCAGATATACCTCCTTCTCTAGGTCTCTATATGCCTCTGACGCATTATGAACATACATATGCACACATAGTTCAGCCTCCTTTATAGCTGTTGCTGAAGAGAAGAGTTATTTCAAATACAACTTAGCCTGTCCTTGTACCAAGTGAAACACCAGATCTCAATAATTTTTAAACATAAAAAAGTTACATTTTATTAGAAATGTACCTCATGGGTGCCTGGGTGGCTCAGTTGGTTAAGTGTCTGCCTTTGGCTCAATTCATGATCCTGGAGTTCCAGGCTCCCTGCTTGGCAGGGAGTCTGCTTTGGGCTCCCTGCATTGGGCTCCCTGCTCGGCAGGGAGTCTGCTTCTCCCTCTGTCCCTCACCCCGCTCATGCTCTTTCTCTCTCTCTTGCTCTCTCTCAAATAAAATAAAAGAGAAATGCATCTCATAATGAAAGGATTAGGGATGCTTTCAAAAATCAATTCATATATCCATGGATGAATATGACTGATCTCTAGATCTCTAGAATAAGACAAGTTCAGAATCCACTCTATTCCTATTAAGTCTAAGTGCTAAGAGAGCTGTTCACATAAATAAGTAGATGGAAATAGAAGTAGTTTGTTGTACCAATGTCATTTAATTCTTTGAATACCAAATTCACATATCATCATAAATTTTTAAATAATGTTTCAGCTGACAACTCAATTAAGTTTTTCCTAAATAATTTAAAAGCAAGCAGAAGAAAATACTTGATTTTTTTTAAGTTTTGTTATTTTATCACTAGATGTATTCACTTCCTCAACACCTACACCAATATTTTGAACTGTCCCTTTGTTTGGTACCTAGAGGCTTTCATATATCAGAGCAATGCACCTTAGTAAGGTTCTGCATGGCTCAGGGGTATTACTTTCTTATGTAAAGTAGGGAAAGGGCATGTTTTCAGTCAAGACAATATATGCAATGCACATGAAACTTTAGGATCTTAGAATTGATTTCTTTAAAAGTAATTTTGCTCTTGTAAATTCCTGGGAACCCAGTTTGAAGACCCCTAAACTAGGGAAACCAGGCAGCAGTAGCTCTACTCTGTGGGAACTATAATGTTCAATAAAGCAGCTGGGCATAAAGTGTGGGGAGTTGGAGGTGACATATGACTGATAGTTGTATAATTTATTCTCCTCTAGGTTGTCCCACAACTGAAGCTCTGTGATCAAAGAGAGAGAAAGAACCTTCATAGCAGAGCAAATGGGGCATTATAATTTGCTCTCTACTGGGGTAATCAGAGATCCAGATGATGGAGTGAAAAGATCATATCTCAACCCATCAGAGATGCCCTGAATCCAAGTCCTGCAAACACAGTTAATTTTGATAGAAACTATATACCTCCCTGTGCCCCTGAGAAGAGATTAAACTAGTACCCAGGTGGACAGAAACTGGAACAAGTGCAATCCTTCTGTCCTGTCCATCCAGAATGGTCTTTCTTTTGTGGCACCTCAAAAGGCAGACACATTCCCCATACCTCCAATCTTATAACCCAGAATGAATAAATGACCGGCAAAGGAGAAAGCTAGCAAGAGATGACAGCCACAATGCAATGGAACATGAAATTAATGAAACTGGTGGTTTTAGAGACAGCAAGACTAATTATTCCTAAGTGAGTTGGTGTAGATACTTCATTTTGTTTTCTTTAGTCTTTATCTGATGGAAATCAGCAGACTGGTGTTGGGGGTTGTTGTGTGGATCCCACGAGATAGTTCTCCAATCAGGAGTCTGTGGGCCTTTCTGGATTAATCACAGGCCCAATCTTTGAAAGTGGGTGTGTTGCTCAACCTCTGAGTCTGCTGCCTTCAGGCCATTTCCATGGCTTCAGGGGGCGTGTGGAATCTGGTCAATGGAGGTCACTGTAGGTCACCTCAACATGAATGAAGAAAACAGGATTTCTATATCTCTGCACAGGGATCTGTGGGGAAACAAAGGCAATGGCCTGGATCTCACAGTTTGAAAAATCAACCAGGAACTCTGGAGTAAGATTTTGGTTTCACAAATACCATGAAGGCATGTTTTGGCTTTACTCCACAACTTGTTTCCTCACTATTCCCAGGGAACTTTGAAAGGAATTGCCCTGAATTAGGGTTCATTTTTTAGGACCTCATCTTATCTCTCTCTAGAGTCCACCTTCCTGATGGATATTCCAACCTCACACTGGATGAGTATCCTCTTCTACAACCTAATAAAAATATCCTGAGTAGAAAATATAGAGTCAGAGGGAACTTAAAGGACAAAGAGGGTCACCACTAAGCCCATGCTTGATTTTTTTTTTAAGATTTTATTTACTTATTTATAGGACAGAGAGAGACACAGTGAGAGAGGGAACACAAGCAGAGGAAGTGGGAGAGGGAGAAGCAGGCTTCCTGCCGAGCAGGGAGCTGATGTGGGGCTCAATCCCAGGACCCTGGGATCATGACCTGAGCCGAAGGCAGACGCTTAACGACTGAGCCACCCAGGAGCCCCATGCTTGATTTTTTTTTAAAGGCATTTCCTTTTAAAAACACTTAACTACCATCCAACAGAAACTTTTTTGAATACACCTATTTTGTCACACCAACACTTGACTGCCACGGGCCAAAATGTCAAAATAAATATGCAAATCTCCAACGTCTATAATGTGAGTGATGCTCCCATGGATGTGGCATCCTTGCACAACTCACAGCCTTCACAGCCCTTCATGAAAATCTTACATCAAACCCCTTTATTTTACAAAGAAATCAAGGGCCTCAGATGGGAGAAGTCAATGTCCCAAGGTCTCCAGGCCAGCTAGTAATCAGCTCTCCTAGAAAAGCACACTGCTTTCCTAGATGATCCTTGCTTCCTGGCAGTTCTCTCCAAGGACCACCAAGTTGAGCCCATAAAAAATCACATTTCTCCAACTTCCAAGAGCACAGGTCTCACCTTCCAAGTGCAGCTCAGCTTGCCAAATTTGACACATCTTGTAACAATAACCCCTGTGAGTTGCGTTTTATGTGATATGAGGCAGGTGTACAACTGTTGAATACATGTCTCAAGAGAGCTTATTAAAACAGCTAAGCCAATTAACTCTCTTAGAAACATGTAACCTTTTCCAAGAAAATACATCTGAGGCACAGGAGCTTGTGGGAACAGGTCCTTGGGGAAGGTGTGGACTTTGATCTCAGAGACCCTTTCCCCAGGGTTGGCCTGGCCCACAGATCTAGGAGACCTCTGGTGACAGCTCTCTTCTGATGTAGGGAGAGGGCAGTGGGTTGGCCTGAGTACAGGATGCCACTGAATACTGGTTTTGTGTGCAGGGGCAGAAGGAAGCCCAGGAGACAAATGAGATGAGAAACAACTCATCCATCAGAGCAGATTCCAAAAACTCAACTGAAAATGACTCACTGGGCATAAAAGATGACTAATGGGAAACGAAGGTGAGAAGGAATGTATGCCTAACCCAACCTGAGTCCCCGCGTTAGGAAGGCGGTGGTGAAACCACAGCAAGGCATAATGAAGCCAAAGGTGGAGCTTTAATCTCTGCATCTGTTAGTTAGCTTTAGATGGCGAAAATCTCTGGCCAGGGTCAAGGACTGCACTCCTCCCAAGTGGGACCAGGTGAGGAATGAATGACCACTCCTGGAATGACACCCCTGGATGCCCCCTCATATAAGCTATCAGCAGTGTCTCTGGGTCAGGGGCACCTGCTTCAAGATTATCTAAATCTTATGATTGATTACATGATTACAGTGACATCATGCTTCCCCCAAAGGAAGCCATCTTGGCTTCTGCACCATATGGTATTCCCATAGTCTCTTTCTCTGAGTAGGTGATTTCTTGTCATTTAGATCGCAGTACTACTTAAGATGCAAGATGCCGACAAGTCCTTTACTGCAGCTCAGCCCTGTCAGCTAGTTTGCTAGAATTCTAGCACCTATCCAGGAATCCCTCACCCCCACCAACCCCCAAATCCGAGCTGTGATTGCCAAGTCTTACAAATAAGACTCCATATAACGGGAGGAATCTTGGTCTCCCCAACCTCTGAGCTGGTTCTGAGCCTCAGGAACTAGGAACCAGGAACTAGGAACATCTGGAACCAGGACTGAGTGCTTTGTGTGGGCCCTGCAAAGTCACTTCTCTGCAATCCTTAGACAAACGGCCTGTGACCAGTCCAGTGGCCACACTGCCCAGCATTAGGTTCTCCCTCTGCATATGGCCCTGTGTATGCTAACCCTGTCCATGGTTTCTGAGACATCAAAAGACAGGCTCTGCCCTTTCTTTTTCTGATGACCCAGTGGTCAACCCCCTCTGTCTACTCCTTTCCTGGAAACACTCTCCACCCATTCCTTACTGGCCTTATAACCCGTCCCAGAATTCTCTTAGTGATTTAAAGTAGGGCTTATATATCACTCTATGATGTTTGCTGCAAATGTATATTTGAATTCTTGATGTGACCTTGCAGCTTTATTTTGGGCTGAGAGTAACCTGGATCAGAGGGCTCTCCCTATGTGACTTAAAGTCGGTACAAACTGAAGATCCCTTTTTAGAATCTGGGGATAAGAGGTCTATTACAGAGATTAAACATTTACTCTGGTCAGATTTTTTACATGTCTTATCTCATATCACATGCCAATAAGCCTAAGAGGTACATATGGTCATTCCTGTTGGCTAGATGATGAAACTGGAGCACAGAGAGATTAAGTGACCATCCCCAGGTCCCACAGCAAGGAAGGAGCTGAAATGGTTTAGAGCCACATTCTCGCTCTTTTCTTTAAATTTCCCTGAGGTTTCCCAAGTGCTTCAGTGAAGTGCTGGAAACACAGCAGGAAGGACGGAGGGGACAGAGCTCCCCACACACTAAGAGCTCGGGGAGGGAGTGTAAAAGTGCTGCTTCTTTGTCCCAACACAGTGAAATCTCTTTGACGAACAGCTAGCAGCTTGCCGACCCACCCGGGGAAGGCATAGAGGTGTCTAGGCCCCCCTGCCCACTTGGAGGGCTTCAGGACCAGCAAAACCTGTGGCACAGACCTAGGAGAAATGGCTGCAGGACTGTTCTCAGCCACCAAAAACTAAGATTCCAGCATTCTCTACTGAGGATTGGCTTAATACAGGAGTACCAACTTTGGGCCCCTTTCTTCACTTTGTCAGGCCCCCTCCCCCTGAATCCCAGCTCTGCTCTGGGCAGTTGGGCTGGCAAGCCTGGGAGGGACAGTGGATGCCCCAGCAGCACAAGACCCTCCCCAGCCTTGGCCGAAGCTCAGGTACCAGGGCAGGGGACCTTGCCTGGGACTTGGAGTCAGACAGCCCCAGTGGCAGCCTAGCTCACTTGCTTCCTGGCTGCATGTTCTCTCTGGAGCTTGCATTCCTCCATGGTAAAGTGGGGAGAATAGCAGTCATTTCTCATGACTGTTCTGAGGATTTGATAAAGGGATGTGTGGGAAGTGCCCAGTTTACTTTAGATGCTCAATCCACCCTTGTCTGCAGTAAGAAGGGTCCTCGCTGGGGCAGCCAAGCCTGCCCAGACAGCTTGAGGTCAGAGTTCAGTGCCCGGACTAATGCAGAAAGCAAAGGGAGATGGTGAAGCCCTGAAGAGCTTCTGAGCCTCCCACACCAGCATCAGCTCTGGGCCAGGTGGAGCTCTCGGTGGGAATTAACCTTGACCCCAAACAAGCTCTGGAGCTGGCAGAATGCCCAAATCAGCCCAGAGAGAGGCCGCTGACCTGACCCTGCAGAACAAAACTTTCTTCCTCATTGGGTTCTACCTTGAAGGCTATCATTCCTATATTAGTCGTTCCTTTAAATTAGCAGGGCACTGGGAGCTGTTAGACTAAAATACTGTCCATCATTAGCCTGAGTTGAAATTTCTTGATGGGGCCAGCTGACAGCAGGGGCACTGAGGGAATGGAAGGCAGGTGGTACATAGGACGAGTTAGGGCTCAGGGAGCTTTGTGGCTGATGTGTGGCTTAGGAGGCCAGATCAGGTGGATGGAGCACCCAGGACTTCCAAGTCCTAACGATGGCAGGAATAGGAGCCCTGAAAATCCAGTTGCCTTGTTCTGATTTGCAGTAATCCAGAGCCTTGCTCCCGGCAGGTTTGCCTCCTCATTTAGTCTAACAAATGTTGGGGTAATGTCTGTCTCTCACACTTCCTTTCTTCCTTATCTTCTTTTCCATCTTCCCCCCTTCCCTTCTGCTTTGGTCCGTTCAGGCTGCTGTAATAAAATACCATTGACTGGGTGGTTTAACCAACAAACATTTATTTCTCACAGTTCTGGGAGATGGGAAGTTCAAGATCAAGGTGCTACCAGATTTGGTGTCTGGTGAGGCAGGTCTTCCTGGTTTGCAAAGGGTCACCTTACTGTGTGGCAGAGAGAGGTCTCTAGTCTCTTCCTTTTCCTCTAAGGGCACTAATCCCAGCATGGAAGCCCTATTCGCACGACCTCATCTAAACCTAATTGCCTCCCAAAGGCCCCACACCCAAATACCACCATACTGGGGATTAGGGCTCCAAGATACAAAATTTGGGGGGGACACATTTCAGTCCCCAGCAGTGTCTGTTTCATTATTTGGAGAATCAACTGCTGGTCAGGAACACCCGTTTTGGACTTTCAGAGTGGCTAAAATTAACAAGTCAGGAAACAACAGATATTGGCGGGGATACAAAGAAAGGGGAACCCTCTGACACTGTTGGTGGGAATGCAAGCTGGTGCAGCCACTCTGGAAAACAGTATGGAGGGTCCTCAAAAAGTTGAAAATAGAGCTAACCCTATGACCCAGCAATTGCACTACTGGGTATTTACCCCAAAGATACAAATGTAGTGATCCAAGGGGGCACCTGCACCCCAGTGTTTATAGCAGCAATGTCCGCAATAGCCAAACTACGGAAAGAGCCCAGATGTCCATCAACAATGAATGGATAAAGAAGATATGAGATACACACACACACACACACACACACATGCACGCACTGAAATATTATGCAGCCATCAAAAAAATGAAATCTTGCCATTTGCAATGACGTGGATGGAACTAGAGGGTATTATGCTAAGTGAAAAAAGTCAATCAGAGAAAGACAATTATCGTATGATCTCACTGATATGAAGAATTTGAGAAACAAGACAGAGGATCGCAGGGAAAGGGAGGGAAAAATGAAACAAGATGAAATCGGAGAGGGAGACAAACCATAAGAGACTCTTAATCTCAGGAAACAAACTGAGGGTTGCTGGAGTGGGGGGGAGGTGGAAGGGATGGGATAGCTGGGTGATGGACACTGGAGAGGATATGTGCTATGGTGAGCGCTGTGAATTGTGTAAGACTGATGAATCACAGACCTGTACCCCTGAAACAAACAATACATTATATGTTAATTTAAAAAAATAAAAAAGAAAAAGAAAGAAAAAAAAAGATTTCTATTGGGTGAAGCCACTGAGACTTTGGGACTTATCTGTTTCTGCAATTGACATTAACTTAATAATATACCCTGCCCCCTAGAACTCAAATCCCTTTACATAGCATATAAAGATCTGGCCATTTCAAGTTTTATATCTCTTCACTCCCACCATAGTCCATAGAGCCATTGTAGCTCTGCAAAGATGACATGCCTTAGCTCGCTTTGTCTTTGAAAAGACTGCGATTCTTTCTTCTGCCTCAAATGCTCCTACTAGAAATCCGTCCCACATGCTCATCTAATACCCTGTGTGTAGTATAATCACAGCATCAGCCATGGCGGATGGTAACTGCTGACCTCTGGTCTGCTTCCCGACCCAAGGAAATATGCTTTGTTTCTCGTTAGCATGTATCAACTCTCGATGGCGTTCAAAGCAGTCACTAACCAGAAAAAGAGGTGTTGGATTATTTTCATCATCTTTTCCTGTTTAACTGAAAACTGTCTTTGTGGGAGAAATCATGCCAAATTTTATTATTTGTATATTTTGTTTTCTTCAAAACCAATTATAGATGAAGTATAATAATCATTGTTACTATTAAAATCGAGACTCTCTTGCAATAGATAGAAATTAAAGGGTACCCTGTGCTATTAATAATAATTATTAGTCTAAATTAGAAAATGCTGAGGGGATGAAATTCCTACAAAGTTCAGAGCTTGCCAGCGATGCCCCTGATAATAAATCCAGATGCTCTTTGCAGTCCCTGTAATATCCCTCAACAGTGAGCACTGGTGATGGCCACTCCCATCTTGAAACCATTTTATTCCTTTGGTTTCTATAACAAGTGCGTGCCAACAGATTTCCACTGGAGTCACTCTCTCAGTGACACCTTTCCCTCCTCTCTCAGATGAGAGCAAGCCCCTTAGTAGAGGCCTTTATAAAGGGATATCACTGTTCTTTATTACACATTCCACAACTCTTCTGTTTGTAATCCTGCTTCTCAAGCTACTCCTTCTTTGTTTCCTTTGCAGGCTCACCTCCGTCCGACCATTCATTTCCTCAAGGCTGTGTCTGGGACCCTCTCTTCTTTTCAGGTCTGCTCCTTCCCTAGGTGAGCTTCTGACCCACACAACATCAAGGACCGCTGACGCCACCTCCACGAACTACACCTCAGTACCTCCGGCTCTCTTCTCTGAGCTCCAGACCTGCCCTGTCCACATGTCTCAGAGTCAACTCAGAGCCGACGTTCCTCTGCCCCCAAACCATTCATCTTCCAGCTTCCCCAGTTTAAGCGAAGATTCGCCACCCACACAGTTCTGTCAGCCAGAAACCAGGTGTCATGCCTGTCACTGCTCAATCCCAAATTCAATTCATCACTAGGTCCTGGCGATTTTAATTCCTAAATATGTCCCCAATGATTCCATTTCTCACCATTTGGGTTACCCTGGTCTAAGCTATTCTTACCTCCTTCCTAGATCCGTACAATAACCTTCTGACTATTCCATCCCCTCGGGGTGTCACATTCCATTCTCCATGTAGCAGCCAGAGTGGTCTTGTCAAAATGCAAGTATGACACTGCCTCCTTCCTCCTCAAAGCCTTCCTGTGACTTTTTATTCCTCTCGATAGGAATAAATTCTCCTGCTCGGCCCACAGAACCTGGCCTGGCCTCGGCTTCTCTCCATCTCATCCACACCACATGCATCCTACCTTCTTGAGCCTGCTGCTTCTCCCATCCCTTCCAGACCTTAATACTGCTGTTCCCTCAGCCTGGGTACTCCTTACCACTGACTCCCCGACTTACCCAAGGTGTTAGTTCTTGTCATCTGATGAAACCAGATCCCTTATTAGATGATGTCATAATGCAATCTACTTTTCATTATTGTACTTTTAACAAGTGGATTTCTACATTTATTTGGGCAAGTATAAGCTTATCATCTACCTTCTCCATGGGATGGTGAGTTCCCGGAGGTAGGGGAGTTGGAGTGAAGAGAGCCTGCATCTGGTTTTGCTCATAGTTGTCTCCTAAGAGCAGATTTCAGGGCCTGGAGTCACACCCTTTTAAGATGTTTTATGAAGAAATAGATTTGCCATGACTTGTGAAGAATAGAAGTTCATTCCTGGATTTCTCTTTAAGGCTTTCTAATTACCATCATGGATGCTGCTGAGAAACTGTGAGCTCTTTTGGCCAAGATGCTAGCCTCCGAGAGGAAATTGCATGTGGTTGGGCAGCTATGAAAACTTTCCAGCACTGGAGGAATTGCTCCCGCCGGCAGTGGTCCAGATAGGCAACACCTCCTCAGTTTCTCTGCAGCAGAGATCACTGATGCTGAGAAGTCATACAGAACGCTTTTGAAGATCATGTCTTAGAGACAACCTCCAACTGGAAATGAGAATTCATAATCTTTTTCTTGCTGACACAGACAGGAATATCAGGGATGCAGACCTGACCAAAGTTCCTGACAAACAAAGGAAATGACTCATAGTGAATTCAACCCAAAGAGTCTTAGAGAATTTTGACCCATCCCATTCTAGCCAGACAAGATTAATTACAGGATCTTGAGTTTCGCTTGGTACTTCCGTGATTTTTAACACATGTTTTTATCACATTAAAAAAAAATCAAATCAATTATAGATTAGATATATGTGTGTTGCTATGTCAAAGACCTTTTGCCAATCCTCATCATTGTAGTTTCTTGTATTACATGAGGACAAAATTATGAGTGTTGTATGCAAGGGTGTGTTTTTCTGCAAAGGGGATCCATAGTTTTGATGAGTTTCCTAAAGAGGTCCTGATTTACAAGTATAGGAATGAGCAAACTACATACGAGGACCTCTTTGTGTTCTCAAGTTACATACATCTTAAAGTCTAATGCTAAATTGGTGATATTATTGGAAAATTTAGTGCAACTCTGGATCCCATGCATTTGCAATGTCAAATATTTGTCTGAAAAAAGAATTTCAGTTTTTATTCAGATATTTGGAGTCCTGTTCATAGAGTCAAAGAACGGAGCCATTCATAACGTTAACTCACTCATTTGTATAATTGATGCTGGGCCCCTAATCTTCCCTGTGCCTTAGTGTATGCAACCAAGTTCAGCCCAGCTGAAGGCTGTCAGGAACCCACCACAGCAGGAAAGGGGAAGAGGCTGTGAACAATCCATATTCTCCATCAATAGCCAGTGCATGTCTCCTTACTTACGCAGATGAAATCACCTTGCTTGGTAGGAGCTCAGTTAGATACTCACCCCTAAAGTCCCCACCCAGCCCACCTCTGGAATGTAGGAAAGGGAAGCAAGGTGGAAACGTGTCCTTCCCTACAAAGAAGGTGCCCTATTTATCTGAACACCTGCACAGGACAGGAAGAGGTCGGTAGAAGAGCCCAGGCCCTTCTCTAGGGCCATATGAATGGTTGCTCCCCAGTCCCCCTGAGTGTTTGGCTGTAGGGAGTTCACACTGCAAAATGCATCATAAAAGACATAGAACTCAGAGTCTTCAAACATTCCAAGGAGTTTTAACCAGAGACTCCTAAAAAGTTGCTAATCTTTATTCCTTTTTGGGATTTCACAACAGCCGTAAGAATCAACTTAAAACCACTGCCCCTGTGTGCTGTCCAAGGAGCTCAAACTTGGTTTCCACATGGTATCTGCCTTATCCTCCCATTTCCCCTCATTTTTCCTCCTCCTCCACCCTTCTCTGCTTTGGGATGCTCTTACTATGAAGTGAGTATCAGAGCCTCTTCCCTTCCCCCTCAGTAAAATTTCTTTGATCTCAAACCAGAGGGATGGAATAGGAGATAAAGTTAATGAACGACACACACTCAGCCCTTTTCCTTTGCAGAACACTGTTAGGCCCCCACCGTACAATTCCTGGATGATTTCTTTGGGCTTCCCAAAGGAATACTTGATTTAGGGCTGGGGATCATTTCCCATGGTACGCTTCTCCCTGCACAGCTCAATGGCACCATTGGGTGGGGTAATAAAGGGTCTGTTTACAATATTAAATTTCTTGAGACTTGAGGTGGGCTATTTGGGACTCTTCACCACTGACGAATTTCTCCGTCTGCTGCTTTGTCTACCTGACAGGAAAAACTTGAACTACTGCCATTTCTAAATTGCACTTCTAAATATTGACTTCACAGTGAGACTCAAAGTGTCATAACACAGCTCACTGGAGCAATGAAGATTTTCCAGGCCTCATCCAGAGGTCTGTACAATGTCCTGTGGGAAGTGGAGAAGGAAGAGGAGGATTTGAGAAGAAAAATAAAATCAAGTCATGTTTAGAAGAAATGCCACTGTACTTCACTTAATCTTGTAGAGACAAATGAACGCTCACTGGGCTGTTAGCTGTGTGGAGGGGCTGGAGGGGACCAAGGTGGAGTGAGAAAGGATAGCAGTGACCATTCATCCCTCAGCTGGCAGCCAGTAAAACTGGGGTGGGCAAGAGCACTCCTGGTTGGGTCAGGGGGCAGGGGCTTCAGAGACACTTAGCTCTTGGAGAGCCTTTATTTGGGTATCCAGCCTAGAAGGTCCTAGAAGGACCGAACAGTGTCTAAGAAGAGACTATTCATCCGATTTCTATCAAGACTTCAACACAGCCAGATCTTGAGCTCATCTTCATTTAGGTTGCTGAGGAAATCCCAGGAGACTTTCTTTTCAGCTTCTTTCCTCCCAATAGTTAACACTATAAACTGATCATAAGGCATATTTGTCACATCACATTAGCTGTTAAACTGTGAATCAAAAGAAGCGATTGGACCTTTCTTGCCCTTAAGGAGCTGTTTTGGAGGAGAACATGATATTTTACATGCAAATTAGCTTTGAGATTTTTTTTTTTTAGATACTCAGAGATATGTAACTTCAAGTTGTTTATTATCCTGAAGGAGCCAGATCCTCCAGGAGGAGATACAGAATAACGATCTATAATGCTGCAGAGAGAGGTCTAAAATAGGGCAGCTGTCTCCCTTCAGGACCACTCCCTACCTTCATGCACAATGGCACCCACTGCTATCTGAAAGGCCACTGGCAGGAGATCATGTGTAGAGGAGGCAGCACGTGGGGAGCTGGGGAGAGATGATGGGGGATATGTACTCTTTGGAGCATGAAAAACTCAAGTTCCAAGACAGGAAGTTAAATTAACCAGCTACCATGGAAGATGGCCCTTAAAGCACTGGGGTAACAGGCATCTTGATGGTCCTTAGACTTGTCTAAGGTGGTCCCTAAGGCAGCATGCCCAATCTGTTCCTTCTCCTAGGCCCTGGCATGTGGGCCTTGTATTTGTTCATAATGATTTCTGAGAATGACCTCAAGGTGCATCTTTTGGCTTGAGACCTCCTCACACTGGGCTGAACCATGAGCCTGGCTCCTCCAGCAAGTCTGATTAGCTTGTCTGGTGCACTGGCTTTTCTTAATTTCATGTCCAATTCTGAAAAGTTGAGTCTCCATTTAAGGTAATGAAGTCCCCTTAAAGCCTTCCCTTGCTTGAAAGCTTCTTCTCATGTCAGCTGAGGTAGCTTCTATGGACCGAATCCCAAGTCTTCTGAAGAAACTCCAGTGCTCTCCCTGAAATTCTATCTGCCAGCAGAGCCAGCGTGTGTCTAATTGTTCTTATGCCCAGTTTCTAATTTATGCAGCCTGCTCTGGCCTTCATGGGCTCACCTATGGATGCTAGTCTCTGCTCTGTGGCAGTTTTCCGGGCACTTACCCCAGCATGGCTGTGGGTCTGTTTTCCACGGTCTCCATCTGTCTGTGTTCCATGCTCCTCCAAGAATTGGCACAGCCTTGAGTGCCCTAAGCAGCTGTCCACGTGACCACCTCCAACCAGCATCCTCTAAACTCCTGCTGAAGGCCCACGCCCTCAGTGTGGGCCATCTGTGATTCAGCCTCAGCTTACTCATCCTTCTCTCTGTTCTTCCCAACCCCCACCTACCACCTTCCCCACCACCCACCGTGCTCTCACAGTTTTATCAGGCTACTGCTGCCCTCCAACTGAGGCCAGTGAACTCCCCCAGCGGCCTCTCCCCATTAATCCCTTCATTTCTTCCAGGCCTCCCCTGACATCTTTTTCCATTGTGGCACTCAGCAGTATTACACCATTAAGAATTTGGAAAAAAGTGTCTACAGCCATGTACATCGGGAAGTCAAATCACCCACTTACCTAAAGAATGAATCCCAATGGGAACCAATGGGAAGACAACTGTAAGTTGATTATATTGTTATCACTGAATCCTCTCATCCTTAGTGCAAGATTTTTGACTGCCAAGACGAGAGTATTCTGAAGACTTCTCACAACAGCCAGGGTAGTTTGCATGATGACTTACCTCATTGCAGTAAGTAAAGTAATTTAGTTCCTCATTGGTCTATGACGTACAGGAGGAATATTAATACAAAGAGACCTCATTTAATGCAGTACCAAAAAGTTGTAAGTGCTTTAAATTGTCTTTTCAACATTACAGGGGAGATCAAAACCTATAGAAACAGTATGCCAAATTCTTTTGTAAAGCAGAGAAGCAACACATAATTTATCTCTTTTGGATATCCAAAATTTTGCACATGAAAAAGCATGATCTACTACAGCAACATTGCTGAACCAAGGAAATCAGGAAATTGCATTGTGTCTGGTCTGATGTTAGAGAGCTCAAAACAAAAGTTTAAAAATCATGCCCATAAGACATATTTCTTGTAAAGATCCCATTTTCCAAACTCTGACTTGGTCTTCGAACATGACAACCACATCATTTGTCTTCAGAGACTCCACAGTGTTGGAGATTTGGAAGGCTGGAGGGACCTGGATGTCAACACACTCACCTGGCCAGTAGTACATGTAGACCTTCCTTTTGGCCTTGGTCAGAGTGACCCACAGAGGTTCTGATCCATTCCACCAGAGAGGCATCAGGCTGTCTTTGTTGACACCAATGTCAAATGACTTGTTGGTGGTGGGGTCCCACATGTAGTTCCCAATCATCTGATGGACCTCACAATGGCGACCTACATTAATGAGAACACAAGGCCGTCAGTTTATTGTTCTGGTCTTTTTATATTTCATCTTTTTATAAAAGCCATTTTCTCTTGTTTATAAAAGCCATTCATGCACAGTTAGGAAGTACAGAACAGCACAAAGATTTACTTTTGATTTTTTTTTAAATCATAGCTTTTTAAATCTCTCTTAGATTTTACCACAAAGACAATCAAATGAGAAGTCTAATAATTGATTGAGGATGGGGTCATTTTGTGTGAAGTTAATTCGCCAACCTATTTTAAGTTATACTGAGGACGTGCACAAAATTCGACCCATTGTTCATGGCTCGAAATCTAAATATGAATCAATATGGAAATTGTAGTTTCCCATGGGGCTTGGATTGGATCTTCACCCCAGAGCACCTCTTTGGAATCTCCTCCCACAAAGTCACGAATCTAGATGCTGTGGATTTTATTCCCTTGCTTTCCTGAATAAGAGGAGTTATGGCTTCAGCGCAGAACAATGATAGAATCTACGACATTTGGAACAGAATGGTGAGAAATAGATTCGACTTTGAAAAACAAAGCAAGAAAACAGCCCTCCAAATGGAGTGTTACATAGAAATGAGGATTGCTTCTGTTGGGCACAGCTTAGTCCCAGAAGAGAAGCCAGAAGTGAAAGACGCAAGCGCTTGGACTCTTTTGAAACGTTAGGCTTAAATTATTTATTTTGGAGCAATCTGCTACATCTTTAAAGTAAAAATAACACAAACATTGGCAAGTGCATCAAAAATTGCTGCAATTTTCGTGAGCGTCATTTGGCATCAGGATGAAACATGCTTCACTGAGCTCACTAACTATGCTTAATCAAAGTGGCTTTTTTTTTGTTTGTTTGCTGTTGTTCTTTCTTCTTGAGCACCTCTACCCAACCCCAACACGCACAACAAGTTTATTTTTAAACAAAAACAAAGAGAAACCATAAAAAATACATTTTTGAAAATTTGGAGACCCAAAATATTATAAAGGAAAAACCTTTTATTTCATCCAGAAACCCAGGCCTTCTACAAATCATGCAAGCCCAGAGATCCAACCAAAATGGTTTTTACCCAAGGATGCAGAGTTAGTTTTTTGACCCTGACTAAAGCTTTCACATGTGGACTGATAAAATTAAAAAATAAAATAAAATAAAAACTTTGAGCAATTTCTCCAATGGTTAAGGAATTTAGTTATATTTATTCCTTCAACTAGCATGTATTCAGTGCTCCTATGGGCTCTACATGGTGATAGGCATAGATATTCAAAATAAATAGGGCGCCTGGGTGGCTCAGTTGGTTAAGCGACTGCCTTCGGCTCAGGTCATGATCCTGGAGTCCCGGGATTGAGTCCCGCATCGGGCTCCCTGCTCGGCAGGGAGTCTGCTTCTCCCTCTGACCCTCCTCCCTCTCATGCTCTCTGTATCTCATTCTCTCTGTCCCAAATAAATAAATAAAATCTTAAAAATAAATAAATAAATAAATAAATAAATAAATGTGGTCCCCATCCTCAAGTGCCTTATAATGTAATACTCAACAGAGGTTCTTCTGCATAAAAGAGACAGGCTTCCTTGGGCTGGGGCTGAGAAGCGGACCAGGTTGACACCTTAGCTTGAGACTTGGAAGGATTCTCACCCACTTTTTTGAGGATAATTTCTAGTATGTTCTAACTCCTTAAAAGTAGGGGCATACTTCTTATTGGTTGATTATGGTTTTTTTAGCATATCAAAGTTTAATAATATCAAGGTGAACCCTTTCTTGAGTAAAATTTCTTACCTGCTTTCTTTACTCAAAATACTGCATCCTGTATCTAAAACATTTTTTTTAAGATTTTATTTATTTACTTGACAGAGCGAGAGAGCACAAGCAGAGGGAGTGGCAGGCAGAGGCAGAGGGAGAAGCATGCTCCCTGCTGAGCAGGGAGCCCGATGCAGGGCTCTATCCCAGGACCCCGGGATCATGACCTGAGGCGAAGGCAGTTACTTAACCAACTGAGCTACCCAGGCACCCCTAAAACATTCTTTATTAGCCTACTAATGTTCACCTTTTTCACAAGGCAAGATAATCATGGTGATATTCATTGGGAAATGTGTCCTTTTCAGTCTTTCCCTGTAGATGTTCTCTAAAGTCCTCCTAAGGACAGAGGAATCTTATCTGAAGCTGGTATCACAGACTCTGGGCAAGGGTGCAAAACTGGAAAGGGGTGTGGAAAGCATTACCAAAGTCAGTAAACCAAGAAGTTTCTAGATGAATCACAGGAAAGGGCTAGAAGGGCTAGGATAATGGGGAGAGATACCAAGTGGGGAGGGGGTATAGGAATCTCTGTTTTTATCTGAAACTGCTTTGACTATTTTAGAAGAAATGCCTGAAAGCCAAATCTAAGCAGGGACCTCATATGATTCAGTTTCCACAAGGTGCTACTTTCAAAGAAGAATGAAGCAACTGAAAATAATTTTTAAAGTACTTACAAATTGTATATCTCAGAAATCCTACAATATCATTTGATAAAATGTTTTTCTTCTTTTCAACACTCACACTCAACCATCTAGACTCTTAAGGGTGCAAACTCTCTCACCCTCTTTTGTTCTGTAGCTAAAAATTTATAAGGAGACTCCTGTGGATTGTAGGGCTGTCTTATGACTGGATTGTGGGAGGTGTGTTTGTGAGAGAGAGACAGAGACAGAGAGAGAGAGAACATTCTTCCAGAGAATTTTTGTTAAATTAAATTCTCCATCTCTTACACATTTTTTTTTTTTTTTGGAAATATCCATCGGGCCTCACTGAGGAGAGACAGGATCTATGTGTGCAGTTAACACACAGTTCTGGCATATTTTAAATTTTCAAATAATGAAATCTTGTTTCCTGTGGTTATCTGAATCCCTTAGCTTTTTTCATGATGGATCTTCTCTCCTCCTCATTATGTAAGATGTAGCATTAGCCTTGATACTCCCTTTACACATTAATCGAATCCGTGGTGCCCCCTGACTCAAGTGAGCTCTGATAACTTTAATTATGACTTTTTTTAGGGAAGGTCTTTAAGACAAGGACCCCAAGGTGGCTTTGGTTTCTGCTCCCATCTAGCACACCGATTGGTCTAGGCTGGCCCAGAGTGGCTCATCCATTCTAAAGGAATCTCAGACGTAAGGAGGTCAACACTTCTCCAAAGGCTAGAAGTGATATCCTGGAACAGAGAGGTTCCTGCTTACTTCCTGTGAGTGAATGGTATGTTCACATTTATTAAAGAAGGTCCCGGGACCAGTAGTTCTCTCTGTGCGAGTTATAGGGTTTCCAAGTGTAGACTGGAGCTCTTTCAACAAGGCTAACCTCAGACCCCTGTTTAGAAAGTAGGTTTTATTCTTTTGGTAGATTGGGGCCTTGAGTTAAAATGGGAGGGTGTATTCTTCAAAGACTTAATCATAGATGCTGTGCTAGTCCCCAGGGGCATCCCTTTGTTCTGGGAAGCATTGCCTTTCATGGAAGCCAGCAAGAGGATGTATGTTCCCCATCTCATGTCTGCTCTGAGTCTTCTCTCCCAGATGAGCTGATTTCTTTCCATGAATATATTAAGGCTGGCAGTCTGTGCTTATAACAGTCTGAGTCCGCTCTTACTCAAGCTGGTTTCCTTACCTACCCTGTCTCTCTCTTGTTCTTTCATTTTTATTGCCTGGGCAAATGCTATGGCTGTAAAAACAGAACAGAACAAAACACAATGTACTGGGTTCTGCAGCCCACAAGCTCTCATCTCCATATTTCTGCCTGACCCATACCTATTTTTATACATCTGCAACTCTTCTTGATTTTCCTCTGGTTTGGGCTTTACAAACAGAGCTTTGTTCTAATTTTGATTATTTGGACCCTTTCCTCAAGAGTTCAACAGGAACTTTCCTGACATGGACACAAACCACAAATCTCAGGTGGTTTTCAGGTATGGTGTAAAGGTCTATTTTTGTTCATCTCCTCCTCCACATGACAGACAGTTGGGGCTTTAAAACTTGTTCCAGAAGGTGTAGTACTCACTCTGAAAATGGGGACAGCTCCTGGTACAAAAATTTCCAAACACAGTTGGATGTTTTTCTCTTTTTTCCTCCCGTAGAGTTTATAAACTTGTTAACACAGAATGTGGCAATCAACCTGATACTTGGAAGGACTTGTGGACTTTTTTTTAAAGTGAGTTTCAGAGGTAGAATTTAGTGATTCATCAGTTGCATAGAACACCCAATGCTGAGTCCATCAAGAGCCCACTATGTGACTTGGGGACTTTTGAAGCCCATCCATAGATGCCTAAGTTTAAAAGCTGTTGCACTGGACTGGGAGCTGCTAATAGCTACTCGGGCCAGTGACAAGTGCAGGGGCTACTGCCTGCCTTTCTCAGAGGATGCTCGTGGAATAGTTTCTACACTTAGAACTACTGTATGAAAGGATCAGGAAAAGAAACCTTCATTCTTTATTCCCCAAAGTCTTTGTCACGTGTGTTCTGATGTAATGACCATCACCAAAAGTTTCTTAGCAAATACCCATAATCCTCTGCATCTGCTATATGTTTCCAAACATTTCAGAAATGGCTGGCTTTCACATCAAATGAGATGACTTCAGATCTGTCTGTTTTATCTATAACTGATGGACATCTATAAGGTTGTTGCTACTTAGTCTTCAATTGGTCTTAATTTTTTCTCATTATTTTCAAACAATAAATGTTAATTCCTTTTATAGTTCCTATTTCATTTATTCTTTTTTGTTTTTCATTCACTCAGCGTGTGTTTATCAAATGTCTACATGCCAGGCATTTAAAGATCACAAGCTATGATCCCTGTCTTTGAAGTGCTCATAGCTTGGTAGGGGCAACATTGTAGTATAATGGTTAAGGGTGAAGGTCTTGGAGACAGATGGCATAGATGTAAATCCAAGCTCTACTATTTATTATCTGCATGACCTTGGACAAGTGGCTTAGACTCTCTGAAGCATCAATTTTCTCATCAAAGTAATGAGGATGGTGATAATTATTGTGATATATACATATAGATATGCAGTTCTCCCTTTGCATGGTAGTGTAGGACCATAAAAATGACCATGCACAAAAATAAAGAGAAATAAAACCAAGTATATCACTAAAGAAAGTCAACAAACCCTGAGAGAAGAGAGGAAGAGAAGAAAGGAACAGAGAATAACTACAGAAACAACCATAAAACAAGTAACAAGGTGGTAGTAAGTACATACCTATCAATAATTACTTTGAATGTAAATGTACTAAATGCTCCAATCAAAAGACATGGGGTGACCAAATGGATAAAAAAGCAAGACCCATCTCTTTGCTGCCTACAAGATACCCATTTCACACCTAAAGACACAGATTGAAAGTGAAAGTGATGGAAACGCATTTATCATGCAAATGGAAGTAAAAAGAAAGCTGAGGCAGCAATACTTACCTCAGACAAAATAGACTTTAAAACAAGGACTGTAACAAGAGACAAAGAAGGACACTATATAAATCATAAAGGGAACAAGAAGATATAACAATTGTAAATATTTATGCATCTAACAGGGGAGCACCCAAATACATAAAGCAACTTAATAACAAACATAGAGAAAGTAATTGACAGTAATACAATAATAGTAGGGGACTTTAACACCCCACTTACATCAACAGATAGATCATCCAAACAGAAAATCAACAAGGAAACAGTGGCTTTGAATGACATATTGGACCAGATGGATCTAACAGATATATTCAGAACATTCCATCATAAAACAGAAGAAAACACATTCTTTTCAAGTGCATATGGAACATTCTCCAGAATAGATCCCATATTAGGCTACAAAACAAGTCTCAACAAATTGAAAAAAAATCAAAGTCATACTATGAATCTTTTCCAACCACAATGCTATGAAACTAGAAATCAACAACAAGAAAAAATCTGTAAAGACCACAAATACATGGAAGTTAAATAACATGCTACTAAACAATGAATGGGTCAACCAAGAAATCAAAAAGGAAATTTAAAAAAATACATGGAGACAAATGAAAATGAAAATGCGTGATCCAAACTCTTTGGGATGCAGCAAAAGCTATTCCAAGGGGGAAGCTTATAGCACTACAGGCCTACCTCAAGAACAAGAAAAATCTCAAACAACCTAATCTTACACCTAAAGGAGTTAGAAAAAGAACAAACAAAATACAAATCCAGTAGAAGGAAGAAAATAATAAAGATTACAACAGAAATAGATGAAATAGAAACTAAAAAGCCAATAGAATGGATCGATGAAAACAGGAGCTGGTTCTTTAAAAAGATCAACAAAATTGATAAACCTTTAGCCATACTCATCAAAAAAAGCAGGGGGAGGGGACTCAAATAAACAAAATCAGAAATGAAAGAGGAGAAATAACCCACACCACAGACATATAAAGGATTGTAAGAGAATATCCTGAAAAATTTTATTCCAACAAATTGGACAATCTAAAAGAAATGGATAATTCCTAGAAACATATAACCTCCGAAAACTGAATCAAGAAGAAATTGAACATTTGAACAGACAAATTACCAGCAATGAAATTGAATCACTCCCAACAAACAAAAGTCCTAGACCAGACAGCTTCACAGATGAATTCTACTAAACATTTAAAGAAGAGTTAATAATACCTATTATTCTCAAACTATTCCAAAAAATAGAAGAGGAAGAAAACTTTCTAAATTCATTCTATGAGGCCAGCATTACTCTGATACCGAAACCAGATAAAGACACTACCAAAAAAAGAGAACTACAGGCCAATATCTCTGATGAACATAGATGCAAAAATCCTCAACAAAATATTAACAAACTGAATCCAACAATACATTAAAAAGATCATTCACCACTATCAAGTTGAATTTCTTCCCAGGATACAAGGGGTGGTCCAATATTTGCAAATCAATCAACCTGATACATCCCATTAATAGAAGAAAGGATAAGAACCATATGATCCTTTCAATAGGTGCAGAAAAAGCATTTGACAAAGTAAAACATCCATTCATGATAAAAACCCTCAAGAAAGTAGGTTTGGAGGGAACATACCTCAACATAATAAAGGTCATATATGAAAAAGCCACAGCTAACATCATACTCATTGGTAAAACACTGAGAACTTTTCCTCTAAGTTCGGGAACAAGACAAGAATGTCCATTCTCATCACTTTTATTCAACATAATACTAGAAACCCTAACCACAACAATCAGACAACGAGAAGAAATAAAAGGCATCCAAATTGGTAAGAAAGGGGCACCTGGGTGGCTCAGTCAGTTAAGCATCTGCCTTCAGCTCAGGCCATGATCCTGGAGTCCCAGGATTGAGCCGCACATCAGGCTCTCTTCTCAGCAGAGAGTCTGCTTCTCCCTCTGCCTCTCCGCCCCCTCCTGTTCTCTCGCTAGCTTGCTCACTCTCATAAATAAATAAATAAATAAATAAATAAATAAATAAATAAATAAATAAATAAAATCTTTAAAAAAAACCAAACTGGTAAGGAAGAAATAAAACTTTCACTATTTGCAGAAGACAGGATACTATATATAACAAAACCCCTAAAGACTCCACCAAGAAACTATTAGAACTGATAAATGAATTCAGTAAGGTCACAGGATACAAAATCAATATACAGAAATCCATTGCATTTCTATACACCAATAATGAAGTAGCAGAAAGAGGAGTTAAGAAAATAATCCCATTTATAATTGCACTAAAAATAATAAAATACCTAGGAATAAACTTAACCAAGGAGGTGTGAGAACTATAAAAAAGTGATGAAAGAAATTGAAGACAACACAAACAAATGGAAAGATATCCCATGCTCATGGATTGGAAGGACAAATATTATTAAAATGTCCATAGTACCCAAAGCAATCTAAATATTTAATGCAATCCCTATTAAAATACCAACAGCATTTCTCACAGAACTGGCACAAACAATCCTAAGATTTGTATGGAACCACAAAAAGACCCTGAATAACCAAAGCAATCTTGAAAAAGAGAACAAATCTGGAGGGCTCACATTCCCAGATTTCAAGATATACTACAAAGCTGAGTAATCAAGACAGTATGGTACTGGCACAAAAACAGACATATAGATCAAAGGACCAGAATAAAGAGCTTATAAATAAACCCACAATTATATGGTCAATTAATCTTCAACAAAGAAGGAAAGAATATGCAATGGGAAAAAGTCTCTTCTACAAATGGTGTTGGGAAAACTGAACGGCTACATGCAAAAGAATGAAAGTGCACCACTTTGTTACACCATACACAAAATTAACTCAAAATAGATTAAGGACCTAAATGTGAGACCTAAAACCATAAAATCCTAGAAGAGAGCACAGGCAGTAATTTCTTTGACATTGCCCACAGCAACATTTTTCTAGATGTGTCTCCTGAGGTAAGGGAAACAAAAGCAAAAATAAACTATTGGGCCTACATCAAAATTAAAAGCTTCTGCACAGCGAAGGAAACAATCAACAAAACAAAGACAACCTACTGAATAGGAGAAGATCTATGCAAAGCACATATCCAACAAAGGGTTAGTATCCAAATGTACAAAGAACTTCTACAACTCAACATCAAAAAGATAAATAATCTAATTTAAAAATGGGCAGAAGACATGAACAGATATTTCTCCAGAGAAGACATACAGATGGCCAACACACACATGAAAAGATCTTCAACATCACTCATCATCAAGGAGATGCAAATCAAAACAACAATGAGATATCACCTCACATCTGTCAGAACGGCCAAAATTAAAAAGACGAAACAATATGTGTTGGCAAGGGTGTGGAGAAAAAAGAACCCTCGTGCACTGTTGGTGGGAATGAAAACTGGGGCAGCCACTGTGGAAAACAGTATGGAGGTTTTTCAAAAAATTAAAAATAGAACTACTATATGATCCAGTAATTCCACTAGTGGGTATTTACCCAAAGAATATGAAAACACTAATTCCAAGGGATATATGCACTCTTATGTTTATTGCAACATTATTTACAATAGCCAAACTATGAAAGCAGCCCAAGTGTTTATCAACTGATGAATGGATAAAAATGTGGTAGATATATACAATGGAATATCACTCAGCCATAAAAAGAATGAAATCTTGCCTTTTGCAACAACATGGCTGGATCTAGAGGGTATAATGTTAAACGAAATAAGTCAATCAGAGAAAGACAAATACCATATGATTTCACTCATATATGGAATTTAAGAAACAAAACAAATGAACAAAGAAAAAAAGAGACAAAAAAACACTCTTAATTATAGAGAACAAGCAGATGGTTATGGGGGGAGGTGAAATAGGTGAATGGGAATGGAGCACACTTGTGATGAGCACTGAGTAATTTATAGAACTGTTGAATCGCTATACTGTACACCCAAAACTAATAGAACACTGTATGTTAACTATCCTGGAATTAAATTTTTTTAAAAATGACCATGCAATCTGAAACCATGCAAAACTATCCTAATAATCAGTGGGGAAAATTACACTTCTTCCATGGCTTCTAGTATTTTTGTCAAAATATTAAACACTCTCTTACTGTAAGTAATAACTGTGTAGAGAATTGAAGAAAATAGTAAAATTAACACTTATTAGTACAATGTAATTTAAAACATTAGAAATATTGACAAAGAGTCTTATTTCCTTATAAAAATGAAACTTATCAGACTGGTTTGAACAGTGCTTGCCTTCTTCCCAAGATATAACACAATAAAAGTGAGCATATTTTCCTTGCCTTAGCAAACTGTCCTACCCTTTCTAAGTTTGAATCAGCTTCAAACATTTTATCCTTTGTGCTTTCAATGTCATGAAATATCTCTGAGAATTCTTTTAATGTGAAGATTTTTGCTGGTGTCACTTTAGGACATCTTCCTCCTTCTCATCACAACTGCTTTCTTCATTTATGTCAATAAGTTCGCCTTTGCTAAGTTCCCCTGGCTGCATGGTGACAGTCTTCAGTGGTGCCGGATGTCAACATCCCCATGATCAATTATTTCCTCTATGAGTCCATTTACTTTGGGTTCAGATCCTACAAAGTTATTTGCACAATGCAGTACATTTCTGCCACATCATACACATATTCCTTGCTTCCATGATGCATGGATATTTTCGGCTGCATGTTTAGGTCATATTTCTTCCAAAACTTAGCTAAAGAAACTGCATGATCTCCCACTGTAGCACCAATAGCCTAGTCAACAGTCCCTCTAAGAAAATAGGCTTTTAAAAGTTGAAATAGCTCCTTGGTCTATTTCCTAGATTATTGAAAATGTTTTTGTAGTAAAAAGCACATTTCCCACCTTTGTTCAAGTGTTGAAGAGAATTAGGGTGACCTGGAGCATTATCCAGCAGCGGGAGTCCATTAAAGTTAAATTATGTGGGTTTATCCCTGGGAGGCGAGGAGGCAACACAATTACATGTTTTGCTGTCTGTGCATGAACTAAGTAACATGTGCAACAACAAATTACCAACAGACTTTGAAAGAAGTGATGCAATTGGTCACTGATCATGATGTACATTTGTTATTTACATAGTGATTAGTGGACTGAGGAGCCAGCAGTGAATTATACTTTATGCTACAATAGCTACAATTAAGGTTGCCATATTTATTTTAGTGAATATGGGGTGGCAAGTGAAGTTAGAATCCTGTTGCTGGAGAACTGGTATTATTTAACTCAACTGTGGTAATTGGATTTTGTGCTTACTCAAACTCAACAGATCAAGGAGTGTGTTTGTGTATACATAGACATATGTGCAAACACACATATGCACATATGCATACATATATATACATAGCACATAGTAAGCACTGTTAACATTAACTTGTATTGTTATTATTAGGGTGGAGAATCACAGAAACAAATATAATCTAGAGATCAGCTGGAGCCTCCTTTCTCTTGAGCTCTCCACATGAATGGTTGCAACCCTATTTCCACCAAGATTCTTGCAAATTCCCACATAATTGCAGGCATCTCCACCTCTAGACTCCTGCTTCCATAATACATGGCACCCCAGAAAAGAAGCTCAGTCATTTGCTACATTGCATTACATTTCTACGAAGAACTGCCCCCCTCTCCCCCCTCCTGACAAAATATTCGTCCTTGGCCCCTCACTGTAAAGGTCCCAGCCTTGTCCATCTCACTGATTGACCTCCTCTGCATTCTCTGCTCCACAGTGCCTACTGGCCAAATTTCTCTCCAGACCTCAATTTTCTCAAAAGAAATTCAGTCTTCCAGAGCTCCTGCTCAGCTCCCAAATTTTCATACTCATTAGCTCATAGAATGCTAGAAGAAGGGAGGGAAGGAAGGGAGAAAGGAAAGAAGGAAAAAGAAAAGAAAGTGTTTCTTTAAACAGGAGCCACCCACTTTAGAAGTCCATTGTAGTTAGAGTTGCTAGGTTTATTTTAGGGGAAAAAAAAAGAAAGAAAAAAGTAAAAGACAAAGATGTAAGATTCCCAGCTAAATCTGAATTTCAGATAACAATGAATTTTTTTCCCTATAGGTGTGTCCCAATATTCCATGGAACATACTTCTGCTAAAATATTATTTGTTGTTTATCTAAAATTCAAATGTGGCCAGACACCCTGTATTTTACCTGGCAGCTCTCACTGTCGTGCTGAAAAGCACCCTCTCTTTTGCTATCTCATAGGAACAGTGAAGCACGAGAAGTGGGCTAGGATGGACATAGGGAGCCTGCAAGGAATGCAGAGTGAGGGGACGCCAACTCGGCCTGCAAGAGTCAGGGAAAGCTTCTAGAGGAGCTGGGATATGAAAGCTAAGGAGGACTTTTTCAGGCACAAAGAGTACTGCACAGAGGTGATGGCAAGCACAAAATGAAGAAGAGATGAGAGAGGGGGAGATTTCTTATTCAGGTAAAACAAAGTTCTGCTTTCCGTCACTCATCATTCACTTTCCTTAAAGGGTGAGATGCTCTTAATGATACGCTGTGCTGGGACAATTCAAGATAGTCATGGCTTGATTCAGTCAAGGTCCTGGCACAGTAAACAGATGGTACAGTTTGCCAAGAGGGGTGATTTACAAAGGGGTGGCCAGCGTTTAGGAAAACCAACAAGAGATGGTGAGGCAACCCAAGATTAGTGTGGCAGGGAGCCAGCACCCCTGCCCGCCACCCCACGGAGACTTGAAGAGCAAGCAGAGGAGCGTGGCCAGCGCTGAGCCAGGAGTCAGGACCAGTCTCCTGAATTCAAACTCCTCCCTCTGTCCAGCTGAGGCCACCTAGAAGGTCAGCCTCTCAGAGCTCCAGTAGGGCTAGGGGAGGTAGAGTCAGGCAAATAGACAAATAGAGAAGACCCAGCACAAAACAAAACCATAAGGCACAGATTTTTCAAGAAAATCATATTGACCTCTTGAGTAGGGTCCTTAACTAAATATTAGGCACCACCCGAGTCTGATGTCACCACCACAGGGCCTTGTGTTTACGGTCCCACACACATCTCAGAAATGAAGGCGACCACGGGTGGCCTCCGGGTCTAATCGTCTACCTATACACTCAGAGGTATAGAGAAATAACTCTGCATTATGTACATATTGCACATATACACTCAGAGGTATAGAGAAATAACTTTGCATCATGTACATATTATTTGTGAAAGCGTCGAATATTTGCTCAAGGTCACAGTGCTAACAAGTGGTGCATCGGGTGCAGGGGCAAAGAGAACAAAAGCAACTTGAACTGTGATCACCTGTCTTTCAATACAATGTTCTTTGCTCTTCACTTTTCATGACTACAATAGAGTTAGTGGTCATATTTATATTCCGGAACATAAATTTATGCTGATCTCAAGAGGAGACCTCTTGGCTTTTTTTTTTTTTTTAACCATTTACTTATGTCCGTAAATATACATGCAGAAAACAACCCCATAGCCTATTATATTACTAAACACTGAGGTTCCACAGCCAATGAGGAACCAGTAGAGGAATTTACTCTACAAAAGCGTTCTTAATTCTGATGTATAATCACCTCTACAAAGTAATATGAATCTTTAATTTCTAAAGTCGTTCGTTATATTTTCCTGGGGCCCACAGGTGTTTCCATTGGATGAATGGGGCCGTGTCTAATCAATATTCGGAGAGCTCATTGAAGAGGGAAAAATGAAGTTACATGTTAGGCCCATCAGCTTAGTCGAAACATGGTGAAATAAATACAGGTTCTAAAATACTAATGAGGATCTGGGAAATGATTCTTTTAGAACACAGACATTTTCACCCAGGGACAGCACTCGAGAGGCTGAGGCCAGAGTTGAAGGCAGGCCTCTGGGGCCACCCGCTGGAAATCGGTGTCACAACCATGCGTTACGGACACACGGGAGATTTTGGCTACTGTGGAGAGACAACAGGCATGTGGTCAGACACACCAGGGTCTGGGCTAAGGGGTCTTCCCTCTTTCTAGCTGTGGGAATTGAAGCTAATCCTTAACTTCTCAGAGCCTCATTTTTTCCATCTTTAAAATGGGAATAACAGTACCTTCCTGGCTGGAATGTGGTCTTAAAAATAAACTCTGTCAACACACATAGGCAGTGCTGGCTCTGTTCCAAGTATTGTTCTCAGTTCGTATGTTAGAGGTTGAATTGTGCGCTCCCACAAAAGATACATCCAAGTCCTAACCCCTCGTACCTCAAAATGTCACCTTATCTGGAAATTGGATCTTTAGAGAGGATGATCAAATTGAAATGAAGTCATTAGGATTGACCCTAATTCAAGATGGCTGATGTCCTTATAAAAAGGGGGAGTTTGAGGGGCGCCTGGGTGGCTCAGTCGTTAAGCGTCTGCCTTCGGCTCAGGTCATGATCTCAGGGTCCTGGGATCAAGCCCCGCATTGGGTTTTCTGCTCAGCGGGAAGCCTGCTTCTCCCTCTCCCACTCCCCCTGCTTGTGTTCCCTCTCTCGCTGTGTCTCTCTCTGTCAAATAAATAAAATCTTTTTTAAAAAAAGGTGGGGGAGTTTGGACACAGAGGCGGACACACACAGAGGGAAGATGTGTGAAGACCCAGGGAGAAGATAGCCATCTCTAAGGCAAGGAGCGCCAAGAGCTACCAGAAGCTAGAAGGAGCAAGGAAGGATACTCTCTTGGAGCTTTGAGTCGGAGTGTGACCCTGCCAACACCCTGATTTCTGACTGCGGGCACCCAGAACTATGAGACAATAAATTTGTGTTGTTCCAAGGTGCACAGCGTGTGGTGCTTTGTTATAGCAGCTCTAGGAAACTAACATAACATCTAATCCTGACAGTAAATTAGGGGATAAGTACTACTGTTAGCCCACTTTAGAGATGAAGTAACTGAGGCCCAGAGAGGTACCTTTCTTGATGTCTTTCAACAGCAGGAGTAGTGGATTCAACTCAGGGAGTCTGGAGCCAGAGTCCTTGCTCTTAACCAGGATGATCTACTAACACTAGTTCGCCAGTGTATGAACCCGCACTCAATACAATCCTCAGCGCTTAATAAGCCCACAGGGACAGCGCTTAATAAGTCCACAGGGAGGCTGCAGCCGCTGCGGAGCTTGCTATTATGCAATCTATAAAGCTTCCACCTTCAAGGACAGGATGGCTTCAGGTCACCGGCTCCGTCCAGGTGTAAGGATGCAGGGCTCAGCCAATTCCGGAAGCACTTTAACTGGGGCAATGCATGGGGGGCGCTAGAGACCAAGTTAGACTCACTCAGGAGGGCCTAACACCTGAAGGCCAAAGGTCTGAACCAATTTGACAGGTAATAAGCTTAGTCATAAGACTGATCAGCTTAGTAATAAGACTAGTTCTTGGCCACCTCCTAAGTATCTGGAATTAGGTGCTTTATGCTTTCACCTTAGTCTTCAACATAACTCTAATTAGAGATGGGTACTGTTACCCTCATTTGCAGGCGGAGAACTAAGGTTCAAAGTGGCAACACAGCTGGTAAGAAGGCAGAGGCCCAATTCAAAGCCAGATCCCACGATTCAGTGCCCTCATGCTTCCCAGCATCCACCCCGCTCCAGCCACCAGGCTGTTTATCAGCCCATCAGGACTCGGTCATCGTAAGAGAAATTGCCTCATAACCCAGGTTTGCTTCTGAGACTCTCACCAAGGTAACCACATGGAAGTGCCCAGATCTCCAGAAAGCCAGACACTTTTATCTTTTACAGTTGACTCTCACACACAAACATTACCATAAATATCTCTAAAGGAGGGAATGCCGCCAGACAAGGGATACCAACGAAACAGATAGGGATCATACATTCCCTCTTCCTCTGGAAAAAGGCCAGCTGTGAAAAGAGAGGCTCCCAAAGGTCTGAGATCCAGGGGTCTCAAGTTAATGGGTGCATTTAGAAGACTGAATGTATATACAACACCTCAAATGGATGGGGCTCCAATGCATAACTATATACCTGATTCAGAGCCAGGCAACCTGAGAACGTTGCGAGTCAAGCTTTCTACTACTAGAGCCCTCTCAGCACTTTTTCCTGAGCATTTGGAAGCTCTAAAGGTTAGTTTAGACCCTATTTAGATCAGTGAACTTTCAAAGGACTACCTGGTACCCAAGATGCTTGAAAGAATTAACAACGTATTGCTCAAAGCACCTAACTTACACGTTGAAATTGGTTTTAAGGATCACCTCAGTTGGGAAATACATCTTATTTTCTTAACTTGTTCAGAATTTGGTATATTAAGGAAGGGGCTGCAAATGAAATATGCAAGGTCAAGTTGAAAGAAAAGCTCAAAATTTGCACGTCTTTAAATGCAACTACTGATCTATGTGCCAGACACAGTCATGATTAGAGTCTGAGTCACAGATATTGCAAGACCGAGATAACGGGCTTGGATTATAGCGTGAAGTGTAGGGACTGCAACAAAAATAACCCCAAATGTTGAAAAGGAGAGAGAGTTTTTTTTTTAATATTTTATTTATTTATTCATGAGAGACAGAGAGAGAGGCAGAGGGAGAAGCAGGCTCCCAAGGAGCAGAGAGCCCGATGCGGGACTCAATCCCAAGACCCTGGGATCATGACCTGAGCCGAAGGCAGACGGTTAACCATCTGAGCCACCCAGGCGCCCGGAGAGAGAGTTTTTATTAGAGACATTCACACTCATAGTTTTGAGGTCACTGGACTCAAAAAAAAATGCACGGTTTTATTTTTCTGGCATGCCCTCGATTGGTGCAATTATTTAACAACCAGAATACAGGAAAAGAAACAAAAATTATTTTCCTGCATAAGGACAAAAATGTAAGTTTTGGCACTTTTATTTTAGGAAAGCTGATTTTTTAAAAATCAAAGCTCAAAGAAACTTCCAAACAATTTAATCTATCCTCACCTCTGTGCACAGTTAGAAACAAGCCTGAATTAATTATTGCATTAAGATGGAATCTGTTTTGAGAGACACATTCCCATTTTACTGAGTACTTCTAGGGACTTCAGGAGATGGAAGGTATTTGAAGGAGAAACTTCTTATTCCTGGCCCTTATTCTTGCATACACGAGTGAAATTCAGCCAATACCTTTATCCTGAAACACCGTCTCCCTAGTAATAAAGCCTCCATCTTTCCCCCCCCACCCACTGAACTGTCCTCCTCTCCCCCGGTGAAGTAAGATTGGCCACATTCCTCACACTACTTGGGGTGGTTACTTGACCATTAAACAGGCTCCAGCCCCCCTCCCAGCCTGTCTGCCTACAAGTGTTTACATTCTCTCCTCTCACCCAGGACAGCAGTTCTTGCCAGGGCAGGGGGGGCAGGGGATGATTCTAGTTCTATAGTTGTCCACCTGTGGCTGGGGGAGGGGTGGGGAGCAAGAATGGAGAGTTCAACTCAGTAAAAAAAAAAAAAAAAAAAAGGCACATGTAGTTCTTGGATCCAACCCACACTCTCCAATCCAGCTTTTCAACTGGCGTAGAATCTGGGATGATCGATGGGTGATCTCCAACAACAGGGACCAGATATCAAAATATTATTGGATCAACCATTAATTCCAGAAACCGATAAAGAATTATCAAATTCAGCTGTTCAGGAGTGTGAGGTAACCAGCAATGTCGATGGCTCAATCTAGTGTGGACCCACCAATCTATAAAAATAAAAACTGTTCCACCCCAACCGTGCTTTTTTTTCTTTTCTTTTCTTTTTGGTGGGAAGCAAATGGAAGAAAACTAACTTTTGTCAGTGTGATTAGTTTTGTTTGTCGTTGCTAGAATGTGTGAGGTATGATGCTGGCCTGTCCCAGTTCACTACCCTGGGCCAGGTGTGGCCGTGGAGAAGGGAGACCAGCTTCCCAGCTTCCCAAGTCATGGGAGGAAAAAACAGTTTAGGTCATCACTGTAGCCCGTTTATCTGCTCTGATCAATGAGCACCAGCGATCAGCATGTAAATGGTCGGCTTTGGAGTGACACTACGCCTCACCTAATGATTTGTGTATATAATTCTGCTTGGGTGCTCTTAGCATACCTAAAATGTGTTGAAAGATAATTTGCCTTGCGGATGAAAGAGTAACTCAAATGAGCAATTCTTCCCTTGGCTAGGTGTGAGAAGTATCTTTTTGATATCTTGATAGTTTCTCAGTCCAAAGAGTTGACACCACGGGAACAGAGGAGCTTTTTGAGTTAAACACAGACGCTCAGGCAGGATGAGAACTGGCAGGACCTGAGGACCTGTGAGAAGCATGTGGCCTAGGGGAGGGCATGTTGGAGCCCATCAGACCAAAGTCGGGGTCCTACCCCTGCCGTGGGAGCTCACACAAGTCATTTAACTTTAATGAGCCTCCATTTCCACATCTGAAAAATGGACATAATCATACTTTCTCGCAGAGCTAAATAACTGGAGTAGCTAGACCGTTAACACACCGTAGGCACATGGTAGGCATTTGGTAGATGCACACCATCACCTAAATCCCCCTTTACAGGGCAATGCTATCAAAGGGCGTGCAGGCTGGTCAACGGCTTCTAGGGAGGGCTGAGGCTGGGCCGCCTCTTATTTCGTGTTTACACAACACGGTCCGAGGCCGACTCCCAAATCCTTGAAGGAATAGGGAAAAGCAGCACTGCCACCTACGCGCCTTGCTCAGGAAAGTTTGGAAGGGGTGAATCCCCCCACGTTCAGAACCTAACCGTGGAGGGCTGAGAAAACGTCGCCCCTGTGCCGGGGACATGCCTGGCCCGACACTGCCCTCTCCTGGCGGTCACAAAAATCACCGCCACCCGCAGCTACACCAGGGTGATGCTAGGAGCCTCGCGCCTGTGCCCGCCCCGCGTTTCGGTTTTGCATTTCACGGTTTGAAGGCACCCCAGGATTCTTAAAGCTGTTTGGAAAGATGCCAAACATGCCAGGAATCCGGGCCGAGGCAGGCAGCGAGGCCCGGGGAGCCGAGGGGCCGCGCACTCAGGGGAGCCCCTTCAGTCACTGCAGCAAAAGTGAAGCCCGCAACCTGCAGAGCCGGGAGCGATCGCCCAGTCTGAACGTCACTCATTGTAATTCTCGTGTTGTTTCCACGTCCTCAGCCACCGCGCCTCCCATCCTCATCTTTGTTTTGTTTCACTTTCCTTCTTATTTGCTTCCATTCAGTATTTGCTTCTATTCAGTGTTTTATTATCCTACCCTTTATGACCCTCCTCTTCCTTTCCCTTTGCGTTAAGGTAAGTGATTTTGAACCCCAATTTGTAATGGTGCCTGCAGTGAGCATTTAACTTCTCTAGCACCCCTGTGCCCTTCCGGGAGCCGCCACCCCTGCCCCTGGGGAAATGCCTCCCCCCAACACACGGTCCATTCAGCAGCCTGTACGACCATACCTCTCTGACTACAGTGAGTGGGAAGAGGGGGGCCACCTATGCCAAGCCGGGGCCCACTCGTGGCTGCAGTGACAGGTGCTCCAGGATCCGGGCTGTGCAGGTCAGGCACCTGCCGCTGCATTCCCCAGGATGGAGATCCCATTCCTTTTGGTGGCCAAGCTGGGAACATGTGTCCCCAGAGTAAAGACGTGCTCCCTGGACGGAGGACCTCAGGCTGCAGTCGGGGCGGATGTGGGCGGAGGGAAGGGAGCAGCAGAGATGGAGGTGGGGACTGAGTCCTGCCAGGGTTTCGTCCTTAGCTCTGCTCCCAGCACCACCCCCCCAACCTCCCGCCCCGTGTGCCTCTGGGCAGAGAAGCTGCCCCAGCCTTCTCTGTCTACAGCAGCGGGCTTGGGTTGCCACCACTCTGGTCCTTTACCTTTTCCAGGGTTCCCCTCCCTGCATCCAACACAAGGCTCTGTGGGCATTTCTGGCCTCTTGGCCCTCCTCACTCTCAGCTCACAGGGCCTGGCCAGGGCCCTGGCCGTTGAGGGCGCTGCCTCAGAACCCTTTAGAGTAATGTCCCCGACCCAGGGGCGCATGGCTCTGAGCACCAAGCCTTAGCACGGTGGCTTTGGCCTCCCTCTAGGCTGACTCAGCCATGGCAAAATCTTACAGTGCTTCTGGGCTAAATGTATGTTTATCTCTTCTGAAGAGCTTAAAGTTTAAAAGTTCTCTTTTATGGAAATGTTCAAGCGTACAAAAAGAGTAGGATAAACAACAACAAAGGACATTCTGCCTTGATTTCAGGTTTCCTTTCCCCCGCTGGAATAATTGTAAAGCAAATCCCAGACATCATATCTTAAATCTTAAATACTTCTATCCTATTTCTTATATTGAATAACTTGTTTTAAAGATTTTACTTAATTATTTGACAGAGAGAGAAAGCACAAACAGGGGGAGTAGGAGAGGGAGAAGCAGGCTTCCTACTGAGCAGAGAGCCCTTGCTGGGGCTCGATCCCAGGACCCCGGGATCATGACCTGAGCTGAAGGCAGCTGCTTAATTGACTGAGCCACCCAGGCGCCCCATACTGAAGAACTTTTTAAAAAATGACATTGTTTCACACCCAATAAAATGAATAATTCTTCAATATCAGCTGTTACCCAGTCCATGTTCAGATTTCCCTAATTATCTCATAAATGTCTCTGACTCAGGGTCCAAAGATGAAAGAATATGTGTCCACTAAGCTGGCCCTGCAAGAAATATTAAGGGGGGTTCTATAAAGGAGAAAGACCCCAAGAGTGATCTACAAGAGAAATTTACAGGGACAATCTATAAAAACAACGTCTTCACAGGCAACATGATGATAATTAATTCATATCTTTCAATAATCACTCTCAATGTGAATGGCCTAAATGCTCCCATAAAAGGGCACAGGGTTGCAGATTGGATAAAAAGACAGGACCCATCCATATGCTGTCTACAGGAGACTCATTTTGAACCTAAAGATACATCCAGACTGAAAGTGAAGGGATGGAGATCCATCTTCCATGCCAGCGGACCTCAAAAGAAAGCTGGGGTAGCAATCCTTATATCAGACAAATTAGATTTTAAACTAAAGTCTGTAATAAGAGACACAGAAAGACACTATATCATTCTTAAAGGGTCTATCCAACAAGAAGATTTAACAATTATAAATATCTATGCCCCCAACATGGGAGCAGCCATCTACATAAGCCAACTGTTTACCAAAATAAAGAGTCATATTGATAACAATATGTTAATTGTAGGAGACCTCAATACTCCACTCTCAGCAATGGACAGATCATCTAAGCAGAAAATCAACAAGGAAACAAGAGCTTTGAATGATACATTGGACTAGATGGACCTCATAGATATTTACAGAACATTCCACCCTAAAACAACAGAATACTCATTCTTCCCGAGCGTACATGGAACTTTCTCCAGAATAGACCATATACTGGGTCACAAATCAGGTCTCAACCAATACCAAAAGATTGAGATTATTCCCTGCATATTCTCAGACCACAATGCTCTAAAACTGGAACTCAATCACAAGAAAAAATTTGGCAGAAATTCAAACACATGGAAGCTAAAGACCGCTCTGCTCAAGAATGTTTGGGTCAACCAAGAAATCAAAGAAGAACTTAAACAATTCATGGAAATCAATGAGAACGAAAACACATCGGTCCAAAACCTATGGGATACTGCAAAGGCGGTCCTAAGGGGGAAATACATAGCCATCCAAGCCTCACTCAAAAAAATAGAAAAATCCCAAATTCACCAACTAACTCTACACCTTAAAGAACTAGAGAAAAAGCAACAAATGATGCCTAAGCCATGCATTAGAAGAGAAATAATTAAAATTAGAGCAGAAATCAATGAATTAGAAACCAGAAACACAGTAGATCAGATCAATGAAACTAGAAGTTGGTTCTTTGAAAGAATTAATAAGATTGATAAACCACTGGCCAGACTTATCCAAAAGAAAAGAGAAAGGGCCCAAATTAATAAAATGATGAATGAAAGGGGAGAGATCACGACTAACACCAAGGAAATAGAAACAATTATTAGAAATTATTATCAACAACTATATGCCAATAAACTGAGCAATCTGGATGAAATGGAGTCCTTCCTGGAAACCTATAAGCTGCCAAGACTGAAACAGGAAGAAATTGACAACCTGAATGGGCCAATAACCGGTAACGAGATTGAAGCAGTGATCAAAAACCTCCCCCAAAACAAGAGTCCAGGGCCTTCTGGATTCCCTGGGGAATTCTACCAAACATTCAAAGAAGAAATAATACCTATTCTACTGAAGCTGTTTCAAAAAATAGAAACAGAAGGAAAACTTCCAAACTCATTCTATGAGGCCAACATTACCTTAATCCCCAAACCAGGCAAAGACCCCATCAAAAAGGAGAATTTCAGACCGATACCCCTGATGAATATGGATTCCAAAATCCTCAACAAAACCCTAGCTAATAGGATCCAACAATACATCATCCACCACGACCAAGTGGGATTTATCCCCGGGATGCAAGGGTGGTTCAACATTCGCAAATCAATCAGTGTGATAGAACACATTAATAAGAGGAGGGAGAAGAACCATATGGTCCTCTCAATTGATGCAGAAAAAGCATTTGACAAAATACAACATCCTTTCCTGATTAAAACTCTCCAGAGTATAGGGATAGAGGGAACATTCCTCAAGTTCATAAAATCCATCTATGAAAAACCCACAGCGAATATCATCCTCAATGGGGAAAAGCTGAGAGCCTTTCCCTTAAGATCAGGAACACGTCAAGGGTGCCCACTCTCACCACTGTTGTTCAACATAGTACTAGAAGTCCTAGCAACAGCAATCAGATAACAAAAAGAAATAAAAGGTATTCAAATTGGCAAAGAAGAAGTCAAACTCTCTCTTTTCGCAGATGACATGATACTTTATGTGGAAAACCCAAAAGACTCCACCCCCAAATTACTAGAACTCATCCAGCAATTCAGTAATGTGGCAGGATACAAAATCAATGCACAGAAATCAGTTGCTTTCTTATACACTAACAACACAACTGTAGAAAGAGAAATTAGAGAAACAATTCCATTTACAATAGCACCAAAAACCATAAGATACCTTGGAATAAACCTAACCAAAGAGGCAAAGGATCTATACTCTAGGAACTACAAAACACTCATGAAAGAAACTGAAGAAGACACAAAAAGATGGAAAAATATTCCATGCTCATGGATTAGAAGAATAAACATTGTTAAAATGTCTATGCTACCCAAAGCAATCTATACCTTCAGTGCCATCCCAATCAAAATTCCAATGACATTTTTCAAAGTGCTGAAACAAACAATCCAAAAATTTGTATGGAATCAAAAAAGACCCCGAATCACCAAGGAAATGTTGAAAAAGAAAAACAAAGCTGGGGGCATCACGTTGCCCGATTTCAAGCTATATTACAGAGCTGTGATCACCAAGACAGCATGGTACCGGCACAAAAACAGACAAAGAGACCAATGGAACAGAATAGAGAACCCAGATATGGACCCTCAACTCTATGGTCAAATAATCTTTGACAAAGCAGGAAAAAACATGCAATGGAAAAAAGACAATCTCTTCAATAAATGGTGCTGGGAAAATTGGACAGCCACATGCAGAAGAATGAAACTCGACCATTCTCTAACACCATACACAAAGATAAACTCAAAGTGGATGAAAGGCCTCAATGTGGGACAGGAATCCATCCAAATCCTAGAGGAGAACATAGGCAGTAACCTCTTTGACATCGCCCACGGCAACTTCTTTCAAGATACATCTCCAAAAGCTAGTGAAACAAAAGCAAAAATGAACTTTTGGGACTTCATCAAGATAAAAGCTTCTGCACAGCAAAGGAAACAGTCAACAAAACAAAGAGGCAACCCACAGAATGGGAGAAGATATTTGCAAATGACACTACAGATGAAGGGCTGGTATCCAAAATCTATAAAGAACTTCTCAAACTCAACACCCAAAAAACAAGTAATCAAGTCAAAAAGTGGGCAGAAGATATGAAAAGACACTTCTCTGAAGAAGACATACAAATGGCTAACAGACACATGAAAAAGTGTTCATCATCATTAGCCATCAGGGAAATCCAAATCAAAACCACATTGAGATACCACCTTACACCAGGTAGAATGGCAAAAATGGACAGGGAAAGAAACAACAAATGTTGGAGAGGTTGTGGAGAAAGGGGAACCCTCTTACACTGTTGGTGGGAATGCAAGTTGGTATAGCCACTTTGGAAAACAGTGTGGAGGTTCCTCAAATATTTAAAAATAGAGCTACCCCATGACCCAGCAATTGCACTCCTGGGTATTTACCCCAAAGACACAGATGTAGTGAAAAGAAGGGCCATATGCACCCCAATGTTCATAGCAGCAATGTCCACAATAGCCAAACTGTGGAAAGAGCCGAGATGCCCTTCAACAGATGAATGGATAAAGAAGATGTGGTCCATATATACAATGGAATAATACTCAGCCATCAGAAAAGATGAATACCCAACTTTTACATCAACATGGATGGGACTGGAGGAGATTATGCTAAGTGAAATAAGTCAAGCAGAGAAAGTCAATTATCATATGGTTTCACTTATTTGTGGAACATAAGGAATAGCATGGAGGACATTAGGAGAAGGAAGGGAAAAATGA
>NW_023270320.1:26113925-26242993 GCF_011800145.1 Mirounga leonina | reverse complement strand
AATACACTGCACAGCACTTACTCCAAACTCCCACAAGATACAGTGCTCCAGTCTCTCTTCTCTCCTGGCAGCTCCCAGGACCCTTTGCTCTCTTCCTCCGTACCCCACAGTGCTGTTTTGATACCTGACTCCCTCTCACCCAGATCTATCCTCTTGTTCCCTAGGCCTCTTATTCTCTCTTTAACCTCTGTCAGAGGCCTTCAGCTAGTTCCGAGTCCCAGTTTCCAACCTGCAAACCCACACCCATCTCTGCTTGAGTAAACTAGGATCCACTCCCCTTCAAAATCAGTGGAAGACTATAAATGACACGTTATCTTTTTTCCTCTTACAGGGGATGAAAGAGAAGTAATTCATGTGAACGAATCGCATAATAATCACTAGATTAAAGGCAACTATTCTTTTCATAATAGCCCTGCTTTCTTCCTGTCTACACCACTACTGAGTTGATGCCAAAGGTAAATGGCGGAAAAGCCCTTCCTCTGGGGCTACCGCTGCAGAAGAGGACATTTTATCACACCACTGGGAAAAATCAAAGCCAGCACTGGAATGGGAACCTCCAAGAAAAGACTAGGAAAGGTGAGTCAATATCCCAAGTTTGGTGTTTGTTAAGTGGCAGAGCTCAGATCCAACTGCAACAGTGTGACTGCAGAACCAGCACCTGTGGTCAACAGAGCGAGGCCTTTCTCAGTGTCATCTTTACCATCACAACTAACAGGTACCAAAAACTAAGTCTATGCCAAATAGGATACAAGGTGCATCACCAGCATTATTTTTTTAATCCTCACACCAACTCTGTGAAGTAGACACATCATCATCTTCTTTTGATCTAGGTGAGCAGATGGAAGCCCAGAGAAGTTAGGTGGCCTACTCAGGGTGACTAGGGGGCAGATATAAGCATGGACACAGGCCATCAGACTTGGATTACGGCTCCTGAGCAGTGTGCCATGCTGCCTTTCCATGGGCCACAGGGAACACACCTCCTTCTGCATGGGACTGCAAGAGGAGAAGGACTTGGTGAGGACCAGAGCTCTGGGTACCAATTGTACGGAGGCGTGACCTGTAATGGATGTTGTTACCTTGGATACTCTCAGGCTGGTGGGGCCTGAAGAAAAACCTGTTAGAGTTGACTGAACCTTTTCCAAAGTAGTAAGAAAACTTCATCATGAGACTTAACATAGGACTATGAAAACACCAAAACAGAAGTGACAGCTATCTGCACACCATCTTTACTGTCCAGGCTCTGATGGTCATCATGGTGGGGGAAATGTGGGCAAGAGGAAAGAATCTGGCCTGGAGAGAGACTTGGTCTTCAGCTACAACGTGAGGCTCAGCTTTCTCATCACTAAAGTGGGACTAAAAGAATCTCACCCCTTTGCACCGGATTAAGAAATCCTAAGGATATATGAGTTAATAAATATGAAAATGTTTGAGAGCTCTTTGGAAGAAAGGTGCCAGAGAAACATGACGTGATATTTGTGTGAAATATGTCATGCTTGTATAGACCATCGCACTGAGAGATCTATGCTTCCTACTCACATTGGACCTACTAGATTGTCAGACTAATGGAAAGTAACCAGAACACCTGATACTATTAGGCAGATATTGAGTATGTAGAAATATGTGAATAGCTTTTCATTTTAGAGTGCCAGTTATTGTTGCCAACTACTACACAGCCAATGAGGTAGGTTACACTTGAACATTATGAGCATAGGTATTTTCCACCGTTGACAGGCATGTGCAAACACTCATGGGAAGCCTGGCAGGTTAGATACTCTGAAGAGCTCTCCCTCTACAATGTAACTACAATATATAATAGAACAGATCCTAGACAGAATACGCCGCACACACACACACACAAACACACACACCCACATAGTGCTTAAAATTTTGCTAAGCTCACAAATGGTCCCAGATCAGTAGTGTGCCTTCTTTCCCAGAGAAGCAATTGAATCTCTTCTCTCAAGGAAAGTCCCAATTTAATTCCTCAGATTTCCCATAGACTAAGTTCAATCAAATATGAGCTTAAAAACAACAACAACAACAAAAAACCAGACCAAACACACAGAGAAATAAATCATGTGACGCAGGCAAGTAGTTCTCAACAAATGTCTCTTGCCGTCCTTCCATAGGGACTCATTGTTGCTGGGAAGCAAATGTCCAGCCAGCAATGATAGTTTCCAGCCACATTTGCATCTAGGTGGAGCCGTGAATGCCCTTTGGCCAACAGAAAGAAGGCAGAAGTGGTAAAAACCATTTCTCGGCCTGGCCCACAGTGACTACCTCTGTGATCCTCTGCAGTCTCTCCCTGTCCACTAGCAGGATGGTGGTGATCAGGGTGATGCTGGACACCACACGTCAAATATGGCATAGCCTTCACCAGTCAAGGTCCCTTAATGACTGCATGGAGCGAAGTCCCACCTCAATCCACCCACTTGACATTATGCAAGTAAGAAAAGAGATTTAGAATGTTAAGCCACTGAGATTTGGGAGTTTAAGTGTGTAGAAGTCAGTTTGACTTTAACTAACTAATCAGTCATTGTGAGAGTCAGCAAAAACAACTCAAATTTAGCACCAGGGGTTTAAAAGTTTGGGATTACCATAGCTAGAATATAATATGAGACTTATTACGTGTTTAATAAAAGAGAATCAAAATTATCAAGGAAAAAAAGACAATCGAAAATAACCAGGGAGGCATTTTGGACATTAAAAATATAATCATTTAAGTTAAAATTTTGGTGGTCAGCTAAACAGCAGAATAAACACAGCTAAAAAGATGGTAAACTGGAAGATATAAATGAAACACCCATAAGTCAGCATATAAGAGAGAGAGATTAAAACATGACAGAAAGACTGTAGTGGGTTTGAATGGTGGCTCCTCAAAAGATATGTCTACCCAGAACCTGTGGATGTGACCTTATTTAAGAAAAGGATCTTTACACGTGTAATTAAGTTAGGGAACTTGAGATGAAATCATCCTGGATCATCCACAGGTCTTTACAAGTAGAGGAGAAGATGTAGATACACACACAGGAGAAGGCCATGTGTGGATGGAGACAGTGATCAGTGATGAATCTACAAGCCAAAGGATTCTCGCAGCACCAAGCTAGGAGAGACGGATGGACAGATTCTCCCTTGGAGTCTCTAGAAGGAACCAATCCTGCCAACATCTGGATTCTGAGTCTGGCCTCCAGAGCTGTGAGAGAATACATCTCTGTTGTTTAAAGCCACCTTGTTTGTGATAATTTGTTACGACAGCCCTAGGAAGCTAATACGAGGACTCAGAGATACGAAGAGCAGAATGAGAGGTTCTAATTTACATCTAATAAGAGACCAAGGAGGAAGAATAGGGAGACTGGAGGAAGGTCAGTATTACAGAGATGATGACTGATAATTTTCCAAACTAATGAAATACATGAATCCTTAGGTGATGACAGCATATAAAAAGGCAGGTTAAGGGGCGCCTGGGTGGCTCAGTTGGTTAAGCGACTGCCTTCGGCTCGGGTCATGATCCTGGAGTCCCGGGATCGAGTCCCACATCGGGCTCCCTGCTCGGCGGGGAGTCTGCTTCTCCCTCTGATCCTCCCCCTCTCATGCTCTCTGTCTCCCATTCTCTCTCTCAGATAAATAAATAAAATCTTTAAAAAAAAAAAGGCAGGTTAAATTGTAATATCGTAATTCATATCAAAACGCAGAACATCCCTTTCTTCAAAGTATATACCTGGGAGTAGAATTACCTGGTCATGGGTAGCGTTTGCCCCAGATAGTCATGGTTCATACCTGTTGTTCCAAAGTAATGATTCTTAGAAACTTTTTCCTTCTCAAAAGTGTCCTGATTGATTGCATCGATTTTGAACATCACCCAGTCCCCCCATAAAGACAAAGAAGATCTACAGCAAAACTGACAATGTATCCTGTGAACCTCAAGGGTAAAGCCTGTGGGAACAACCCAACCAATATTACAAAGAGCCACGTGTGGTGGCAGCAGAGGAAGGGCACTTGTGACCCTCCTCTAGAATAATGCCAACACCTTGAGACCTTTTGACGCACATCGCCGTCTTCCAACTTACATGACACCTTGCCCTGATTTGGATTTTAAAAAAAACTGTAGTATTCTTGCCAAAAAAAGGTTTATTTGAATTTAGTCATGAGGAAAAAACAGACAAATCTAAAACGCAGCCGGTTTATAAAAGAACTGGCTGGGCTTTTCAAGAATGTTAATATTACAGAAGTCCAAAAAAAAAACCCAAAAAAACAAAAAGTCAAGGATAATATTCTTAATAGAGAGCAAAAATCATGGCAACCAAATGTACTATTTGAACCTTGATTAGAATTTTTATTTCAAAAAAGTTATAAAACATACTTTTTGGGCAATTGAGAAAATGTGAAAATAATCGTGGTTATATAGGAGAGCATTCTGTACATGCTGAATTATTTAGAGGTGAAGTGTCATGATATCGGCAACTTCTCTGCAACTGGTTCAACAAAAACAAAAATGAAACAAAACAGAAACCTCTATTTCTCAAGTGAGAATAAAGCAAATGTGTCAAATGTTAACAATTAGAGAACCAAGTGAAGGGCACACAAATATTCCCTAATTCCGTAATACTCTCAGGATTTCTTTAGCTTGAAGATTTTTTATTATAAAAATCTGGGAGATTTTCAGATGATGGAATTCTATTCAGCAATAAAAAGGAACAAGACATGGATATGAACCTCAAAGCTATTCAGTTCAGCTCAGTAAAAGAAGCAAGACCCAAGAGACCATGTATTGAATGACTCCATTTGTGTGAAATATCCATAGGAGGCAAAGCTAAAAAGTCATAAAGTAGATTAGTGGTTGTCTGGGGTAGAGGTAGTGACAAATGGGAGTTAACAACAAATGTGCATGAGGAGTCAGACCACCAAGATGAGAAGAGAGAACAAGAACTGGGACCAAACTCTGAGGAGCCCCAGTGTGAAGGAACTGGCAAAAAAAAAAAAAAAAAAGGAGTCAGTGGAAATTACTAGAAGGTGAGATTGAGAGGTGAGAGGACACTCAGAACCTAACAGTGACAGTCTCTAGAAGGCAGGCATGGTCAAAAGGTAAAATGCCACAGAGAGGTGCTGGAAGATGTCGCTGGATCTTGCTATTAGAAGGTGTTGCGTGAACTTAGGAAGAGCAGTTATGGTAGGAAGATGACATCAAAAGTCGAACTGTACTTCATATACCTGCCCAACCTGAGTCTGAGCTGAAGCCTCCTAACCTGCTTCCTGCTTCCACCCTTACCTTAAGTGGTTCCTCATCTCCGCACCCCAGTAGCCAGAGTGATCTTTCTAAAATGAAAGGTGTATCACTCTGCTCTTCCACTCAAAACCCTCCAGAGGCGTTCCCTGTACTCAGGATATGATTCAAAGTCTGCACCATGACCTGCAGAGACTTGATGTGGCCTTGAGTTAGTTCAGGTCCTTCGAGAAGGAGACCCTGAGCCAAGAGTAGACACACATGGGATGTACAGGGGAAGCATCTATGATGAATGCAGGGGAGGACGCGAGAGTAGGCAGGAAAGGGCTGACATGTGTAGAAAGGAGACGGAGAAGGAAAGGGTTGGGTAGAAAGAATCTCACAATTCTAAGAAACTTGGGCCAGGCTGAGGGGGTGCCTTCAACCAAAGTCACCAGCAGGGGAACGGGCCGGCTTTGGACCCCTGCCTTGCTCACTCGTCGGTGAGGATCAGCCTGGGAGATGTGGGGTTGCGCCACCAACACAATGGTGGCCTGTGGGTTAACTATAAAATCTGGAAATCTGAGCAGTGCATTTTCAGGGCTGCCACACCACTTGTTACTTTTCAGACTTCATCTGCCACCCTCCCCATCACTCACCTCCAATAACCCCAGCATGGGCCAGCCTCAGACCTGTATCCGCGCTGGTTCCTCTGCTTGGCAGGCTTTGCCCTCAGATATCTACATGGCTGGCCCCCTTACTTTCTTTAGGTCTCTGCTCAACTTCCATCTAATCAGAGAGGCATTTCCAGACCACTCTGTCAAATGGCACTCTCATCGTTCTTGGTACACTTAACCTTTAACTTTCTCCATAGAATTTATTGTGCCTGACATTATTTATAACCTATTTGTTTAATCGTGGCACTTCACAGGAACAGACGTTTCATGAGGGTAGAAACTTTGTCCTGCTTTTTTTGTGGGTGTCCCCAGTGCCTAGAAGAGTATATCTCTGGGCCCGTGGAAGGCACTAGATAATTTCTGAATGAATGATAAGTGAATGATGAACATCTTTTATGTCCACAGATGCTCTGAGATGTCCACATGCTCTGAGAATATTTATTTAATGAATGAATGAATGAGTCAGGCACTGTCCCAGGAGGTGGGGATAGAGCACTGAATGAGACCAAGTCCCTGATGTCATGGAGCACACATTCTGTCATAAAACTAAAAGATTGATGACTGCCTGCTGGAGCCTCATAGATCATTTATGAAAGCAGAGGAATCTTGTCATAAGTTCCTTTAAGTTCACTTTAAAGGAGCAAACTCTTCCAGGAGACTATCCCAGGAAAGAAGGTAACATGGCCCATGGGTTGAACAAGCCCAGCGGTCTTTGTTTTTATCCGTGAGTTTATATTTTAATTCTAGAAGTCAAGCATTGGTTTACATTGTGCCTGAAGCCTTTCCCAGTGGTGTCTCCTTAAGAAACCGTTAACTGAGCTTGGCTTCTGTGAGCTCAATTCTGAGACTTACAAAGCAAACATTTTCTTAAAATACCAACCCAGTTCTGTTCAACAAAATCAAACATTGTCTGAGGTTTTTGCTCCAAGTAAAAAAAGGCCCCTTTCACTCCTCCCAATATTATCTAAAGACCTGGGAACCCAGGGTCTATTTGTGTCATCAGTAGGTACGTGACGAGAAGCTTCCATACAAGCTGCGTCTTGGCCTTGCCACTGTGTTTGCTGCTGGTCCATCGGACCACAGACAGACGGACGTCTCAGGTGAAACATACCAAGAGCTCAGGAGAAACCATATGTGAAAACTGAAGCCAAGTCACTCCAGCCCTCTGAAAATGTACGAACAACGTGGCATTAAGGAGTAGCGATTATGGTGAGAAAAGATTAAGGAGAATACACCACCAATTACATGGTGGAGACATTTCAAAATAAAGACATCAAACCGTAAACCTAAGATTCATTCTTAATTCCCCAGGCCCACTCATAAAGCCATTTTTGCATCTCATTTTTTTTTCCTTATGTGATCGAGGGGGTACTGATTGCCAAGTAGGAGTCAACCTCTGGCCTCATGCTCACTTGGACTTGAAACTGAATCAATCTAGAGAGAGGGATAGGGACCAAAATGACAGATAAGGTGATCGAGCAAACCAATGTGTTTGCCGTTTTTTCAAAACTGAATTTCCTGGATTTTCCCCGTGTAACCCACCAGGGTGGCCACTCAGCCTCTCGGGACGTCTCGGGGCTGGAGGCCTGGGCTGAGCAACTCTGTGTGCCGAGCCAGGGGCTGCGCTGGGCAAATGGATCAGGGCTGAGAGAAATAGTTCCTCGTGGTCACACTGGGGACTTCTTCCCTTGGCCACCCCTCTTTTCGCTGCCATGACTCTGTGTGGGGGTTTCCTCCAGTGAAACCAGAGGGGGATGGAGTCCGTCAGATATTTCCCCAAAAGAATGAAACTTTATATTCCTCTAGGAAACTGGTAGTGAAGGATGTGATTTTAAATAGAAATTTCTGGCCTAGGTTTCTAATCCCCCAAATCCTACCTCAAGCCAGACCATTTTCCTTCTTTTTAAAATCATAACGCTGCCTCTTACCAGGGCAAGGGGTGTGTGTAAAAACTAAATTCATGGTTTGAAAAGGAAATGTGTGGACATCTGCTTCCAATGCTAACCGAAGCTGCAGTTCCAGCTGTGTTGTCCCCCCTGATGGCAGCGAGGAGGAGACACAAGGTCCAACAACAAGAGGACCTTTCCTTTGACGGGAGCCGGGGCCAGAAAGTTTAGGGGGGACGGATCCCCAACGACAGATAAGAAACAGCCCCTTCCTATAGCATCGGGATTCACATCCCTGAAGCCCTCAACTCCCTCTTTTTTTAAGAAATGAGGGGCGCCTGGGTGGCTCAGTCGTTAAGCGTCTGCCTTCGGCTCAGGTCATGATCCCAGGGTCCTGGGATCGAGCCCCGCATCGGGCTCCCTGCTCCTTGGGAGCCTGCTTCTCCCTCTGCTTCTCTCTCTGTCTCTCATGAATAAATAAATAAAATCTTTAAAAAAAAAAAAAGAACCCAGAATATTCCAGTGACTTGGGCGCCTGGGTGGCTCAGTCGTTAAGCATCTGCCTTTGGCTCAGGTCATGATCCCAGGGTCCTGGGATGGAGTTCCGCATCGCACTCCCTGCTCTGCGGGAAGCCTGCTTCTCCCTCTCCCTCTGCTGCTCCCCCAGCTTGTGCTCTCTCTCTCTGTCAAATAAATAAAAAAAATCTTTTAAAAAAAGAAAAGAAAAGAACTGAGCGGAACTGAGAAAGACTCTGAGGCCACAAAGTCGAGAGAGGGCCATGGGCCAGACTAGAACCTACATCTCTGGCTTCCAGCTCATGGCTCCCCCCGGCGCACATCTCTTCAAGAGACCAGAGAAGCGACTGGGCCAACACCCAGCACCTGCCTATTAATGTGGACAAGGAGGGACTCCTGTGAGGGGAGAAGGGGTCGGATTTGGCAATGAATTGAAAAAATATAAAATATGGTTAAGTAAAATAACAAAGCAATCCGGTTTTGGCAGAAGCATCGCCTTTTTATTTCATGTTATTAAGGAATTCTTTTTCTCCTGCTGACCACAAAACCACCCGGAAGCCAGCCTGGGGCAGGAGACCTACCTCACACCATGTCGCCCCTGGGAACTGTTGTTTCTGAGAACTTTTCTAGACTCTCCATTGTAAATGTCTCAAACTCCCAAACCTGCAATCTCTGGGGAATACAAAAGAAGTCCTTTCAAATCACCAGGGCGCTGGCTTACTCACCAACTTGGAATTTAGTAAAAAGGCAAACCGTCAGAGTTTTAGGTTGGGTGTCTCCTTGCCTCTTTTTTTTTTTTAATTTATTTTTTATTTTAATTTAATTTATTTTATTTTATTATGTTATGTTAGTCACCATACATTACATCATTAGTTTTTGATGTAGTGTTCCATGATTCATTGTTTCCCTATAACACCCAGTGCTCCATGCAGTACATGCCCTCTTTAATACCCATCACGGGGCTAACCCATCCCCCCACCCCCCTCCCCTCTAGAACCCTCAGTTTGTTTCTCAGCGTCCATAGTCTCTTAAAATCTTTGAGTTTGCAAGATACTTAATGATACCCGTTTTTGCTTTGTATTTCTAGGGCCCGTCCTGGGTTGGGTGTGGACCGGCCTGGGGGAGAAGAGGACAGAAAGAAGCACAGAGCTCAGTCCGAGGCGATCTTTGCCATTTCTGCTTGGATCTTTCATCTGCTGTGAGCCTGAGAACGTCCCCCTTGAAAGACTGGCAGTGGGATGTCCCTTTCTGTTAGGAGTGGGGGTGGGATGGGGAAGAGAGAAATTGGCCTAGTGTTTAAGATAAAGCAGTTTCCAAGTAACTTTAGAACAAATACAAAGAGGCATTTACTGAGTTCCTACTGAGTGTCAGGGAGCATGAGTGGGATGTGGGGCAACTCGGACTCCCTCTCCATTGAGGGGCTGCCGTGGCCTCCCAGGCCCCCAGAACCAAGTGTAATTAGAAGCAATGGTCCAGAGATGCATCTTGGTGGTCTGGGTCAGGATCCCAGATGTGGCTTATCAAAAGAGGCCTGTTTAAACCATTCCTCACAACTGTTCAGCCTCAGCCATTTGAGATAAGTAGCTAAGTGTCTGAGGTTGAATCCTCTCTTTTATACTCACCCCCAGAAGCGCTTATTGTTCACATTGTCCATTGAGGCTCACAAAGGAGGGTTTAAAAACATAGTTGCCCATGAGGTTGCTTCGTCTGGAGGAAGCCTGGAAAGGCACTGACTCACGCACTCGGGATAGCTGAGCGTGCAAGCATATGCCAGGCGTGCAAGGCCGCAACGAGATCACCGTCTGAGGGACAGACACTCACCGCACAGGGTGGGGCTGCCCTCAGGCCACTTCCTTGAGAGCAGGAAAGGAGAGGAGGGCATAATGTCATGGGAGGAGCACAGGATTTTGTACTCATGGTTCTGCTATTTATGGCCTTTGTGATCTTGGGCAAGTAATTTATTACCTCACAGCCTTGATTTGCTCATCCGCGAAATGGGGATAACTATGCCTACCATACAGGGTTTTACGAGGATTGATTGATGTAGTATTTGAAAGCACCTAGCACCGAGTGCTACAGATATACAGGCATATAAATACTGCAGACATCTGGGAAATGTACATTCTGCTCCCAGCTTGACTGAATCTGGAAGACAATAGGAGTGCTGTCGAGATATAGGCCATCCATTGTCTTCTCTACCAACCAGAGGCTGCGTGGCGAAAATGCTGAGTGATGGATGGGGGTAGACGTCCTCTGTTCTGGTCCTATTTACTCACTTCCTGGCTAGGTGACCCCAGACAAGCTGCTTACCCTCTCTAGACTTAAGGTCTCTCATCTGCAAAGATACCCTTATGTAACTCCTGACAACTTCCTGGCGTCAAGCTGAGAAAGAAAGAAGTAATTTTATTTGCAGGAAACATGATCTTGCATATTCTTGTATGCAGAGAATCCGATGGAATCCACAAAATACTATTAGAACTAATAAACAAATTCAACAAGGTCGCCACATACAAGATCAACACCCCCAAACCAACTGGGCTTTCATAATGCTGCAAAAATGAAATTAAGAAAATAATTCCATTCAGAACAATATCAAAAAGAATGAAGTGCTTTGAAATATCTAACAAAAGAAGTGCAAGACTTACGCATGGAAAATTATCAAAGATGGCTGAAAGGATTTAGAACGTGAATAAATGGAAACACATCCCATGTTTATGGATCAGAAGACATCATGTTGTTGAGGTGGCAATGCTTTCTAAATTGTTCTAAATTCGATACAATCCCTATCAAAATCCTAGCTGGGTTTCTTTTTCTTTTTCTTTTCTTTTTCCCAGAAGTTGAGAAGCTTATCTTAAAACTCACTGGGAAAGACAAGTGACTGAGAATAGACAAAAACATCTTTAAAAACAAGCACAGGGGCACCTGGGTGGCTCAGTTGGTTGGGCGACTGCCTTCGGCTCAGGTCATGATCCTGGAGTCCTGGGATGGAGTCCCGCATCGGGCTCCCTGCTCGGCAGGGAGTCTGCTTCTCCCTCTGATCCTCCCCCTCTCATGCTCTCTGTCTCCCATTCTCCCTCTCAGATAAATAAATAAAAAATCTTAAAAAAAAAAAACTCTTAGCTTCTACAAAAATGTCCCCAGCTGCTATTAACTACTACTACTACATGATGGTTCGCATCATCATCATCATCATCGCCATCACCAACTAACATGGTGTTTTTCAAAGTAAATGTGAACTCAAGTTCATGGCCATGGTCAGAAAATTTTTAATAAAATAGTATAAAATAGGGCACCTGGGTGGCTCAGTTGGTTAAGCAACTGCCTTCGGCTCAGGTCATGGTCCTAGAGTCCCGGGATCGAGTCCCGCATCGGGCTCCCTGCTCGGCAGGGAGTCTGCTTCTCCCTCTGACCCTCCCCTCTCTCATGTGCTCTCTCTCTCTCTCTCTCTCTCTCTCTCTCATAAATAAATAAAATCTGGGCACCTGGATGGCTCAGTTGGTTAAGCGACTGCCTTCGGCTCAGGTCATGATCCTGGAGTCCTGAGATCGAGTCCCGCATCGGGCTCCCTGCTCAGCGGGGAGTCTGCTTCTCCCTCTGACCCTCCCCCCTCTCATGCTCTCTCAATCTCATTCTCTCTCTCAAATAAATAAATAAAATCTTAAAAAAAAAAACCGAACAAGCACAAAGTCGGGGGGTAAGAATCACCCTGATTTCAAAACTTACTACAAAGCTAAGTAATCATGACAGTATGGTCCTGGCATAAGGAGGGACATATGGAATAAAACAGAGAGCCCAGGAATAAACTCTAACATTTATGGTCAGTTGCTTTTCAACAAAAGTGTCAAGAAAATTCAGTAGGAAAGGAATACTCTTTTTGACACATGGTGCCATGTGACTACTTCACATGATACAAAAATTAACTCAAAATGGATTGCAAACCTAAATGTAAGAGCTAAAAGTACAAAACTCTTAAAAGGAAACACAGGAGTAAATCTTCATGGTGTTGGCTTGAGCAGCTATTTCTTACAGATGACGCGAAAAGTACAAGCGATAAAGGGGAAAAAATCAACGAATAGACTTCATTAAATGCTTTGACACCTGAAGCCCCTCCATTAAGAAAGTGAAAAAACAGCCCGACTCCTAAGAGAAAATATTTGCAAGTTATATTTCCTCTAAGAAAAGTATATCCAAAATGAATGAAAAACTCCTACACCTAATAATAGAAACAGATAACCCAATTTTTAAAAATGGATAATATAATTTGAATAGACACCCTTCCCAAGAAATTATCAAATAGCCACTAAGCGTGTTATGTCAAGCATCATTCATTAATCATTAGGGAAAAATGCAACTCAAAACCACAGTGAAGGGCGCCTGGGTGGCTCAGTTGGTTAAGCGACTGCCTTCCGCTCAGGTCATGATCCTGGAGTCCTGGGATCGAGTCCCACATCGGGCTCCCTGCTCAGCGGGGAGTCTGCTTCTCCCTCTGACCCTCCCCCCTCTCAAGCTCTCTATCTCTGTCTCATTCTCTCCCTCAAATAAATAAAAATCTTAAAAAAAAAAAAAAAAAAAACCACAGTGAAATACCTCTTCTCACCCTCTAGAATGGTGATAATGAAAAAAGACAATGACAAGTGTTACCAAGGATGTAGAGAAATGGGACTCCCTCATACATTGCTGGTGGGAATGTAAAGTCATGCAGCCATTTTGGAAAGCCAGTTTGGCAGTTTCTCAAAATGTTAAACGTAGAATTACCACATGACTCAGCAATTCTACTCCTAAGTACCTACCCCGAAGAAAAGACAACATATGTCTATACAAAGACTTTGTATGTGAATGTTTGTAGCAGCATCATTCACATCAGCCGAAGAGTGGAAACAACCCAAATGTTCATCAGCTGGTGAACGGATAAATGCAATATGGTCTATCTGTATAATGGAAGACTCCTTGCCCGTGGAAAGGAAAGATGTACTGATACAACATGGATGGACCTCAAAATCATTATGAGTAGTGAAAGAAGCCAGACACAAAAAACACACATATCCTATCGTTTGATTTATATAAAATGTCCAGAAAAAGTTAATCTTTAGAGAAAGAAGGTAAATTAGTGGTTGCCTAATGTGGTTGCTGGAAGTGGGAATGAGGAGCAACTACAGGGAATAAGGTTTTGTTGTGGGGCGATGGAAATAGTCTAAAATTATATTGTGATGATAGTTGCACACCTCTGTAAATATATTAAAAATCATTGAATTGTATACTACAAATGGGTGGGTTTTATGGCATGTAAATAAAACTGTAACAATAATTTTAAGAGATCAGTTGAGATCACAACTATATAAACTATATATAGTCTTGAAACCTTGAGGGGACCTCTTGACCTCTTTTTCTTCTCTCTTTCTTCTCTTGACATAATCTTCCCAAGGGACCTCATCTATTTACATAATTTCCCACCTCTCTGAGGACAACTCTGAAATCTTTATCTCTAAGCCATCATGACTGGTAAAAAATCACCACCCAGATATCTTGCAAGTGCCCAAGGTATGAGAATATAAACAACTGATTTAGATACTGCATTGAGATATTTCACTGAAATATGAACCGGCCTGTTCTTTTCTTATGTATTTCCCTCCATTGTGTTTCAAGCAGACATCCAGCCCCTTTTGTCTTTGGAGTGGTCTGTGTTTCTGGAAAAACAGCTGGTATTGCCTAATGGACACACTCTTTCCTTTGGGACATTTTATCATCTCAAATTGAGCTCATTTGAACACACTGTGAACATGTCTCTGAAGGCAGGATGGGCTACATAATTTGTAGGACCTAGTGCAACATGACAATGTGGGATTCCTTGTTCGTAAGTTATTAAGAATTTCAAAATAGTGACAGCAGAGCATGAAAGCAAGAACAGGGTCCCTATAAGCACGGGGCCCAGTGTGACTGCATAGGTCACACACCCATGAAACTTGTCCTGGTGAAAATTTTTCCTCCAGACCATGGGAGAGGTAAGAAGGATTTACTGATCCAGTGAGAGCAGAAAATGATGCACTGGCTGCTGGCAGACCTCCATGGGGAGGACTGATGTCTGAGAGACACAAGGGAGGCTGGAGTCAAGGCACAAGGTTTTCCAGCTCAGAGCAGCAGAGCCTGGTCTCTGGGACACACACGGATTCACATGTGGGCATTTGGTGGGAACCAGGGTGGACCAATAACAATGGCTACTGTCCTCAATGCCTTAGGATTATATATGACCCAGGACCTTTGCATAACCCTAGATGAGGAAGAGAAGTCACCCCACTACCCACGCAGCAGTGACCAAGACTGAATTTCCACTGAGCCCAGTGGGATGGGAGGCAGAGTCAGATTTAGGATTTTTTTTTAGTTGTGGTAAGATACAGATAATATAAAATTCACCATTTTAACCATTTTTCAGTTTGCAGTTCAGTAGCATTAAGTACATTCATGCTGTTGTGCAACCATCCCCATCATCTACCTCCAGAACTTCTCTTATCCCAAACTGAAGCTCTGTCCTATTAAACACTAACTTCCTATTCCTCCCGGCCCCTAGTTACCACCATTCTACCTCCTGCCTCTATGAATCTGACTACCCCAGGTACCTCACATAAGTGGAATCATCTAATATTTGTCTTTTTGTGTATGGCTTATTTGACTTAGCATGTTTTCAGATTCACCCATAGATTTAGATTTTTGGGGGTCAGACTTATTTTGGGATTAAACTGTAAATTTCTATTTTTCATTTTTATTTTTTTCAAATTTGTATTTAAATTCTAATTGTTAACATATAGTGTAATATTGTTTTCAGGTGTAGAATTCAGTGATTCATCACTTGCATTGATTTTTTTTTTAAAGAAGATAAAGACATGCACTGTTTCTTACACATTCAAGATTGTGAACTTGGATCCACTTACACACAGATTAATTCATTAACATTACCATAGGACTAGCTTGAATTCTTGTCTGATACTGAGACTTTTTTTTTCTCTGATCCTCCACATCCAGCCAGTCTTGCCCATTCCCTTTCCGCAGAGCCTAGAAAATCCTTGACCCCAGGTTCATTCTGCTTCTGAGGACCCGACTCCCAGGTGAGTTCTCACCTCAGACCTGGATGGCCTCCCTCAGATCCACACTGCTCAGGGATGTCACAGTAAGCATCTCAAAGCCCAGTCCTAGTCTCCACATGTTTCTCCTCTTTCCCACCTCTGCCCCTTGACTTGCATAAGACCGGCCACCCTTATGGCCTTTCCTCCAAGTTTCAACCTGTCCAAATCCTTCAGGCTTTATTTAAATATCAGCACCTCAGCAAACCTTTCCTCTTCACCACACGCTCTCAGAAATGGTCTCTGTATCTCCTGTGCCTATTCTAGTCTGTCCTGTGATTATATTTATTTCAACACATATTTAGTTACTCCAGCTTAATTGCAAGTTCATCTAAGACAGAAGCCGTGTCCTGGTCATCTTTAGAACAGTAACTTCTTTAGAATAGTAATGTTCAATATATTCTTGCATAGAGAATATTCATATATGAATGTATTGTATGCATATAGGTCCACGTTATATGTTGTTGCAGTTACCAAATTCTGCGGTTCAGACAGTAAGCGGTAAAGGAGTTAGCAAATAGATCTCAAAGCACCATGCAGCTCTGAAAGGTTTCTATCTGTGGGTCAAGGTTTTTAGAGGAGAGATATTTTATTCTGGCTTGAAAGAGATAGATAGGTAAGTTGGCATCTGGGCTGGAGCAGAGGATGGGAGCAGAGCCCTTCCAGAAGTAATAAGTAGTATAAGCAAAGGAAGGACTGAGAGTTCCCAGAGAGGCCTCCAACAAAAATAGGGAGGTGACAAGGGAGAGGCGAAGAGATCACTTGATCATTCTCCAGAATTCCATTCCAACGGGTATTTCACAACCGGCCAACAGGACCCTGAAGGGTAGGGACTAATCTGATGCCCACTGAGGGAAACTCCTGAGGTGAATTTTCGAGACACCCACACAACTGGCTACTCATTTCAAAAGAACAAACAGATGGCTGGGATTCGGTCAATAAAGTCGTTTTTTTTCCTTCTGATTATTTTAGCTTTTAGCTAGATGTTGAAGTACATGCTGACACAGTCTGAGAGTGAATTCTTTGGAACATGATTTTCTGATCTGCTCCATCAGAGCTTGGGGAAGTTATTTAAGGAGCATAAAGGAGAGCAGCCAGCCTTCAATGACCATCCGTGGCCCGGGGAAGTAGGGAGGATGGCTGAGCGGCATCCAAGCAGCACCCCCAATCTTCTAGATGGATCCACCTCCTCCTTGATCAGATCTTTGATGAAACCTCACAGAAAGCTTCTTTGAATCTCATTCCATTTCAGCTTATACATCCTGGGAGAGCTTAGTAAGGGTGAGAAAAGAAGCAGAGCCACCCAGGCAGGGAAGCCCCTCTCTGAAAGAGTGGTGGGTCCAGAGCAGAGCTGAGACCTCAGGCAGAGGAGCCTACCAGACAAATAGGCAGGAAGGGTAGCAAAGGACGCCTGGGCTTCTGTCCCTGTGCATTTGGGGGTCGCCAGATCCCAGCCGGCCTCAGAGCCCTGTGCTTGGTGAGGCTCTGCCCTTACCTAGCTGCTGGGTCTGAATCTTGGGCCTCGGGCTCCTGTTCTGCACAATAAGACAAATAAATGCACTAGCATTTCTAAGGCTGCTTCTGGTTTTTACATTTTGTAATTCTGAATGCCTCTGGGGGAAATTTTGGATTGGGATATAGTGGGTTTTGTTACATATTCCCAAGTTCATTCACATAGTTTTAATGTTATATTTTACACTGATGAATGCATGCTAAAGTGGAGTCTGAATGTACAGGGAGGGGTGTCATGGTTTGGGATGGGGCCAGCTGGCTAAGCCTCAGGGGAAGGGGATAGATTGGGAGTAACAGGAACATGGAATCAGATCCACCCACAGAGCCCAGCACAAAGGAGGACAGCCCTGGGTGATGGGGAGTCCAGGAAGACAGGCTAAAAGCAGCAATGGTGTTGCTATGGGCCCTGGGGGAGGAGAAGCACATCCAGTGTGAAGGTGAAGGGGGGAACTTAGAAGCCTATGGAATATGGCCAGAAGGACTCCAGAATCCAGTGAGATCAACACACATATATGAATGCACCAGTGGTTTGTTAAAGAACAGTGGAACCCTTAGTAGATGTGGTTCAGCAACAAAACTCTAGAGTCTACAAAAAAGATAGATAACATAAGACTTCCACCCCAGGGTCGGACGGAAGTCCAGTTACTGGCTGAACCAACAGGATCCAACAAACATGAATGGGGTGTCTTTTCTGGGCAAGTACTGGGCCCAGATGCAGAGACTGCTAACACTCCATTGCCCTTGAGCAAGTGTAGACCAAAAGCAGGACGGATTGCTGTGTGGACTGGTTTGGTCTGCAGGGGTAGCTCGAGGGACCCACCTGGGGATTGGAAGGCCTTCAGAGGCTAGAAACAAGGCTTCAGAGGCCCAGTAGACTGTCTTTAGTCCTGCTTCTTAAAGGGGCAGTGGCAGCCCCCATGAGATGATAGTATTCCATGAAGGATGATGACAGTGGCCTTCACCATGGGTCTCCTGAGCCCTGGCTGGCTGTTGTTTGCAAGCCTGCAATACAGACTGAGAAAACCAAACCAAACCAAACCACAAAACACTGCTTTATGCCCCCTAGGCTGGAAAATATCTTTTTAAAAACTCTTTTAGGGGCGCCTGGGTAGCTCAGTTGGTTAAGCGACTGCCTTCGGCTCAGGTCAAGATCCCGGAGTCCTGGGATCGAGTCCCACATCGGGCTCCTTGCTCAGTGGGGAGCCTGCTTCTCCCTCTGACCCTCTACCCTCTCATGCTGTTTCTCTCTTGCTCGCTCTCTAATAAATAAATAAATAAATAAAATCTGAAAAAAAAAAAAAAAACACCCTCTTTTAGTGTGAAGATATTTCTCTAGGTCACAAGGGCAGTGCAATGGACCAAATGTTTGTCTCCCTAAAAAATTCATATATTAAAGTCTAATTTCCAATGTGATGTTCTTAAGAGGCTGGGCCTCTGGGAGGTGCTTATGTCATGAGGATGGAGCCTTCACGAATGGGATTAGTGCCCTTATAAAAGGGACCCCAGAGAATGCTCTCACCCTCTTTCTGCTATGTGAGGACACAATGAGGAAATGGTCATTTACAACCCAGAAGAGTATCCTCACCAGAACCAGACCACACTGGCATGCTGATCAGAGACTTCCAGCCCCAAGAACTGCGAAAAATAAATTTCTGTTGTTTATAAGCCACCTAAACTATGGTTCTCTGTTATAACAGCCTGAAGCAGAACAGGGGGCTTTATCAGTGCTAAATTAGAATGTCTGCTTACTCAACTACAGATGAGCACGTTCCACTGGATACAGGTATATTTTTAATTTAATATTTTGAATAGAGAAATCATATTGTTCAAAAGACAGGCAATAAGACATCTCCTTCCCCTCTTCGTCTCTCATCTATCTCTAAGAGGGAACCATGGTTCTAGTTTCTTGTGTATGTTTAAAGGTATGTTTTTCCTCCAATTGGCAAAAATCCTTGGCTGGGCCCCGATGACCTTGAATGGGGGTGCCTCCCAGCAGGGGCTGCTTGCACCTCCTGCCTCCTGGTGGGGCCCGGCCAGACAGAGGGTGGGGGAGAGTGTTCGTGACAGGAGACTAGGAGAACATGTATGAAAAAATTTTAAGATAACTGACCACTCACACATTATACATGGCCTGGCTGCCAGGAACACCTCAGGGTGAGTGACTTGGGGGCCTTTTTCAGGAGTGTAGACCCTGGTGACTTTTCCGAGGTCAGGCCTGACGTGGCCTGGCCTCACATCTGCCCTCTTTGGTGGACTCTTGGTGGGTTGTCTTCCAGGTCAGGGTGTACCCTAGAGAGGGTCCACCTCCTTTATCAAGGAGAACACACCAAAGCCCAGAAATGGAGCTCACATAGACAGTGAGGGTGAGCCTGGGGGGATAACCCTTTAATTCAGGCTTTCATTACCTGTACCCCCAACAGGGGCGGGGGCTGACATGGGTGGGGAGTGTATTCAAGGCTGGGCCTGTGGTCTGCCGGTGAATGACAAGAAGCCCAATATTTGAGGTTTTCTCCCAAACACCTATGTTTGTTTAAGGTTTTTGCCTTCAACCATGAAAGCAGAATGTTTTCTCAAGCCCACCTGAGAAAGCCAAATCCTTATACATGTAGATAATTTTTCAGGGAAAACTAGATGGGCTGCAGAGCCAGGGCACTGACTTATTTGCCTTGTGTGCAGAATCTGGAAGAAGAGCCAAGGTCCAGGGACCTCTCAGGGAAACTCTATGGGTGGCTTACCCACTACATCCCTAGATGTGGGGACCTCCATCCCTCTCACCCTCCCCTCAGGCCAGCATCCTTGTCCAGGGCCATCAGCGGCTGGCGGGGTGAACCACAGACTACTTTCTTCAAATGCGTTAAAGAGGTCAAAGAGGACTCGCTGTGATCCTAACAGGAGAAGGATGCAGAATGTCATCAAGAACCCCATTTGAGGGCGCCTGGGTGGCTCAGTCGTTAAGCATCTGCCTTCGGCTCAGGTCATGATCCCAGGGTCCTGGGATCGAGTCCCACATCGGGCTCCCTGCTCCGCAGGAAGCCTGCTTCTCCCTCTCCCACTCCCCCTGCTTGTGTTCCTACTCTCGCTTTGTCTCTCTCTGTCAAATAAATAAATAAAAAATCTTTAAAAAAAAAAAAAAAAGAACCCCATTTGATAACCCTTTCCCTCCACCCCACCGTGGCCCCTGAGAATCTCCTTTGAGCCTCATGACTATTCCCAGCACCTAGAACAGGGCACTTAGAACATTCCCAACATAGATCTGGCACTCACTAAGTGCACACTTAACCCCAGGGCTCCTCTTTCCCAGGCCTCCCATCTTGAAAGCCATGGGAACTCAGGACTAGGAAGATGATATGATTTATCCGATGTCCCAGCGGGTCCTAGCAGTCAGGAGAAGAATCCTGGCACCCTGCCCTCCCTTCTGCTCTCTCTCTGGTCCACCAGCGCTTCCCAACCTGCTTCACATCAGACATTTGGGTTGGACAACGTGGGGTGAACACACAAGGCTGTTCATCCCCAGGTGACTGGGCAGGGGACCAGGCCCCTTGGCACACCTGCGACCCATTCATGGGTCCCACCTGGGACACTATGCTGCAGACACGCGCATGCATTCTCACGGTGGCCCCACTCGTTCTCCTGCTGCATGCCTGGCTGCCACAGAAGCTCTTAAAGGCAGGCACCCAGGGGGAGTTACTTCATCAAGGGGTAAAATATCTGCCATAACCCCGACTACAAGTCTGTTTATGATCCCAGTCTGAGCAGCCTTTTGTCCAAATGAGACTGCTCCACATGGTTCCATGACCTGTCTGCCAGACCCTTTCTCCCTGCGATGGAAATGGCTGAAGGTAGGACTAGGCTATGATCAAGCACAATATCCAACGAGAGCCAAATGCTACACACGGGAGCCAGGGGAGCCCCAGACCTGCTCCAGGTCCTCTCCTGGAGGATGGTGGACACAATGGTGCTATTCATGGAAGGGGGCTCTGAAACTTGAGTATGTGTTGTTTAAACTGAAATAAATGTTACCACGCTGACTCAGGCTCCCTCCAAAATAATGTTAAATGTCCTTTAACCCATTTTTGGCATATCATTCATGAGGAGGCAGGTCCTGAGGGCCGTGTGCTTCAGCCAAACTCCCAGAAGCCTTGGCAGGAGGAATATGGTCCTATCAATCAACACTGGGGTGAGGGGAAGGGGGAGCGGAGAGCCGCCATGGTTTGAGGACGGTGCGTGTGGACCTTCTGGAAAAGAGTTTGCTGTTATTATAATCAAAAGCTTTCACCACATTTTTAAGCTTTCCCCACAGCCCTAACCATTCCCTCCTTCAGGGAGTCAGGTTCCAGCCGCTGAATGCCATAGAACAAGAACACCCTCTCATCACCAAGGAAGCCAAGAGAAACACAGTTTTTGAAGAGTGGCACTTCGGTGTAGAGAGGTCTGCTGATGGGAGCTCAAATAATGCTGTGCCAGGAAAGATTATTTTTGTAAATTCCTGGAACACACTTTTTTCTCTGGGCATGAGCCGGTTACTGCTCTTCAGGCTTCTGTTGCCCTGCACTTTACCTAGCCAGCCTGCTTCTTGAGGCAGCGTGATCAGGACCCCTTAGAAAAGTACGGTTATGTGTCCTCGCGAAGTAAATGACAAAATGGAGACCAAGTTCATGCAGATGGGAAGACAGAGTTAACTGTGCATCTGTGAGAAATAGCCTCCACCAGCTTGGGGCACCCAGAGAGATAAGAAGTCCATTCACTAGGGATCCACTGGGATCCACAGGAGCAATTTCTCCCTTTTTTTTTTTTTTTAAAGATTTTATTTATTTATTTGAGAGAGAGAGAATGAGAGGGAGGAGGGTCAGAGGGAGAAGCAGACTCCCCGCCGAGCAGGGAGCCCGATGCAGGACTCGATCCCGGGACTCCAGGATCATGACCTGAGCCGAAGGCAGTCGCTTAACCAACTGAGCCACCCAGGCGCCCAATTTCTCCCTTTTACCCCCATGGTTATTCCACATGTTTCTGGAACTGTCCTTTAAGACACTCTCTCTGATCCCCTAAAGGGCCAATTCCAGGTGAATACCCTACTCTACTTGACATCTATTCTGATAAAATTTACTTCCCCAAATAGACAGGCCTCCAAACTTTCCCGTCTCTGGTCTCTGCTCACAGGAGTCCCAGACTCTGAATGCCTCCTGGTCTTGGAACCGATTCAGCCTCCCTTCCTCTTACTTCCTCCTACCCTCTCAGTACCATGTTAGCCTCGGCGGGTGCCGCCTCCAAGCTGCTCTTCAAATTCAACTCCTCACTTACAGTCCATCACGAAGAATAGACACTTGAACGTTTGAAGTGGAAGAGGAAGAAAGGAGGAGCTTACTGGGTTATTTCCAGTTCAGCTTTCAAAGCCTTCCATCAACTGCATGACTTGTTTTTCAAATTCATCTCTAGCCCTTCAACCCACACCCAGGTGGGGAATAGGTTTAGTGCCCCTTCGCCTGCCTTGTTCTGTCTCTCTGATTTGCTTGTACTGTGGCCCTCACCTCTCGCAGACTTCATAGGTTTCTTTCTTTTCTTTTTCTTTTTTTTCCTTAAGATCTGGCCTAAAATACATCTCCTGCTAAAAATCTTTCCACTCGGGCGCCTGGGTGGCTCAGTCGGTTAAGCGACTGCCTTCGGCTCAGGTCATGATCCTGGAGTCCCGGGATCGAGTTCCGCATCGGGCTCCCTGCTCAGCAGGGAGTCTGCTTCTCCCTCTGACCCTTCCCACTCTCATGTGCTCTCTCTCATTCTCTCTCAAATAAATAAATAAAAAATCTTTAAAAAAAAAATCTTTCCACTCATCTTTCAATGTTTAGTTCTAGATGGAATTAAATGGAAATGTTCAAGCCCAGTGTAACTCCCGATAATACTTGCCCTCCCTTGCATTGTGGACACTTATCTCTATGCCATTCTTTCTCACAAAGCCCCACAAGCTTCCTCTAAAATGCAATTAGTAACCATTCGGTGTGTGTGATACACTGCATTAATGTTCCAGACAATTCCTGTCCCCACGGAGACAGGATTATGCATCCCTGACCTACTGGCATCAAGCTTGGCAATATAATTTGCTTTGGCCAATGGAATGAGGGGATGTGACTTGCGCCACCTTGAGCAGAGGGTCTAAGCATTGCCACGTCATCCTGCCATGTTCCTTTTCCCTTAGCCACGTGAGCAGCACGTCTCATAGAGAAGTTGCTTTTTCAGCCTGGCTCTCAAAATGAAGAGGAAATGGGGCAGAGTTAGTCCTTAAAGTCCATGTACCTGAGTGAGAGATAAACCTTGGTTTTAAGCCTCGGATGCAGCTTGTTACTGCAACATAATTTAGCCTAATCTTAGTGATTAAGTGTGTAATAGATACAGGTTTTATAATGGTGGCTTTACACGAGGTGTCCCATTCTGTCCTCCAACAAGCCTGCTGGGTTAGTTTTCCTTTCTCCATTCTACTGACAGATAATACTCAAACTCAAAAGAACTTACTCAAATTCTGAAAGTTAAGAGGTGACAGGATAGATGAACTCAGGTCTTCTGCAACAAATTCACAGCTCTTTCCACTCTACCATGCGTTAAGGGTTGAATTGTGTTCCCGCAAAACATGTTGACACTCTATCCCATAGTACCTGTGACTGTGACCCTATTTGGAACCAAGGTCTTTGCTGATGTATTCAAGTTAAAATGAAGTCATTAGGATGGGCCCTAATCCAATATAACTGGTGTCCTTGTAAGAAGAGAAGAGACACAGGGCGCCTGGGTGGCTCAGTTGGTTGGGCAACTGCCTTCGGCTCAGGTCATGATCCTGGAGTCCCGGGATCGAGTCCCGCATCGGGCTCCCTGCTCAGCAGGGGGTCTGCTTCTCCCTCTGACCCTCCCCCCTCTCATGCTCTCTCTATCTCAGTCTCTCTCTCAAATAAATAAATAAAATCTTAAAAAAAAAAAAAGAAGAGAAGAGACACAGAGATACACAGGGAGAACACCATGAGACAACAGAGGCAGAGACTAGAGTAAGACATCAATGCATCTACAGGCCAGGGAATACCAAGGATCGCTGGCAACACCAGAAGCTAAGAGAAAATCATGAAAGAGATTCTCCCGTAGAGTTTCCCAAGAGAGCATGGCTCTGCCAACACCTTGATTTCCAATCACCAGCTTCCAGAACTCCAAGGTCAAGGTGCCAGCAGGTTTCGTTTCTGGTGAGGCCTCTCTCCTTGGCTTGCGGATGGTGACTTCTCACCGTTTCCTCACATGGCCTTTTCTCTGAGTACATTTATTCTTGGTGTCTCTTCCTCTTTTGAAAGGCCAGCAGTCAGATTGGATTGGGCCCTCTCTAACAGCCTCACTTCAACTTACTCACCTCTTTAAAGACTGTATCTTTACAGTCTTTACTGTATACATTACATTCTGAGCTACTAAGGGTTGGGACTTCAATACATAAATTTTGGAGGGAACCAATTCAGCCCTTTTCGTTCATCTTAGAATATCAGTAGGTATCTGATCTGTCTCTCCTTCTCAACTTGATTGTGGGCTCCCCGTATGAAAGACCCTGTTTTAAGATTCTGTGTATCCCCAGCAATCAGTTGTTTGATGGATCTTCTTGATCACTTTTGAGATTTTGTTCACATTTGTCCTGATGTCAATATATATTATGAAGGAGAAAAAAAAATCAGCTGCAGGGGCTTCATGTCAGTGACTGGGCTAGATGATTTCCCAGGTTCCTTATGCATCCTGTGACTGTTCATTCCCCATCACTGTCCATGTGGCTTCCCCAAAAAATTCTCCTCTCTAGAATTTCAGTCATTTGTTTCGTTTCTTATATTTAGGCCTCCCAAGAGTTGCCAGTCCTAAAATTTTCTAATTCCCTATGCACTGTTCATTTTCATGTCTGCATCTGGCAGCACCTGAGATCCTGGCCTGACTTGTGACCTGGAAACTGAGGGAACAGGCTCAGGGCAGTGCACTGGGCTGCCCGAAGTTGTCCAGCACCATCCTGACCCCGAGAGGACTCCAGCCAAGTTTTTCCAGCTCCAAGGCCAATAACCTAGTATTCCTCATTATGCAAAGATAAGAACACCAAAGGCTTTATGTCTTGTGAGCAGTAATTCATGTAATGAAGTGAGATCATAGTCTCTCTTAGGGATTCCAATGACCCTTATAACAGTATATCTTTTAGTACCAAAAGGATCCAGCATGCTTCCTTTGTCGATTCATAAAATGCTCAAATGCTCAAACCATATGTTTAAGTACAATTCCCAACGGATATATCCTTCCTTAAATGAAAACAGAGGAATTTTTCAACATCAAGTGGAAAACTAAGCATGGCTATTGGGAGGAATAGTCTAAATGTAGCCCTGAGTCAGTTCCAGGGCAGTGGAGATGATACCACCTTCATGGTCTAGCACCTCCTGGTCCCCAGTCCTGCTCTAAGCCATACTTTCACTCAGTAGGTATGAGACAAACCCAAAGACATGTGCACATGAACATGAGCCATTCTGTGTACAATATTGTTTCCATGGGGAGCCTGGGTAGCGCAGTCGGTTAAGGCATCCAACTCTTGGTTTCAGCTCAGGTGGTAATCTCAGGGTCATGAGATCAAGTCCCATGTGGGGCTCTGCACTCAGTGAGGAGTCTGCTTGAGATTCTCTCTCCTTTTCCCTCTGCCCCTCCCGCTCGTGCTCTCTCTCTCTCTCTCTCTCTCAAATAAATAAATCTTTAAAGAAATATTGCTTCTATAAAAGAGAGAAAGCCAACGTAAGTAAGGCTTTCAAATAATACATCTTACCATCTAAAAATATTCAGGCAGAATGCCTATGGAGCTCTTATGGCTTCCTCAGGCTAGCCTCAGTTTGACCATGAAGGCGAGATCATTGCCAGACACTCATGGGCTCTGCCTGTCCCCCATGGAAAGGGCTCTTCCGTCATGAGTGGACAAGTGAAAACACCCCTAGCCTGAGAAGAAAGTGTGGTCACCGCGTGACTGATGCTTTGTGCCATTTATTCCTTGTGCCAATATCAGGAATGTGGGTCTGACAATCAAAAGGCCATGCCACTGGCTTGGTTTCTCTGTGGAGGCTGTCATGGTCCCCTTTTACTCACTGGAGCCCTGCTTTCTAAAATGGATTTTGTTCATTTTTCCACTGGGAATGGAGAAAACTGCACGTGGCACTTTATGAATTGGGTCTCCCAGCCAAAGCTCTGAAAGACAACTGGAGTGGGGGTGGTCTGCGGGTGCGAAACTCCATGGGACAGAACTGAAGTCAGGCTGTGACACACAATAACATCTATGTGTGACCCAGCAGCCTGCGAACCAGCTCCCTGCAAGGGGAGAAGCATGCCAAGTGAGGACGAGAGGACTTTTGTTCATCCTCTTTATCTTACAGAGGTTGCTTGTTTGTCTGTTGGGGGAAATTAAAAAATAAACAAGTAAATTCTCTGCCTTTGTGCCGTCTGGATTTTTTTTTCTCCCCATGCTCTCATTTCTAATTCTCTAAAGTATCTCCCCCACCTTAATTTTATGACATTTTTATGTACGCATGCAACCAATACCCATGCATGAAGTCAGAGATATCAATTTGTCTTTCTAGACTCCTTCGGGTTTGCCTCTGTGTGGAGATCCATAATGAGATCCAAGAGTTCTCATCCTCTTCCTGTTAACATAATTTATAGAGTTTTCCCTGTGCTCGGAGCACGTAGCTAAGTCCTGCATAAGCAGCAATAACAGTGCATTCTTAACAGCCTCCCTGGACAGTTTGCTAAATTCTTTCTGAGAGCCTCTTGCTGGCCCTTGCAAAGGTTAGCTAAAAAACAAACTGGAAGCTAGGAATCCAACTGTGAGAGCAGAAAGTATGTTCTATAGCACAGAGAGAGGACTGAATTTGTGGAATCACATTTGGCGTTCTGGCGATCCCTGATGAAGATCATTTTTAGGCAAAAATCAGCTTCCCAAACCCAAGCATGCTCTGGGTTGGCTAGGGTTTTGTTTTGTTTTGTTTTAACAGATACTAAAAGTTAAAGATGGGAATCTGAACTACAAAACAATTTTTTTTTCTTCTCCATGTCATTTTACTTGGCCCAAGAAGGCAAAAGAAGGGCAAGTGGCATTGCTAAGTGATACTTCAGGATATGACCTACAAATTCTCTCCACGCAATCCAGGAATCCCATTCGTAATTTTCATAGTCTAGCATATTGATAAACAAGCCTGTACACTTCGTGTACAAATACACGAAGGCCTGTTGACTTTTTAGCTTGAACTGAGAAAGTACGGAGTTAACTAGAATTTTTATTTGTGAAACAAATAACGACTTTCAACATCATCTATTCGTGTAGTTCTCTGTTCTCCTCACCAAAACAGGTCCTTGAGATAACTTTTGGAGAACAACACTACTGTGAAAAAGCAGTCTCAGCCAAGAACTTTGGGGTCCCAAAGGGCTAGGGAAACCTGAATGTTTAAATCAGACTTCAGTGCCAGGAGCTGTTCCTGTTGGACTCCAGTCCCCCCGCCCCCACCCCACCCAGAAGAGGACACAGTACTCACCAGTCATTAGGGTGTAGTAATTGGGGTAAGAGAGACTGGGAAAGTCGGGGGTCAAGTAATCCACTTTTACTCCCCTGCTCACGATCTCTTTGAAACCAGGCAAGGACTCCAGGGCCTCATCACTGATGTAGTCTGAGCGAAAACCATCCAGCAGAAACACCAGGAGCTTCCGGCCGGCAGTGGCTGGCTGCACCAGGCTGAGCGCAAGCACCAGCAGGAGGGCCCTGAGCTTCACTGCCATAGTGCCAGGAGCCCGCCCGCCCGGCTGTGCCAGCCCTCCTCTTGCAAAGACTGAGGATGGAGAATCTGGAGCTATTCTCTCTTCTAGGGGCTGGACCTTGACTGCTGGCCTTCCTGAGCCAAGTTCACTTGCAGAATTTAAAGGTACAGCACCCCCTTTTAAAAACATCTATGCTCATCCTTTACTAGAAAGTCCGGAGACCAACTCCTTCGGAGAAGCCGGGTCCCCACACAACCCAGAATCAACACCAGGGGAGACAGGGCGACCTTATTATTTTGGGTGAGTGTTCCAGAAACGCAGGCACCCACAGAGAGGTAGAATTTTAGAAGATGCCGGAAGCCCACGCTAACTTTGCAGTTGGGCTAACCGAAGGGTGGGGCCCAAGAAAAGGACAATCCTAATTTGCTGCTATCCCACGCCTCTGCCTGATTTAAACTCTCTGACTGACTTTTCCGCTTACAATTTAGTAACACGAACCTCTTCATCCAGGATAGAAACAAGAGATGATAAAATTAGGTGGGCACATTTGTGAACTTTTCAGCGATGTCTCTGTCACCATCACATTTAAAAACAAATTACTTGTCTAAGTCTTAGCCACTTATTTTTTTTCCCTCTGCGTCTATCTACAGTGTTTATTGTCCTGTTTTTCAAGTGGCTGGTGTCCAAACCCATCTGCAGGAGGAGGTGGCTCTCACCCTTTGGGGCAGGGGCGGCCTGGGCTCACGTGGGGAAAGGTTAAGGACTCCCGAATTTTAAGGATGAGCATACGTGGGGTATCCACTTTCCTCTGCTTCACTCCTCAGCTCCCTCAGCTCCCTGAGCAGATTACAACTCCCTGAGTCCACAGGTCCTCAGAGCCTCGCAAGGCATCACTGGCATCTGCCGGGACATGTCCGGGTGGGGACACTGGTGATGTGGCCTATCTTGGCTTATGGTGATCTTATTGCTTTATGATCATGTGTAGACAGTCTCTCTAAAGTTTTGGGTCAATAACTTATTGTAAACAAGCCCCTTTAATATACACACCAACATACGAGAAAAGAAAGAAACGTATAGGATGGAATTCTAACCAAATCCCAGCATTGCCTACAGTAAGGGTCCCTCTAATCTTTTACCTTCTGGCCTGGGAAAGGTTGGAAATAAAAGCTAAAAGACAAGGGATCAGAAAATGTGGTTAATATTAACTGCCCCAGGTCTTGTGGTCCAAAGTCTATGTGTTTGTTATCTGGAGGATCTTGTTTGGGTGTGATTATCAGCGCCTAATACTTCAGAATGAGTGCTTCTTGCTACTTGTGTTTCAAAGGTTGACAATGCTATAAGGTCATTTGTCACAGCGGTTTAACCCAGGCAATGCAGAAAAACAGAAAACTTCCTCCAGGATCTGGAACCACCTTTGTGTTGAAAGCTGTTCCAGCTCTTGCTAGTGACACGCATGAGCTCTCAGGAGTGTGCTGCCCTGATCTGTCAGCACACTGGGGCCTCGCCTCCCTGGAAAGGAAGATGACGTGGAAGAAAAGAACCCAAGGCTTGCAGAAAGATGACAGGATTCCATGGCCTGGCTTCTGGCATTATGCAACTGTGTGATTCTGAGAAAGTTGCCTTTCCATGCGTCAGTTTTCTCCTCTGAAAAGCGACAGAAGCTTCCAGGTCCTTCCCAGCTAAGGACCTGGATAGTCATTTTTCCAAAGAAGACATCCAGATGGCCAACAGGTGTATAAAAAGATGCTCAATGCCACTCATCGTCAGGGAAATGCAAATCAAAACCACATTGAGCTATCACCTCACACCTATCAGAATGGCTAGCCTCAGAAAGATGAAAAATAACAAGCGTTGGTGAGGATATGGAGAAGGAAATAAAATCACTTTCCCAAAGAGTTAGCTGCACCCCCGTGTTTATTGCAGTATTATTCACAATAACCAATAGATGGAAACAACCTAAGTGCCCATCGATGAATGAAAGGAGAAAGAAGACGTGGTGTATATTTATATATAATAGGATATTATTTAGCCATGAGGAAGAAGGAAATCCTGCCACTTGCAACAATATGGATGCACCCTGAGGGCATTTTGCTAAGCAAAGTAAGTCAGACAGAGAAAGACAGATACCTGTATGTTCTCACTTGTGTGTGGAATCTAAAAAAAAAAAACCCAAAATCATAGAAACAGAGAGTAGAACAGTGGTAGCCGGGGGTTGAGGGGTGGGGGAAATGGGGAGATGTTGGATACAAACTGCCAGTTATGAGATGTATAAGTTCCAGGATCTAATGTACAGCATGGTTACTATATTTAATCATATACTTGAAAGTTGTTAAGAGAGTAGATCTTCAATGTTATCCCCACACACAAAAAAACCCCAAACAGTAATTATGTAAGGTGATGGAAGTGTTAACTAACCTTATTGGGGTAATCATTTTGTAATATATCTATGTGCATTGAATCAAAGAGAGAGAGAGAGAGAGAGAGAGCGCTCTGGCAAGTTAAAGGTGAAAAGGAGTCCAAGGTGGTATTAGAGAAAGGGCATACAATAATCATTCTATTTGTTCCCACCAGAAAAGTAGTCTTTGTGCACTTTTTAAATGAAAAAGGTCTCCAAGAACAGACTCTCTCTCTAAAAGGCAGCTGACTAAGCAGGAGGACACGAATACTAAGTGGAGTATCTAGAAACTCTTAGCCTGACTCCTCATCTCACGTTTTGGCACGACCTTGCAGTCTCAAGGTCAGGGGCAGGGATCCTCTCTTGACTACCGTCAGCAGCTCCCGAGTGAGAACCACTGTTAGCCTTCGGATCTGGCCCCAGACTCATGCCTACCATGGTGGACCCTCTCCAGAGTACAGATAAGGGCTGAACCTACCCCACCAAAATCCGAGTCAATTAGACTGAGTTAACCTACGGCTTTCAAAGTTCCTCATTTGATTCCGGTCAAAAGCCAGGCTCGGAAAACACCACTGACAGTGCCCAAGCAGCCGCGGACAAAACTGAGCACGGTCGGGTCATCATCAGAGTTTGCATGTTAGAAAACAGGCTCTGGAGGTCGTGTGGGACAGTAACAGTGTTGGTGCAAGCAAGGATGACAATACCCGCCTTCCTTGGTATTAAGAACTTAAATGCAATCATTCATTTAGACCTTCTGATAGTTTTATTAGGTGGGTATTTAGACCTCTGTGATACAAAGGAAATGGAAGGCTCAGAGAAGCCTAACGCCAAATAGCCCAAAGTGTCAGGATGGAAATTCAAGCTCAGGTGTCTTTTAGAGTCCCATATTTTGGGGGGGAATACATTCAATTTTTGCAATTAGGAAGAGGAATCAAAGCCTGTGTAAAAGAAAAAAAAGAATAAATCCTAAGTATCTTTCATTAATCTTGATTGAAGTGAGGGGGGAAGTAGAAAATCACCATTAGGACACTACACACATAACTGTCACAGGCAACAGCCACCAATGGAGGCTAAGCTTAGTGGAATTAAGTAAGGAAGTGATCTGGGGCGCCTGGGTGGCTCAGTTGTTAAGCGTCTGCCTTCGGCTCAGGTCATGGTCCCAGGGTCCTGGGATCGAGCCCCGCATCGGGCTCCCTGCTCGGCGGGAAGCCTGCTTCTCCCTCTCCCACTCCCCCTGCCTGTGTTCCTGCTCTCGCTGTGTCTCTCTCTGTCAAATAAATAAATAAAATCCTTAAAAAAAAAAGTAAGGAAGTGATCAAAAGAACAAAAGGACAGGGCGTGTCAAAGGAACATGGGAGCCAACCTGAAAGGGCTCCCAGTGGCCAAAGCCAGAACAATCTGAATCACTAACTAAGCAATGCAATATTGGCATATTGACCCAAAGTACAAAATAACTATGCAAGTCCATATTGTATAAATGAATAATTGAATAAACAAATAAATAGGGGAGAAGTGACAAATATTCCTTACAGAAGAAATCCAAACAATACCTATTGATACCCTCACTCCAGGACTTGGAACTTGATCCCTACTTCTTCCCCATCAAGGTTAGGCCTGACCTAGAGACTCACTTCCAAAGGTCAGAGTAGAGAAAGGGAAAAGTAACTTTGCAGTGGAGAAATCTGGCAAACCCAGCATTATCCGAGTGATGGAGGTTAATATCACCAGTGATGTCATGGGGACATCATGTACCCCTGCCATCTCATACGATGAGACAGGCACTTGGCTCTGCGAGGTGTTCTTTCCAAAAATCCATAACCCCAATCTAATCGTGAGCAAAACACCAGACAAACCCAGATTGGGGGATTGTCTGCAGGATAACTATCATGTACTCCTTAAGAACGTCAAGGTCATGAAAAGCAAGGGAAGACCAAGACACGGGTCACAAAACAGAGGTAGTTGAGGCAACGTGACAACTAACTGCAGTACAACCTAGGACCCTGGATGGGACCCTGGAACAGAAAGAGACATTAAGGGAAATTGGTACATCCAAATAAAGTCGTTTAGTTAATGCTTCTGTACCAACGTTAGGTTTGATATCTGTACTGTGGATACATAACAATGCTAACCTTAGGCGAAGTTAGGTGAAGGGCTTATGGGAACATTCTACGTTATTTTTGCAACTTTTCAGTAAGTCTAAAATTTTTTCAAAATAAAAAGTTAAAAAAATTAAATTGAAACGAGAAGTCTGATCATCAATAACAGGAATCTTGGGAAGATAAAAGTGCTTTTGAGAACACAAAACAATGGAGTCCCAACTGCCCTTCGTTTGGGAGCTGGGAGTGAAAGTTACCGCAAAGACATGCATACTGACTCTGCATCTTGTCAGGGGTAACACTTCTAAGGCTTCGTACTGAAACAGGCAAAAAGGTTTTCCATAGCATCACAAGATTTGTTTTAGTGGTTCCAAAAAGAGGAAGCTTATAACCCTGTGACCAAAAAGTGTGCCAAAAAAAATAATGGTTCTGCACCCCACTCGTGTGCGGACCCTGGTACTACACCCCCACTGATCCCTAGAGGACCTCTCACACACCTGTTTGTACAAGGATCTAGGTCCATGGGTGTTTACCGCAGCGGTATCTAATGGTAAAAAAAAATTAGAAACAATCTAAACATCCATTAGTGAGAGCATGAATAAGTGACGTCAATATTCGTCTAGTAGAACCCGATAGAGCTGTCCAAAAGAATGAACCCCAGTAGTCCCCCCGCCTCTATCTGAGTTCCGCTTTCCACGGTTTGTGACCTGTGGTCGCCCGTGGTCAGGATGCAGAAGATCTTCCTTCTGACACGGTATTAGAAGGTCACACACCTACCTCATTCACCTCACTTTGTCTCGTCAGGGAGGCAGCTTATCACTCCCCAACATCACAGGAAGAAGGAGGAATACAGGACAGTAAGGTATTTTGAGAGGAAGAGACCACATTCACACAACTTGTATTACAGCACGCTGTTATAATTGTCCTATTTCATTGTTAGTTATTGTTGTTCATCTCTTACTGTGCCTAATTGATAAATTAAACTTCATCAGAGATGTGTATGCAAAGGAAAGAACATGGTATATATAGAGTTGATTCTGGCACGTATCTCCCGCGAAGAAGCGGGGGACGAGTGTAGACTTAAATGTCTTGGATAGATCTCAAGAACAATGATGAATGGGAAAAACAAACTGCAGGTGGATACAAACAATATAAAATATTAACATTAAAACATGCAGCACAATATATAATGGTACCAACGCCGAGGAAATTATAAACACCAAAATTGAGGTTTCCTCTGGAAAGGAGAGAGGTACACAGGGGGTTTCAACTCTGTCTGTAATGTTATATTTATTTAAAAAACAAAACAAAAACCTGAGCTTTATAGATTTGTGACAAAATGCTACAATTTCACAAACCTGACGGTTGGTACAGGGGTGTCATTTATATTATGCTCTCAGATTTTCTGTAGGCCAGAAACAGAGTTTAACTTTTTTTTTTTTTTCCAAAAAAATCAGTGGGTCTTGGTGATTAATTGAACATGTGGGTGGTAAGGGAGAGGGAAAGGTCCTGGATGAATCCCAAGGTTCTGCCTTACATGACAGAGTGGTACCATTTGTCAGGATCGGTACTGTCGGAGAATTGCCATCTTTAAGCAATCACCTCATCATATAAATCAGAAAAAAAGAGAGAAGTTAACCTAATTCAAACCATGATCCATGGTAACAAAGGAATTTTATCTTCAAAATAGAACTAGGGAAGTGATCTCAGCACACCCGTCAAGAATGAGCAATTCTGAGTCCTGGCTCAAATACTCTTATACAAATGACCTAATATTCACTCTTCATGTCTTTGTGGGATAAACAGAAATCATCGTGTATGCAGAGGGAAGTAAAGTGAATTATTTAATAATTATGCAACAGTTGCATGTAAAAGCTCCCTTATAACCAATTGAAACTGCTCAGTGTTTTGTTTTGTTTTTTAAAAACTGGAAAAATGGTTAGTCAAAGCAATGAGTAGGTTTGAGTTTAACTGAACTGCGTTGATATGCGAAAGGACAATGTAGTAGCATGTCCACTGAAAATACTTGACAAAATGTTGCCACATCTTGGTTGCTGCCAGATGGGAAAAACTACTTTGAAAAAAGGAATTAGAACCACAGAATTACAGAAATGTAAACATGGAAGGGATTGCAGAAATGATCCAGCTGTAATTTCTTCATTTTGGAGAAGAGAAAGCTGAGTGTCGAGCGGGTAGAGGAACTTGCCTATGGGAACGCAAAGGTAAATAATGGCAGAGTCGTCTTCCATATTAATGCTTTTTCAGATTTCAACTTTATTTATTCTGTGTCTCCTTCCACTCCAACTCCCTTTTATTGTTTATTTGTCTGTCTTATATCTATAGTAATAAATATATGTACTTGCTTTTAACGGGTCAGGTCCACAATCCATTATTTGAAATGCTTGGGGTCAGCTATGTTTTGAAATTGAGGTGTTTTTCTAATTTGAAAAGGTAATGTGGTGCCTATAGAGTATTTTATATAAACAGCTGCAGCACCTGAGGCATCACTCAATCAAGTCTGTTAACGTTTCTACAGAAAAAGTATATACATTCACACTAAGTGGGATAAATAAAAACCATAAGTAGCTTCACGTTAGATCAAGGTGAATGTATGCCACCCGGTGAGTTCAGGTAAGATCAGGATTCTCCCCAAGTAAGTTATTAAAATCTTTAATTTTTCAGAGCTGTTTGAATTCCAGAATTGTGGACAGGGGCATAACTTGATGTTTTGGAGAAAACTCGAAATGTTATTAGGTAAAGATATATACTTTGCTCCCAGTCCATGGGGCTTGGTGAGGCCCTGTCAGTGGAGAGCATTGTTAGAAAGACAGAAAGGGCAGGCCCTCCCTACGTCCTAATAAAATACCCAGTGCCATGAGAAGCTATAGAGGATAGAGGTGCCTAGAAACTAGCAAGAGGGAGGAATGAGTTGCTAATTTGGAAAGCCATAAACATGTATGCGATTGTCAATTAGGATGCAATCACCACCTACCTTTGCTCTGCAGGATACTAGTTTAAATCTCAGCAATAGGCATTTGGCCTCTCTTGGACAGACCAAGCCCCTTGGAAGTATTCTCTTCTATATAGCCTTGCCCAGCCCCCAGCCTCTACTGGAGGGCAGCCTTCCTATTAACCATTTTTGTGTCAGTGGACTCTGCCATATGACCTAACCACAGCTGATTGGTCAAGGGTGGGCCCGTGACTCAAGGGAATCTGATCTAACGGCTTGTATAGGCCTCATAGGATAAGATGAACATGGCCACAAGATTTCCCTCCCTGGGACTGGCACTTGGATCAGTGCCAGAGACATATGTAAGCTGAAGCCATGAAGAAGCAGAAACCATTAAATAAGCAGAGGAATCAAGGTGGTAGGAGCAAATGAAGAGAGAGAAGGAGAAACAGATGTGGGAGATACTGTATGTCCATACAAGAGAGAAATAGGATGTAGCCCATCCTACTTCCACCTTGGATCCTTGCCAGCTCCATCTTGAGTCCATGGTATCCTTCCAATGAACTCCGTCTTCATAAGGGGGTCTGAGGGGGAATCTGATCTTTGCACTAACAACCACCCCTAAAGCTACTAGCTACCAGGTCACACAAAGTACCTCTTTCCAGTCCAAGGTATGACCAGTGGGGTCCAGAAAGAAGTTTCCAGTTTCCTTCCTTGAAAATTTTTAAAGAATGTTAATTATGCACCTGCCTGAACTAGTTCAAGTGGAGCCAGAAGTGGCCCAAGATCACCCAGGGATATGCTCTCTAGGCCTATGTGTATCCAGGCAGAAGGGCTTTATCTTGGTTTGACCCAAGCTCTCCCCTTGTTGCATAGGGCTGACCCAAAATGTCCAGCTATCGGGAGTCCCTTCTCTGAAGATACCCATGGATCAGAGCAATTTGCAAATATGCATTTATTACAGACAGCTTATCTTATTAAAAACAGAGACTATTTTGAACACCAAATGCTATCATTATGCAAAATTTATGCAGCACTCTTTTGTTATATAAGAGCTAGATATGCATATCACAGAGAATGTATATTCCAAGTCAATGTATGCTGCTTGCAAGTGAAGTTGAATTTTAAATTTGGTTATAGAAGTAAATAAAACCTCTAAAGAGCCTGATGGTGATGTCATTTCTAAGAATATGATGAGTTAAATAAATACCAGGATTGACATGCTTGCTGAAAGCAACTAAAAAAAATTACCAAGTAATTTTTAAAAATATTTGTAAAATGCATTAATAATCTCAAAAGAAAGAAAGGAATCACTGGGACCCCAAACCAGTGAACACAAGAAGCCAGACTGGTCAGAACGTTAAAATCAGCTCTCATACTTGCCAGACAGTGGTGATCTGGAGGTTTGCTCTTTATTTTTTATTTATTTTTAAATTTTTTATTTAAATTTAATTTAGTTAACATATAGTGTATTATTACTTTCAGAGGTAGAATTTAGTGATTCATCAGTTGCATATAATACCCAGCACTCATTATAACGAGTGCACTCCTTAATTGCCATCACCCAATTACCCCCATCCTCCCACTCTTCTCCCCTCCAGCAACCCTCCGTTTGTTTCTTATAGGTAAGAGTCTCTTATGGTTCTCCTCCCCGTTTTTATCTTATTTTATTTTTCCTGCTTTTTAAAGTGTCCTTCCCAGCAGGGAACAAGAGAGAAATCCTAGGCCAGATAAAGATGAGGGGGAGTCTAACAGAATCATAAAAAAGAGACTCTACACAACAGATGAAAGACCATCACTAAAAACAAAAAAACAAAACAAACAAACAAACAAAACCCATCACCAACACTCTGAGAAAACGAGAAAGGAAAATGGCCTTTCTTGAAATTCTGGTGGGTGAAAAGTCCATGAGAATTCTTTTTTTTTTTTTTTTAAGATTTTATTTATTTATTTGAGAGAGAGAGAATGGAGAGAGAGAGCACATGAGAGGGGGGAGGGTCAGAGGGAGAAGCAGACTCCCCGCCGAGCAGGGAGCCCGATGCGGGACTCGATCCCGGGACTCCGGGATCATGACCTGAGCCGAAGGCAGTCGCCTAACCAACTGAGCCACCCAGGCGCCCCTAGAGGAAGTTTTAATAAAAAATTAGATAAAGCTGAATAAAGCATTGATGAACTGGAAAGCAGAGCTGAGAAAACAATGCAGACTGCAGTAGAAAGAAAAAAAGAAAGGAAATATGAAAGCATGGTTAGACTTGGAGGATACCAAACATTTAAACATAATCCCTAAAGTAGAGGAGGACATGGGGCAAGGTGATGTTGGAAGAGTGATAGTGAAGTCTTGCCCAGAAGTGACCAAGGTCAATACAATAGCCTTCTGATTCAGGATGCCCAATAAGTTCCAAATAGGTAAATAAAAAGTAATACTTACGGATAAACCTGGAAGGCATTATGCTAAAGGACATAAGCCAGACATAGAAGGATAAATACTGCATGATCTCACTTAAATGTGGAATCTAAAAAAAATTGAACTCATAAAAGCAGATAGTAGGTTGGTGGTTGCTGGGGTCTGAGGGGTGGAGAAAATGGGGAGATGTTGGTCAAAGGGAACAAACTTTCAGTTACACATGATGAATAAGTTCTGAGGATCGAATGTACAGCATGGTGACTATAGTTAATAATACCATATCGTATATCTGAAATTTGCGAAGAGAGTAGATCTTAAGTGTTTTCACCATACATACAAAATGATGATTGTTATGCAAGATGATGGATCTTAACCAGCTCGATTGTGGTAATCACTTCACAGTGTTCACATCTATCAAAACATCACATTGTATACCTTAAGTTGACATACAATTTTTATTTGTCAATTACATCTCAATAAAGCTGAGGGTGGGAAAAAGTAATATACCTCTAGGCAGATCATAGTGAAATTAGAGGACACCAAAGACAAAAAAAAATCTTAAAAAGCAGACATGACAAAAAAGAGAGATTAGTCAATAGAAACAAAAAGTAGAATAACAAATTACTTCTTAACAGCAACAGTGGAAGCCAGAAGACAATGGAGCAATATCGTCAAGTTGCTCAATAAAAAATAATGATAGACCTAGAATCAGGGGAAATAACTTTCAACGAGAGCAAAATAAAAGTGTTTTCAGACACATAAAGACTGAGAGAGTTTGCCTCACAGAGTCTCATCAAAGGAAACTCTAGAGGATATGCTTTAGACATGAGGCAAGTTGGCCCAATTAGGTTTCTGATGCAAGAAGGAAGGAAAAATAAAGAAAATAATGAATTTGTGCCTAAGTCAGAAGAAACTCTGGTACAGAAAACAGTATTGATAGGCCACATGGGGTTAAAATCAGAAATAAATACAACAATTACACAGAAAGTGAAGAAGACCTAAGGTCATCTTTGTTGACTTTCTTTTTAACTGAATATGTTATAGTAAATTTTGTAAGCTTGCATTTAAAATATATAAATGTAAACTAGTAGGAGGGAGGGAAAGGTGAGGGAAAATAACCAACCCAAAAACAAGAAAAGGGATAGAACACAGAAGAAAATGTTGAACAATAGGAACATCATGGGCAACAAAACATGGTGACAGACACAAATCCAGGTGTACTATTACTTACAACCAATGCTAGGACTAAATTCTCCCCTTTAAAAGTGAAGATTATCAAATTGAATTTTAAAAATAAAACTATATGCCATTTATAAGAATAACATTTAACATGTAAGGCTATGTCTAATGTTGAAAATAAAAAGGTAGCACACAGATTCTAAACAAAAATCAACAGGTATGGTTATATATATTTTTTAAAGATTTTATTTATTTATTTGACAGAGAAAGACACAGCGAGAGAGGGAACACAAACGGGGAGTGGGAGAGGGAGAAGCAGACTCCCCGCCGAGCAGGGAGCCCGATGCGGGACTCGATCCCGGGACTCCAGGATCATGACCTGAGCCGAAGGCAGTCGCCCAACCAACTGAGCCACCCAGGTGCCCAGTATGGCTATATTAATATCAGATAAAATAGAGTTTAAGGAAAAATCACAACTAGAGATGAAGAGAAGCTGCATAATAAAGTTTTGTTTGCCAGGAAAATGTATCAATTCCAAAGTTCTAATAACTTATAATATAGTCTCCAAAGATATGAAGGACTAACTAACAGAACTATGAGAAATTTAAAAATCTACCCACAATGGGAGATTCCAAAACACCTCTCCAAATAATCGATGCTTCAAAATCATTAATGATGCATATTTGAATAGCATAATCAACAGGGATGCTCTAATGGATGCATACTGAACATTGCAGCAAACAAGCAGATATCTCATATTCTTTCCAAGCACACATGGAATATCTCTGCAAAATAGACTAAAAAACTACTCAACAAATTTCAAAATTTGATACCATGCAGCCCATATTATCTGGCCCCAACCTAATTAAATTTTAAATCAACAGTAAAAAGATAACTTTCTAATTATTTCTCTAATGATAACACTCTGAATTGCATATGTCTGGCAACAAAGAAAATGCTGAATAATTCATGAATAAAGAAGAAACCATTATGAGAATTATAAAATATTCAGAGTGGAACGAGAATATTGATACTATATGATAAAACAAGCAGATGCAGCTAAAATTGTATTTAGAGGGAAATTTATAACTTTAAATATTTATATTACAAAATAAGAAAGCTTAAAAATTGATCTAAGTACCCAACCCAAGAAATTAGAAGTAGAACAACAGAATAAACCCAACAAAAGTAAGAGCAAATAAATAAAAAGAGCCAAAATTAAAGAAATAGAAAGGAACATAAAACAGATGATCAACAAAACCAAAAGCTGGCAAGCTCAGTAAAAAAGAGAGAGAGTGTGTCTACACAAATAGACAGCAATAGAAATGGAAAGAGGGCCAATAGTACAGATCCTGTAGTGATCAAAAATTAAATAAGATGTCCTGAACAACTTAATGTCAATAAAGTTGGAAACAGAGATGGGCACCTGGGTGGCTCAGTCGGTTAAGTGTCTGCCTTCAGCTCATGTCATGATCCCAGACTTCCAGGATTGAGTCCAGCATCGGGCTCCCCGCTCAGCGGGGAATCTGCTTCTCCCTCTGACCCTCCCCTCTCTTGTGCTTTCTCTCTCTCACCCTTTCTCTCAAGTAAATAAATAAAATCTTAAAAAAAAAAAAAGAAAACAGAAAAGATTGCCAAATTTCTAGAGATCCATAAGCTAACAAAATTGACTCAAGAATATTAGGTTCTTACTGGTGGTAAACACAGCAAAACATATAGACTTGCTGAATCACCGTGCTATATGTATGAAACTAATGTAACCTTGTGTGCCAACTAAAAAAGAAAAAATTAGGTTCTAATACCAGCAGAAATCAGATAATAGAAAAGAGATACTATCATAGAAGCAAAGATGCTAAAACTCCATGCTACACAAAATTTGAAAAGGAAATGTCAATAAAAATCCTTATATATCATTACTTTTAAAACTGATAGCTCTGTTCACAAAAAAGGTCTAGAAGCAATGTCAGCGCAGTAGCAATGAGCTTTTGGGGGAGAGGCAATTAAGGGGGGGTGTCTCCCCACTCGAGCGCATTTTTTTGGATGGTCTCAAGGTAAGTGTTACTTGGTAGCAAGAGAAATAAATGAACTGAGCTCTGAGGACAATGATTAAAAGACCAGAATCTGCAGGTAAAATAATTACATGTCAGTGAAGATCTTTGACTGTGGTTACTTGCTCATGAAATTGACAGACTAAAATAGATGGACATCTTTTTATGTTTTTAAAAGAATTATATTGCCAAAGAAACCACAAACCTGGCAAAAGCCTGTGACGATTCAAACCCATAAATCATTCCCCAGGCCCTTGAAAATGCACGGGTAGGAATTGGGGGGTGATCGCCATCCAGCCTGACAAAGGGAAAGACTTATCACACCTGCTTCAAATGTGGCCAAAGAGGAAAGTGGACAAGAAGGAACCTTCCACGGGAGGAATTGGGGCAAGAGAGGATGGTGGACAAGGGAGTGTCTTCCAGAGGGTAGCTGGAGATGCCAGGTGGGCTGATCACAGAACTTACCGCCCATTGCGACACGGAGATTACTCTGTGCAAACCCTGCAGGCCCTGAATGCCATGGGCACTGACTGCTGTGTGTTCCCCTTCTGCCATTTCCCGAATGGGAGTTTGTATTGTGGTGACCTTGTTCCTACTCCATCGTGGAGGAGGTAGGCAGGCGGACAACTTGTCTTTTGGTGGATAGGTCGTTGGACCACAAGGAGACTCAGTTGGACCTGTTCAAAGGACTCTCCATTGCCTGAAGTTCCTGGACCATGAATTGGAGGGCACTCTGGCTTGTGTCCCTGGGGGACGGATGCATTTATTCTCAACGTGAAGAGGGGTGTGCCTGAGTAAGTCTGTAGCCAGAAAGGCTGACTGTGGCAGGAGCTACTAAACTGTCCCCTGGCATCTAGTCTCCTCTTCTGAGTTTTAGCTGGGCATAGTGCCTCCCTAGCTTGAGACCCTCTCCCCCAGTCTCCCTTGCAGGCAAGAGAGACCATGTGACTAGATCTGGGATATGAGTAGAAGTTACATCCCCTTAAAGGCAAAACTGTTCACTCTGTACTTCTCTCTCCCCTCTCATAGGATGAGAAAAGGGAGCGACAGGAACAGTCACAGTGGATCCAGAGATGAGAGCTCTATAGCAGAGCGTCCCACCAGCCTGAATTCCTGAATGATCTTGTGAAGCAAGGTCAGCCTGCTATCCCCAAACCACTCCTCTATCTTTGAAAGTTAATGAGAAAAAAAAAAAAGTAAGTTTCTGTTTTGTTTAAGCCATCCTATTTTAGCATCTCTTTGTCATGGCAGAGAGACGTGCCTCACGCTTAGGTACTGTTTCCATATGTCCATCTATATTTTAAAAGAATATGCATTTTATTTGCAATGCCTTTGATTCCCACATATTTTTACATTTATGTATCATGTTTTCTATTTCTAAGGCATGGCTAAAAAATAATAGGACTGGCTTCTCCAGGATGTATTACAAATCTACAGTCATAATTGAGACCATTTCACCTCTTCAAAACATATAAGCAATATGGCACATCCTTATTAGTAACAGTGGTTTTGCAACAATGCTTCCAGGGATGAATCAGAATTTCTGTGTAAAGTGTAAGAGAGGGAGGGGAGGAGGGCACGGGTTACTATCTAATGAGCCCTCAAGTGTCTGAAATTCGTCACACAGAGCTTTGGGCTAAAGTCATTCTGTTTCATTCCTACTGGAATGAAAAAGTCCTGTCTGCAGGCACTCTATTCCTGACATGACTATCCGGTATCTGTGCCCGATTTTCCTCCATAGTGCCTCAACAGGGCTCATCTGATTACCATATGAGCCATCTTACCTCATGGAGAGCAAACTCTTTATTACAGAAGTTGCATTTTTCAGACTATGAGATGTCAGGAGCAAATCTTGCATCAGGGAACCCAGAACCCTATAACAGAGAAAATATACCTGGTTCCCATTTCAGAACAGTATTGTCAAATGACACGTGGTTGCGACAGAGTTTGTCTGGGTGAGCAGTGGCCCCTATTTTAGACCCTACGTGGCAGCACTTAGAGACTTGAAATCTTTGGGATTCTATGTTTTTATATAGTGTCAGTTCCGACAATTTACTGGGCTTTCTTTCCACAAAGTTTCCCTTCAGGAAGAAAAGACAGAGAAGATTTTTTAAATTTTAAGCTGCCAGTGAACAGGTAAAAAGGACCCTTGCTTAGGAGGGCATGGAATACTATGGAAGAAGGAGCCAAGGGGATAATGGTGAAAGTTGATCACTGAAGTCTGCACTGGGGGCGAGTGCAGGAATTGCCCCGTCATTGTCCACCTGCGAGCTCAGCCCTAGATACCGTCCTTTAACAGAAACTGTGTTTTCATCCATCTATACCTACAGACAGGAGAAATGGCCTCGGTTCTTCAAAGAGTTGTCTCCCTCTAGTGGCCAAAGATTTCTTAAGAAGGACTCAGGCCTCCATGCAAGGCAGCCTGGGTCCACTAAGAACATAAAACCTTTATATTTTTGTGGGGAATTTGTAAGTAATCCTTGAATCTGGAAATAGAGTTTGGAAATAGCATATAATTTTATAAGCGTATTCACCATAAATCCGGGAATGATAATATCAATTTCAAAGGGTTCTTGTGAGAACGAATCTGTACTCATTAAATGAAATCAACGGAGGAACGTTGCAGCTGGGAGGCAGGCTAGGCTCACTCACTGGTAAGATACTGGTTTTGACACAATAGGCTAGAAGTACAATGGCAAATGACCATATGTCATGAACCCTCACTATCATTCCTAAACAGTTGAAACCAAGAACTTTCAAATCTTCAGAGGTCAAGACTATGGATGCCAAAGGTCTGCTGTAGGGACTGCTCCTGAAAAACTGGTGTAGACAGAATAATGGCTCCCCAAAGATGTCCTCGTCCTATTTCCTGGAACATGTGTGGAAGGTAGGTTATGTGGCAAAGTGGACTTAAAGTGGATGGAATTAAAGTTGCTAGGGAAACTATCCTGGATTATCAGGGGGCATCCAATGAAATTACAAGGGTATTTAAATGTGAAAGAGGGAAATCGGGGGGCGCCTGGGTGGCTCAGTCATTAAGCATCTGCCTTTGGCTCGGGTCATGATCCCAGGGTCTTGGGATCGAGCCCCGCATCGGACTCCCTGCTCTGCGGGAAGCCTGTTTCTCCCTCTCCCACTCCTTCTGCTTGTGTTCCCTCTTTCGCTGTGTCTCTGTCAAATAAATAAATAAAATCTTTTTTTTTAAAAAAGAGGGAAATCGGAAAGGAGGTCAGAGTGATGTGATGTGAGAACGAGAGGGACCTGAACAGACTTCGCTGGCTTTGAACAGGGAGGAAGAGGGCACATGTCAAGGAATGAGGGCAGCCTCTGGAGGTGGGAAGGTCAAGGAAACGGATTCCCCCTGAGAGTCCTCAGAAATGAACGCAGCCTTGTCGACACCTGGATTTCAGCCCTGTGAGACTTACTTTAGATTTCTGACTTCCGGAACTGTAAGATAATAAATGTGTATAGTTTGAAGCCCTGAAATTGGTAGTCCCTTGTTATAGCAGCAATAGGGAAATGATACGTGCCCTAACTGCTTTCCTGGAGCAAATGTGAAATACTGTCAGACCTTGAATTCATCTATTCAGAAACTACCTAACAGTAAGCCTTGTAGCATGGGATCCAAAGACTCAAATCTGACTGAGATTCAGTTTTGAGTACATGCCTCCAACCCCTCATGCCCCCCGCAGGAGGACAGTTATTCAGTGCTCCTTCCCACATTGAGAGGGGCCGGTCTTGCCATTCTCCCTAAACCTGGCCAGGGAGTACGCACATCAGCAGGCTGAATAGGTTTCTTCTCTTACAGAATGAGCGGGTTGGATTAAAAACCTTAAAAACCTTGTTGGTCCCCGCCAGCTCTCCCCAAATCCTATGAAACTAGAGTTCTTGGCTTTTCAAGCGGTTGATAAAATAACAGTGATACTTTGGTTTCTGCAACTCTTATCTGTTCCGTGATGGCTTGCATCAGAGCAAGACCCAGGGCTTCTGGCAGAAGCCTTTTCTAGCCATTTAACTGGATGGGGAGTCCTTCTCACCTGCCTCGAGGAAAACCGGGGATGTCCTTCCAAACTATCCCTACGCACCCCCCCCCCCCAGACACCAAAGGGCTTTCCTTCAGCATCTCGGGCTCCCTCAGGAAGGCAGCCACCGCAGGCTCCCAAGTTTATACACATTGCCTGAAGGCAAGGGTGAGCGGAAGAGCCCTACCGCCCTGGCTGCTGAAGAACCAAGACTGATGGAGGGGAGGCGGCTCTGTGGTCCCTGCTCACAGCAGCCTCCAGCTGAGCCTTCCCCCCCGGACCAGCATCGCACCTTTGGCTTTCTTAACGAAGTCTCCAAGAAGCTGGAGGCTGTGGACCTGTGAAGCACGGCACTGTATTTTCATTAAATTCCAAGACCCCAGTCACCACCCTTGTGCTAAGGAAGTCTTTCTTAAGGGTGGGACGTTCCCAGAAGGAGTTACAAGATCTTGTAGTGCCCCGGCCCGACTGACTCCTTCACATCCGTGCCGTTCCAGCCTCCGGGGAGCCTGCAGCTGGGGTTCCGACAGGAGTTTTGTTGGGACCCACTGCCATTTGCTTTAGCTGCCTTTTTGGAGGGCTTTGCTGTGGAAGTTCTCACTCTGCATGCATGGTTGGTAAATACTCTTTTCCGGCTTCATTCCCGGGCTCAAAACCAGTGCAGAAAAGTTGACTCACGGGTGTGATTCAGTGCATCTTGTTTCTGTGGGAACCCAGGCTGCTCTGTAAGCCCAGCTGTATACTGCTACTACCCAGCCCCTTTCACTAGCAACTGCAAAGTAGATTGTCACCTTCCCTGGGTATTAACCTTGGACTCAGAAGCTGAAGTAGCTTTGTGGGACACAGAACATCAACACGCAAAGAACTCACCAAGAGCCAAATCCAAAATTGTCGTTTTCTATTACGTGGCCTTCAGACATGGAGGCCCACTCGGCTGTGAAGAGAGACTTGGTGATTTCTCCGAGAAGAACCAGGTACACCTGCGATGGAAGGGGCTTGGAGGCTGCATCCAACCTTGACTGTGGAGCATGGTGATGGATTGGCAATGCTTGCCACAGACCTGGGGGAGGCCGTAGAGGCCCATGCTCTCCCTGAATTAAACACTGTAGGTCCTGGGCACCTGGGTGGCTCAGTCGGTTCAGCTCAGGTCATGATCCAAGGGTCCTGAGATCGAGCCCCACGTGGGGCTCTCTGCTCAGGGGGAGCCTGCTTCTCTCCCTGCCTCCACTTCCCTTCTTGTGCTCTCTCTGTCAAATAAGTAAAATCTTTAAAAAAAAAAAAAAAACAAACCACACACACACACTGTATGTCCACTTCAGAGCAAAGCAGTGTAATCAGTCTGTTATTCACAAGGGCTTCTAGGAGCTCAGATCCAGGGATCAAGCCAGCAAGTCATAGGAGTGACTTCTGATCCACCCAGGGCACCGCAGCCATCTAGAGCCAGGGTCCTTGAGCCATGGACACTAGTGTTCCATTCCTTTTATCTGGGGTATGCTATGTGCTTGTGTTGAGCATTTGGCATAAAACATTAAGAGGTAGCCGCATCCTTAAATTGGGCCCATTCTGCAGAGAGCAGGGGCTGAGAGTATCCGATTTCCCCTCTCCGGAACCAGGGACTCCAGAAGCATTAATTAAAAGTTTTGTTGTAGCTGCAAGCAAAGGAAAGCTGGCTGGAATTAGCTTAGGTGAAGTGGGAGACTTCCAAACTATCTCGAGGATGGCCTCGAGAGGCGTGGAGATATCAGGATACCCCCAGAGAGGAACAGGAAGCAACTAGACCTCGGTGACAGCTGTCGCAGCAGGACTCTCCCACCATCTCCTGAGTCCAGTTCACTATCCTTGGCTTTAGACTCGCCCACAGGCTCTTCTAGATAAGTAACTTGTCTCCGTCAGCCCCCAATCAGCGCTGTTCTTCCCTTCATTCCATTGAGAAAGTCCACGGAGGGTTTTTGTTTTTGTTTTTGTTTTTTTAAGTAGGCTCCACGCCCATCGTGTAGCCCAACATGGGCCTTGAACTCGAGACCATGAGATGGGGACCTGAGCCAGATCAAGAGTCCCAAAAGCTTAACCGACTGAGCCTCCCAGGCGCCCCCAGGGAGGGACTCTCCCCAGTCTGGCTTGCACAGGTAGGCCCTCAGGGCTACAACAGTCTGATCGGCTGAAGTTGGATATCGGTACCGCATCTGGATCACTTAGCTCGGGAAAGGACAGGCCTGGGGACCCAGGGCTGTTTCCGGAGGCCCACCACTATGTATCAGGGCTCCTCTTAGAAAATGAGCAGAGTGACCACAGGTTACCCCTTCATGCAACCAACCCCCATGAGCCGGGACTAGGCATGGAAGGGGGAAAGCAGCCCTCAGCTTATAGGGTACATTAGAGGGCTCAGAATCACCAAAGTCCAGAGGCTTTAGGTAATGGAAGTATGTCCAAAATATGGAGTCTGAGGCAGGAGCATCAAACAAAAACTAATAATGATAATAGGAGAAGTAGTCGTAGTCAGAAAAATAATACCATTCACTGAGCATCTATTTTGTGCCAAACATATAAAAGCACTTCATATGTACTATTTCTAACTTTACACCCCTGCAAGGTGGTGCTATTAGGCCCATTTTGCAGTAAGAAAATTAAGATTCACCAGACATTAAGAGACTCTCCTATAAGAGCTAATAAGCCCCAGCAATGGTTCTAAAATGAAGAGCTTGGAAAAAGGATCAAGCAGGACTGAAGCAAGTCTTTCAGGAAGTAAAGTTCCTGTGATACCCTGGGGCAAACGTGCTTACAGACAGAAAGCCTTTGGAGGGATTATGCAAAGTCTCTGGGTGGGGAGGCCTGTTCAGGAAACAAGTCAGCTTAGAGAGAGTCTGTAAAACCTGGGAAGTTTGATGGGGGGTGGGGGGGGGTTGGGGAGCTCGGGAGCCTGTGGCAGCTGCCTTCCTGAGGGAGCCCGAGATGCTGAAGGAAAGCCCTTTGGTGTGTGTGTGGTGGGGGGAGCCCGGCAATGAAGCCAGAAAAGAGCATTTACCAACTAAGTAATACGTATGTTCCAACATACGTATTACTAGCACCTCCTTTCCTTCTCAAAAGCAGTGTGTGCTGGTGAAGGTTTAAAAGCAGGTCTCAATATAAACACATATGGGGCGCCTGGGTGGCTCAGTTGGTTAAGCAACTGCCTTCGGCTCGGGTCATGATCCTGGAGTCCCGGGATGGAGTCCCGCATCGGGCTTCCTGCTCGGCAGGGAGTCTGCTTCTCCCTCTCACCCTCCCCCCTCTCATGTGCTCTCTCTCTCTCTCTCTCATAAATAAATAAAATCTGGGCACCTGGGTGGCTCAGTTGGTTAAGCGACTGCCTTCGGCTCAGGTCATGATCCTGGAGTCCTGAGATCGAGTCCCACATCGGGCTCCCTGCTTGGCAGGGGTCTGCTTCTCCCTCTGACCCTCCCCCCTCTCATGTGTTCTCTCTCTCTCTTATTCTCTCTGTCTCAAATAAATAAATAAAATCTTTAAAAAAGAAAAACAAAAAAACCCCATAATGTTGGGGCGCCTGGGTGGCTCAGTCATTAAGCATCTGCCTTCGGCTCGGGTCATGACCCTGAAGTCCCGGGATCGAGTCCCGCATCGGGCTCCCTGCTCAGCGATGAGTCTGCTTCTCCCTCACCCTCCCCCCTCTCATGCTCTCTCTATCTCATTGTCTCTCTCAAATAAATAAATAAAATTAAAAAAAAAAATATAGACACATACGTGGATACGTAAGATGATACACACACATCTGATATAAAGGATGTGTAGTACGCAATCTACAAATGATACTAAAATATACACTACTCTTTGTTGAAAATTCCATCTGTCCACCTGATTCTCAGAGAACGCTTTTGTTGGTTTTTGCCAAAATCTTGTATCCTTAGCCCGCCTGTTAGCTGCACTTCAACCCTGATTTGACAAATGGAGTCGCATTCTTTTCCCAAGAAATTGCTAGTAGAAAGCTGCTAATTCTTTTCCCGATAAATTTATTGTCGTTCAGTCTAATAGGTGATCTACCATTAGACTGTTTCTCTTCCTTGTACAAATTACATTCAGACATTCTAAACAGAAACTTCTCTCAGCTTCAGGGCCACCGATTAGCAACAGCACCAACTCTCCTCACAGAGTTGTGGGATTACGACATCGTTTGACCTGCATTATCTTTTTTTTTTAATTTTTATTTATTTATTTATTTATTTATTTATTTATTTATTTATTTATTTATTATTATGTTGATCCCCATACATTACATCATTAGTTTTAGATGAAGTGTTCCATGATTCATTGTTTGTGCATAACACCCAGTGCTCCATGCAGAATGTGCCCTCCTCAATACCTACCACCAGGCTAACCCATCCTCTCACCCCCCTCCCCTCTAGAACCCTCAGTTTGTTTTTCAGAGTCCATCGTCTCTCATGGTTCGTCCACCCCTCCGATTTCCCCCGCTTCATTCTTCCCCTCCCGCTACCTCCTTCTTCTTCTTTTTTTTCTTAACATATATTGCATTATTTGTTTCAGAGGTACAGATCTGAGATTCAACAGTCTTGCACAGTTCACAGCACTTACCAGAGCACATACCCTCCCCAGTGTCTATCACCCAGTCCCCCCCTCCCTCCCCCCCCACCCCCACTCCAACCACACCCAGTTTGTTTCCTGTGATTAAGAATTCCTCATATCGGGCGCCTGCGTGGCTCAGTTGGTTAAGCGACTGCCTTCGGCTCAGGTCATGATCCTGGAGTCCCGGGATCGAGTCCCGCATCGGGCTCCCTGCTCAGCAAGGAGTCTGCTTCTCCCTCTGGCCCTCCTCCCCCTCATGCTCTCTGTCTCTCATTCTCTCTGTCTCAAATAAATAAATAAAATCTTAAAAAAAAAAAAAAAGAATTCCTCATATCAGTGAGGTCACATGATACATGTCTTTCTCTGTTTGACTTATTTCGCGCAGCATAACACCCTCCCGTTCCTGACTCTGCATTGTCTTAATAGCAGCTGTATTTGACACCTGACTCCAAAACGTACAGTAACGTTAAGCAACAGGCTCGTGGCTCCCTGCCGGTATGAGCCAGCGTGGACACCCCACTAAGAAAGCGCCCCAATTCCAGCAGGATATCGTAGAGTTGCCCTTCCTTCTAGAAGAAGACTTCCAACCCTCCCCCATAACTGCAACGTGGATGCCTGTCACATTATGATATTAAGGACCAGCCAAGCAGAGGGAGAAAGGAAAGGGCAACGGGAGAGGCTCTGCCTCCCGACACGTGACCTGGGATCTGGGTCATGTGGACTCTCCAACTCTTAAACTGTTCCTCACTGGGGCAAACAGACAGGGACACGGAAGGACAATGTAGGAGACGATGCCCTTGTGAGCTAAGTGGACTCCTGTAATTTTCTGAGTGTTGCAGTTTCCCTACTTTTTACAACCAGGGAGGAGACGGTTCTTACAACTTCCCTGTACCTGCAAACAATCTGACTCTGTACTTAACAAAACCAAGTTTATTTCAATGCCCTAAACATTTGAAATAGGGGGGAAAAGTGACTGCCAGCTTGGACACTTATGTGAGTAAGCTATTCAATTTCTCTAAATAACAACTTTTTTTAGCTATAAAATAGAAATAGCAAGGGCACTAATACTTAATGTACAGACTTGTGCTTTAATTAATGTGAGGTGCTTTAATTAATTGAGAATTAAATGAGATAGTTTACATGAGGGAATCCTTGTAAACTACCCATGTAAGATACTATCATTATACTGTTTAATTTTTTTTTTTTTTTTTAAGAGAGAGAAAGAGAGTGCGAGCACAAGCGGGGCAGAGGCAGAGAGAAAGAGAAAGGGAGAAGCAGACCCTCCGCTGAGCAGGGAGCAGACGCGGGACTCGATCCCAGGACCCCGGGATCATGACCTGAGCTGAAGGCAGACACTTAACTGACTGAGCCACCCAGGCGCCCCTGTTTAAATTTTTACTAACATTTAAAACTAGTGGCATCAGTAAGGACAGCCAGCAAAGCTGCAGCTAAAGGTCATTTGGAAACATGGGAGCCGCAAGAACTGGGTCTTTGTTATGGTTTGAAATTTCCTGTTCATGATTAGGGATATGAATACTTGAGGAGGTTAAAGAGAAAAAAAAAAAAAAAAACAACTCCCAAAATTCAAGACAAAAAGCTTCCTTTTCTCCAAGTTAAAGTTATTATTTTTTTCCATTATTTTAGAAAAATGAATAAGAATATAATGAATGGTGACTAACATAACATAATAAAATAAAATTTAAAAAAAAAGAATCAGTATAAACTATTCCCATGTTACCCACCTTTACATTTCCAATTCTCAATTCAACAATTTTTTATTGAGCCCATCCCCTGTGTCAGACACTGTCCTAAGTTCCGGGGATTCCTGCCCTTGAGAAGTTCCTACTAAGTCACTTTCTAAAAACTATGATGTGTAGGTATACGTAGGTTTCTATGTAAAGCACGACTCACTACCAGCATGTAATTTCTGAGTGCTCAGATGTAAAGACATTCTCCTGCCAGTTCTAAAATGAGGGGGAAATGCTCCATCAACAAGGAGACACTCGGGATGTGAGGGAGGGAGAAATGTCCCCGGGGCAGAGCCTGCACTCTTGGATGTGAAGCAATGGGAGAGGCAAGCTTCTGAGAATGAGCAGACAGAAAACAGAGCAGCTCAGAGGGCATTTTGTGAAGCAAAGGTCTGTCTCCAGTGAGTGCAGGGGGTTGTTGGTTTGCTTGCTTGCTTTTGCCTTTATTCTCTGTCCAAAACTGAATGCTGTCAGTCTTTGCTTAACTGAGGCTTGTCACAGAAAACATAAAACCAGCAATTTGCTTTAACTATGTAACGTTAATGAACTATAAACTGACAAAAGCAAAAGGACTCCTTAACATTCCAGAGATTACAGCTCAATTTGAAACAAATAAAAAACATTTACATGTAAATTCATTTGGTAGGCTTGTAATTATTATCTAAATAAACAGACTTATTCCCTAATGAACAGACTACATTGTACATATACTTCTAATCCTAAATCAATTGATCCCTACTAAAATAAAGGTTGCTGGGTCACTTACTTTTGGGAGGACTTTTTCCAAGTGTTGTGTCATAATCACTGATGGGAGGGAAATTTACCCATATGCTTCTTGAGCCTGGAAAACATTCAGAATCTTTGGCCCAGTAATTTCCTCTCTAGGAATCCAATTTAAAGAAAAAATTAGATATAGAAAAGATATATGGACAATACGTTCACGTGAGAGCTAGCATAGCAAAACATTGGTTATAAAATTATGTTTTGTCAATAGAATTGAATATTGAGAAACCATTAAACAGCATGTTTTCAAAACCTCATGTTTTGGGAATATATAATGTTGACAAAAATAAATAGGAGGTAAAACTGTTTATAATAAAAAATGTCATATATAAGATACATGGTATGATATATTTATTATATATTTAATAATGCCTACATATTACATATACATACATATACCACATAGAAAAACATCTGGAAGGAAATACACTAAAAAATATTAACAGTAGTCTTCTCTAGGTGGTCGGATTTTGAGTGGCTTTTATTTTCTTAATTGTGTTTTTCTGTTTATTGAGGTTCCCAAATAAGCCGAGAAGAAAGAATATGTTGGCCAGGCTGATACGTAGTTCCTATGACAATTATACGTACAACTCTAAAATAACAAACTGACATTATTTTTAATATCTTCACATAAATATTTAGTGGCAAAAAAAAAAAAGACCATGATGAAAAATTTGGCAAGTACGGAAAAGTAAAAATATCGGGGAGAGAATCATCCCGAATTCCAGCAATCATAGGGAAATGCGATTCATATCCCGTGACTGACTGAGTCAGTGGCTTTGAGCTATGCCACGGATCCCCACATTGGCCATGGAATTGCCTCAGGAGCTGTCACAGTGGAGAGAGAGCAGGGACTGACCTAGTCCTCCCATCCAGGTGGGGGCCCGGAAACAGAACCCCCTTCTCCATGTCAATCAATCCATGTTGATTTTAGACTTTCACCTAATATTCCACTTAAAGAAAGGCTCCATGGCAAAACAAGTACAAATCTAACAACTGAAGCCTGCCCTATTCAACTTCTTCCCTAAAGCTAAACACTTTGGTTGTTTCCAGTTTTTCTCTAACCTAATGGAGAGTTGAGGATAATGATCATTTTTTAAAGCTCTTGATGTTTCCAAATCGCAACAAATTGCTGACACAAATGTCAACCTGTTCACACTCCCATCAGCTTGCTCGTCTCACCAAAGCCTTGCCTGCACTGAGCAGAATTTTTAAAAAATACTCTTGGATAATCTGATAGATTTAAATCACAGTCCCTCATTGCGCTTGCCCATTTTAAAGGCTGTTTCCTTCCCCGTGGGTACTTCTTCCGAGAACCCTTCTGTCAGCAAACCCCCCTGTGAGGAAGACGAGGACACCCCTTCACTGAAGTGTCTGGAGCTGTCCCCACAGCTTATGCTTGCATTTTCTTCTAGCGAGGCCTCAGGCCAGCCACAGGACTTGACTTCAGAGAGGGCCAAACTCGTGGAAGAAGGCCCCTACGAGAAAAGGCAGGTGCCAGGCCTACCGTCCCTCTTCCTCCTGAAACACTCTGCAGAACCACAGATTCTCTGAACTGGATGGTGCCCTGAAGAGTAGTCTTCCTTCAGGCCTCTGGTTACACCGATGAAGGCTCTGACCCTGCAGTGGGAACCAGCGTACCAGTTAATGATACAGCCAGGACCAAGACGTGCGTGTCCTGGGGGGTCTTAGATCCTTGTTCTCCCCACCACCAGCCTCCAGCTGCCTCCATAACCATCACACATCAGCCTAAGTGAGCCCTGACCCTTCGTCCTTCTATCTGATCACACTCTAGGAGAGGGTGTGTCACCATCATCCAGATGTAAGAATAACTCACAAGGGCCCCTGACCCACGGGGTGAGTAGAAGCTGAAATCTAGCTCAAGCAGAGGGGTAGAAAATAAAAGCAGAAAGAAAACAATTTGGGAGATGCGCCCCTGAACCTGGCCAAGGTCTTAGAACTCAACCTTAAAAATCAACCTATGAATGACCACTAGGCGGAGCTCTGTTTTCAAAATAAAGTCTTGATCCTTCTGTTAGGAACTGGCTTTCAGCTCAAATGACCTTACCTGGAAAGTATCAAAGACTTAGTGCAAGGATTTGCACACCAAATCCACTGGCTCCCATCCAGATTTTATGCCAATGTATTGTCTATACTCTGTAGTGCCCCATGAGCTAAACCTTTCCATTTGGTCCATAGATTATTGTCTTAAAAGTAAATATAATGTATAGGCCTGTGTGTGTGTGTGTGTGTGTGTAAAATAAAACCGAAGCAGAGAAGTTACAAAACATGTATTTATCTAGGCAACAGAAAATTTTAAATATATTTAAAATGTATTCTAACATATAAAATATATTTTATATTATGTAAATAAAATGTAAAATATACTTAATATATATTTGTGTAATTATATTCATTATAATTTAAATGTATGTTAATATATAAAAGATATACTTATTGCATTTTATATATTATGTATTTAAAATTCTTTCTGCTGTTAAGTGACAAATAAATGCTTTGTAACCCCAATTATATATAAAATATCTGTTAAATATAATCTATATTACATTTATATGTAATATACTAAATATATATTTTATATAATAAAATATTTTTAAATATACATTTAAATTTTTCTGTGTTGCTGAGTGATAAATACATGCTTTGTAACTCCACTGGCTCTGTTTTCCCCATAATAATCACCAAAACCCCTCAAAACACAGAATAGCTTTTTTATGGACCCATTCAAGGTATTTAATTCTATGTTTCTCTAACCCACACCTGTTCACATATAGTTGAAAATAGAAAAGAAAGAGAGGGATTAAATTTAAAGAGAAATAGTCATTTGCTGTTGTTCCTCGCTAAATTAGGACAGAAAGCACAGAGGAAAACAAGAGTCTATTGTAGCTAAGAGGAAGAAAGGCTTTAAATAGTCCCAACCAAATACAAAAATATAACAGTCCTCTTCTAGTTTCCTTTAGTGCTAATTTTAACATACAGATTGGGGGGGAAGCATATATTTAGTAGTCATTATTTATGCTGCTTTGAGGAAAATCATCTGTGTTGAACATGAAAAATAATAAATTGGGAGGTTTCAATGAGATCATTCAGCAACTTTTCTCAGTGAACATCTGCCAGGAACTAGGAACACGAACTTATTTGTCCGTCTGGCCTCTGGCTAGTCTTCTGAGAACAAGACTGCACACAGGTAGATGTGACCCCAGCCAATCAGCTTGCCCCATCTCTTAACAAATATTACCTCTATACAGATGCCATCTCATTCAAGGATGAGTAAATAAGGGGACGGGAGGACCCTAGGAGGGGGATCTAACTGTAAACCTACAGAAAACACGAAAGGGAATTCAGCCTCCCAGGGAAAAACAAACATAAAAACTCCCACCATCACCAAAACCAGGCTTGATAGACAACTTCATGCAAGATACAGACAGACTCCATTAACAACACGGCAGAGGGAACTGGGCAGAAAAAACACCTCCAACAAGCTTCTCGTCAAGGCATATATATATATAGCCAAGGTTTCACTTCTGGAACCTGAGACCACTTGAAAAGTTTGGAAGACACTTTGTACATCCCTTCGTACATCCCGGATCCGAGCTCTGAAACAACCAGAAAAGCACACAGGTGTTATTCTTAGTGATACCTAGGTTCCTCTTGGTCATTCCACTCCCCCTCCATTCCTCTTTTAATCTAGATTCATTCAGACATGGGAACTGAGAAAAATCCAAACTGTAAACTGGGCAGAAAGGAGAAGGAACGGGGCGGGGGGGGGGGGGGGGGTTAGCTCATCACATTGGAGGGAACGCCGTCCCCACAAATAAAGTTCTGTAAGTAATAGAAGAGTGGCAAAGAAACCCATTTAGCAGGATAGAGAAACCTAAGGTCTTCAGGCACTTCTTGGACTCAGAATACAGTATCAGAGGACCAATCAGACAGGAGAAACTGGCAGGTTGGTAACCCAGAGCTTCTATAGGTGAACATCTGCCAGGAACTAGGAACACGAACTTATTTGTCCATCTGGCCTCTGGCTAGTCCTCTGAGAACAAGACTGCACACAGGTAGATGTGACTCCAGCCAATCAGCTTGCCCCATCTCTTAACAAATATTACCTCTATACAGATGCCATCTCATTCAAGGATGAGTAAATAAGGGGACGGGAGGACCCTAGGAGGGGGAGCTAACTGTAAAACCTACAGAAAACACGAAAGGGAATTCATCTTGATGATTCAGTAGAGTAAGATCTCTAAAAATAATAAACAGCCTAGAGTAGGATCCAGAAGATTCAAAAAATTGGCATCCTCTGTAGGATATAAAAAGATACTACCTCTATTTAGCAAAAATAAAACAAAAAACCATAAAGAAAGAATATGTGAAGATGAAAATTGAGGGATACGGGATAAACTAATGCTTTCCACAGATAATGAAGAAACCGTCATGAGCCAAGCAAGGTGTTAGAAGCGGAGAACCCAGAGCTGGGTGAAACACACGAGGCCACTTTTGAGGCAGCTTATACTTTGGTGAGATTTGCAGACAATAAAATAATAAATAAATGACTTAAAATGTGGTAACTGCTATCCAGAAGATGAACAGGGTGCTGATTTAGGGAATAACAGGAGGGGCACCTACTTAGATAAAGGCATCAGGGAAGGCTTCTGTAATGGGGTGGGATTTACTCTGAGCCAGCTGTAAAAAGAGCAAAGAAAGCATGACTGGCAGAGAAAGCAGCTTGTCTTAAGGTTAAAAAAAGAGTTCTGCATGCTTGAGGAACTGAAAAAAGAGCAGTGTGCCTGGTGAACAGCAGAAGATGAATTCGGAAACATAAGCAGTGGTCAGCCACATAGGACGTTTATGGACAGGAAGAGCACTTTGGATTTTAAGTATGAAAGACAGTTACTGAGTGTGAATATTTATGTGTATGTATGTGTATGTGTGTGTATTTGTATATATTTATATGTATTTATTTGCATATATACATACATGCACACATATATAAACATACTTAAATATATATATTAATTACTACTATATAGAGAATGGACTAGAAGAGACCATAGAGGAAGCAAAAAGATAAAGGGTCTCAATTCAGGGAAGAGATAAGAGTACAATGGAGACAAACTGGCAATTTAAAGAGGTGGAGGATAAGCTCCCAGGATGCAGAGGAAAAGGGAGCAGAGATCGAAAATGCAAGAAAGATAACTGAGAATACAGAACTATTTTCTGGATAACTAGTATTTCTAAAGGGGAAACCACAGCCATTGAATGAAAAGGGTGGAGATAAAAGGACAATTTTCTGAAACAAAAAATACCTAAGTCTAAAAAAGTATAAATTCATCCTTTGCCAAGGAAAATTAGAGTCCAGCCGCTGGATATTTCCTTGAGAAATGCCTGAATTTACAAAATAAATAATCAGATTTGTTCAAAGTTATCTGTAGAGAAAAATGTGCAATCAGCATGGCTTTGGACTTTGGCTCCATAACAGGAATTCCCAGAAGGCGCCACGGAATGACATCTAGGGGTTTGAAACATAACAAGTATGACTCAAGAATTCTACCGCAAGCCAATACTGTTACTCATGTGAGAAAACAACAAAAAGGTATTATCACATCTGCAAGGGCTAACAAAACAGGACCCACAGAAAAATTACTCAGGTCCTGTCTAAAGAGGGGTGACTCAAGAATGGAGAAGTTATGATACAGAAGGAATGAGTAGGAATGTTTTTAATTCAATCAAAGAAATAAGCCTAAAATGTTGTGTTAAATATACCTTTAAAACAGAGAGCAAGTGAGTATGTACATTGTACTTGAAAGAAAAGTTATACAATGAAAAATATACTACTAATAAAAATCGTATCTAAAATCCCACATATCGCCAAGAATCAGGAAATGTGAGTGAAAATTCTGACAGTAAGTAAAAATATTCTGACTTGTTTTGGTGCATAATTGCATAATTGCCATGAAAAAAAATGAATAATAGGGTCATGGTTTAGACAATAGCAGGGGGACCTGCTCAGATGAAATAGCCAGAGAAGATCTGTTTAAAGAACTACCATTTCCTTACTCTTTGGGGGATGGAGCAGAGGTGCTCTGAAAGGACAGAATCTTTATATGTTGGCCCCACAGTATTTAATTAGGTGCAGAACTGACCCAGTTGGAATGATAGAACACAATCAGAACTCATAGCCAATACAGAAATGGAAATTAAAAGCACTTTATTCCTGAATCAGCTAAATAGAGCAGGCAGCTTATCCATCTTATAATTAAAATAGGGTAATGTTTAGTGAATATGTAGAATACTATAAGCATATCATTCACATTAAATGGATATTTATTCTGCATCTTGTCGTCATAAAGTTGAACTGAGTATTTGTTTATAAAGAAGGGGAAAGAGCTTTTTCTGTAATATTGAAGAGCTTGTTTTTGTAGATTCAAGGGCAACTGGCTTGTAACCATTACACCATGAATATTTATTAGAGGAAACTCCATTGATTTAAATTATTTGATTTTAGAACATTGCTTGTTCTCTTAAAATTATAAACAATGGTGATTCAAGATCCACTTAGATCAGAGGTGGTCAAACTTTTCCTGCAAAGGGCCAGATAGTAAATATTTTTGTCCAAGCAGCTATATAAAATACATAAATGAATGGGCATTTCTGTGTTCCAATAAAACTTTATTTTAAAAATGGGTAGCAGGCTGGATTTGGTCAGGGGCCATAGTTCGCCAACCAATGATTTAGATGATTCTCCCAAATGAATCCCCTCAGTTCATGGAACTTATTTTTCTAATGATCATCCTGCCTGCCCTGCCTCAGCCACTTTTGTGATCACACCCTGAGCCACAAGCCCAGCATTACTAATAACTGACACCTTTCCATAACTTCAATCCATCCGCCCCACTCAAGGACCACCACTCTTATCTTCCCTACTTAGAAAAGAACTGTGACTCATATAATCCTTTGACCCCATCAGGTCCTTCAACCCACTGGTCCTGCCCTCTCTAATACTGTCCTTCAGACCCTGCTGTCCTTCTGCCCTCCCTCCACACCTTAATCCCATGGGAAATCATCACAATCCCTCCTTTGCATAAATTTTCAGCTCTCTCAACCCTCTTTTGCCTTTGTCATTCACTTGGCAAGACTATACCCCTATTTAAACCCAAATCTCCACACACTGTGCCGCTGAATGGGCCTGGAGGAAATCCCAAAGCCACACTGACTGGCCCTTTTAAGTCATGACCATAAATCTCAAGTGAGCACTTTCTGTGCCCTTTCCTTAATCCGGTCAATCTCCCACTCTGACTTTGCACCTTCTCTCTCCATGAGCCACCAGCACCTCCTCTACCACCATCACAAGCCCATGACAAGGCTTGTCATTCCACTGTAAAATCAGAAGCTATCAGAATAAAAGTTCACAAACACATGCGAGCCAGCCTAGCCTTCCAGCCCGGCCTTCCCTCTTCCCTATACACATTCCTACCTTCTTCGCTTGTGACCTACTGACTCACTTGTTCTAGACCCCACAACCTCTTATCTACTTAAGGACACCACTCCCGACAATTCCCCCTTCTCCCTCCAAGGTCTCTACTGAATCACTACTATGAGTATTCAAACAGCTGCTGTGCCTCCCATCATCTGTCTAGCAGTCATTCTGGGTGGAGTTGGGGGTTAGGGTGGGTGGCATGGCAGAAGACCCTGCTCTGAGTAGGAAAAGCAGGTCAGGTAGAATGAGGTTGTCCTCATCCAATAGGCAAAACCAGGGCAAAGGGAGATCGAAACTACAGTGTAGCCCCAAGACTGCCCCACTCCCATTCGTCTAACTTTCCGGGCAGGTTCTGAAAGAAAAAGAAGTCCAATTGGTGCCAGCTAAATTTACTTGAAAAGGCCAAGAGCTTAGTCTAGTTTCCAACAGCCTGGGGCCTATGATCTGAGCCCAGCTCAGTCTGTGAAGAGAATTCAGATGCTTGTCAGAGAGGCCTATGCTCACTCACTTCTAAGCTCTTGAATTTTATTGCCCTTTTCCTTCTTGTTCTGTTGAACAATCTTTATAAAAAATTCTTGATTGTCTTGATTGAAACCAGAGGAAAAAGACAGTTTTCTTTTCCGACAGTTGCACCAGGACAGCTCAGATGATACAAACGTCCTATGAGGACAGGTATGATGGCTGCAGGATTTGGGAGAACATGAGGCACACCCAGGTGGGACAGGGGAGGGGGCAGGGAAGGACAGCAGCTTGGGTTGAGTTCCTTCCCACTGGCTTGGCTCTCTCATGCTGGAAGGGGGAAAAGGCCTTTCCATCCTCCAACAGAATTCTAGAAGTCAATTTACATGCTGGGAGAGATGTGATGGGAAGAATCCTCTGGTAAGTCAGGTGGGTGGAGCTGATCCCTGAGAAAATGGCAAAGTGGGCAAATTAACCATTGTCACATGCAGCCGTGCCCTGTTCAGAAACTTTGGGCATCCAATCCCCACTGATTCAAGGCCTCATGCCAACTTGGGCATCTTATCATGGTATCTCACCTATACCGGTCCTAGCAATGCCCATGTTTCAGATTTTCCTAGACCTTCACCCTCCCTCCACTTCCGGATTCCCTATTTTCTATGTATATAGGGCCTACTTTCTGGATTTGCAACCATATTCTGAGGTATTCACCACAGGGTCAAATAAAGGCCTTACTACTTTTTATGTAAGAGATTTGGATTTTTTTGTAGATCTACCCAGGAGAAAACTGAATGCTGAGAATCTCTGAGTCATTTCCTCAGTATTGGATGTTCCTTCACTAGAGCATTTTAGTCAACCCACGCAGAGGCTCTGTCACTGTCACATATAAATGTCACAAAAATAACAAATGCACTTTGAACTTCAAGGACTGCCCTTCCAGACCAGTAACCATGGCAACACCAGCGGCACCCTGAAGAAGTGTGGTGGATTTCTCCAGGCCCTGGCATGGGCGTCTTCATCTCTTTCCCCCTTCTGCTTTTCTACTCCTTTTTATTTTATATTTATATTATCCTTTTATTTTCCTTTCCCCTCACCTTTTCTTGATTCTTTCCTGACCCTCATATTCCGAAATTCTTTTTGCAAAACAGGTGCATGCCAGAATGTCAGCCCCATGAGGACAAGCATCTGTTCCCTGCTTTGTCTGCTGTACCTAGAACCGCGCCAGGCACACAGTGGGTGTACTGTTTGGTGAATGAATGAACGAATGAATGAAGTAGCTAACATCCCTGAGAACGTTGTCGCCGTCATCACATTTTTAAAGCCCACCAGGGTTACCCGCCAAAGGCTGTTTCTTTCTTGATGCCTCGCGGGGGTATCAACAATGGGCGATTATTTTTCTAGAATCTCACCCTTCCTCCAACAACACACCTTCCCTGAGAGGAAATGCAAATTTCCTTCGCGAATCTATGTTTTCGAGTACCATCTACTTCTCAGTCACTGTTGAGCCAAGACTAGAGCTTCGACTTGGGGATGCTTCAGAGCTCGGAGACCTGCGAGCCCAGGCGGCTTCCTGCATGGGTTTCCATAGAGAGTCTGCACCTATCCCTGGGAACGCCGTTGTTTTTGATGGCTGCCTCCTCCAGCTCCACTCCTACTCAACGTGTGCCAATCGCTCCGGGGAGACCCACGTTCCGCCCTCTTTGGTGGGTAGCATCAGGTGTGGCTGTCGTAAAATGTGGCTACCGCAAAGGGCGGCTGCGGTAAAGCGTGGCTGTCGTAATGGCGGGATGAGTCCCCTTCCTCTTGGTCGCAGTGGAAATCCAGCCTCCAAACGTTCCCTGAGTGCGGGAGCTCCTGTAACCCCGCGATGAACGAGCTGAGGGGACGCTTGGTCCAGGGACAGTTACCTGACCAGACGCTCCAGCAAGCACTTCCCATGCGTTTACTCACTGGGTCTCCTGAAGAACCTTCGGAGGCACGTACTGTGGTTGGCCCCTTTCGCAGATGGGGGGACAGAGGCTTAGATCAATTAAATGACTTGCCCACAGCACACATTACGGAGAGGAAGAGGTGGACATGAACTCGGAGTCTGCCCGGCACTAAAATTGTTCTTTTCCACAGACAAGTCCAGGTGAGGGTAACGAGTTCAGCACAGGTGCGTGGGCTTTGCGCCCCAGCAAGTCTTCACCATGGGCGCCCTTCTGGGAACAGATGTCTCTCTGTGAACACCTTGCGCATTGAAACTGGGGGAAAAAAAAAAAAAAAAAAAAAAAAAGTTTTTTGCTGCTGCGCCTTTTGTTTTAAATATGCAGGGAACCATCTGTATTTGGCATAAATGAGTGTTTGTGAGCGGTCTTTGGGAATGCAAATATAATGCATTTTGTTTCAGAGTTAAACCGACTTACAAGGGGAATTTTGGTCTTTAGTCTGTTTATTAAATCGGGCACTTTCTGAACTTTAAAAGAGAAGGAAATGAGTGAGCATTATTGATTGTTCATCAGATGCTACCCGCTTTACAGAATGATTCCATCTAATCCAGCAGCCCAAAAGGGGAGGCCCCTCTCTCCTTTTAGAGGTGAGCAAATGGATGCTTAACCACAACGAAAGGCAGAATTCGGATCCCGACCAAGTACTGATGACAAAGCTGAACTGTTTTCATGGCCCCTGTGTGTTGGCTGGTGTCCTCCCCATGCAGAGCGCCCCCGGATGCGCTGAAAGTGGGCCATCACTATCCAAAACGCTCCAGCAGTGAGGAGATACCATGTGGTCAGAGTGCTCAGCACAGCACAACCCTAAATTCAGCTGTATGTTTTTAGTGAGGCTGTCCCCAGAATCAAAAGGAATGCTGCTTTATAAACCACCAAGGGAGGGGCGCCTGGGTGGCTCGGCCGGTTAAGTGTCTGACTCTTGATTTCAGCTCAGGTCATGATCTCAGGGTTGGGAGATCAAGCCCTGCCTTGGGCTCTATGCAGAGCATGGAGCCTGCTTAGGATTCTCTCTCTCTCTTCCTCTGCCCCTGCCTCCTGCTCATTCTTTATCTCTCGCTCTATCTCAAAAAACAAAACAAAACCACCATTGAAAATACTCAACATGAAGGGGACCACCTCAGGCCAGTGACAAAGACCCTCTCCTTGACAAAAACGTCAAGTCTTCCCCCACCCTCCTGCCAGGCTCCTCTGAGACCTCTTCTCAACTAGTCCTCAACTTTGGCCTATGAAGACTTGAACAAAACACTAACATAGTTTCTAACAGCTCAAGGCCACATCCCTAGGATGACCCTAACTCCCCCTCAAAGTGCTTGTCTAAGAAAGCTCAAAGCTGCCAAAAGAATGTACTGTTTGCTCCAGCCAACACTTGAAGATGGGGCTCTGGTTTCCCCTTCTCTGTGGGAGGATAGGAGCCTAACTTTGGTAAGTGCCAGCTAACAAACCCAGATGGGTTTCACATGGACCAACCCCCACTTCTCACTTCTTGTGATTTTTCACTTCCCTGACTCTACTGAGGCCGACTCACCCCCCTCCCTGTTGCCTCATTCTCCCTTTAAAATACTCAGCTACTTCTGTACAAATGGAAGTTGAGTTCAGTCCACGCTGGCCTCCTCTATTACAGTGATATACCACCGATTAAAATCTGTCCTTACCACCGTAACTAGTGTTCAGCTCTGTTTATCTTTGACACCAGTCAATTGGGGCAGACTGAGCTGCCCTCCAGTGACTGTCACTGTCAATACTTCACTGCCCCCCACCCTAACTGCTGCCTCCACTGTCCCAACCCCAACCGTAGTCTCGGCAATCACTCTCCCTTGACTCCACTTCCCCCACCCTCCTGTCTCCTGCCCCCTACTTCCTCCACCCCTCCTCCTGGGTTCACACTTCTCATTTCCAGGACAAAAAATAAGAACTGCCTGAGTTGGGCTGTGGCATGAAATACAATAGCGTTCGGGCCAGATGGGTGTTTGGGCTACTGAAATAGTGCACCCGAGCCCTCTTCTTTCAGATCATACAGAGCAGTTTATTAAGAAGATTCGGAGAAAGCACAGGCCTTAGAGCCCAAGCAGGGCCACCATGCCTTGGTGCTGTTGGAGCAGCCTCTGCGGGGGTCAGCACACACCCCTGGGGAAGAAGAGGACCCTGGTAGGGAAGGAAGCCACACTCCTGGGCTCTGGCCACCTTGTGGGGGAGGAATTCTTCAGGGCTGGCTACTTCACTCAGTCTTAGCTGCCTGCTCTTCAAAACCACTTCATGCATCTACAAATGGGGTGTCAGTTGGGAGTTTCCATGGGAGTTGGGTAATTTCCAGGTAGCTCAGGCTTTCCTCCTGAACTGTGCCCAAGACCCAGGATGTCTAATGCTTTCAGGTTTTCAGAAGAAGAGTCAGGTATCTCGGGTTTTGTTAGGTCATTACTTCAGTTTGTGGCCAAGTGTTGAGAGTGTAGTCCAGCATGTGAGCCAGGCTCTTTATGAATTTGGGCTAGTACTTTGAGTCGCTAGACTAAAGAAGGATGTTCATCTGTGCTGGGAGTTTTTTGGAGTTAGGACATCTAAAGTATCTTTAAACTTTAATATTCAAACACTTTATATATATATTTTCCTGGCACTATGCTGGGCAAACAGTGGTGGGGTAAGAAGCTGAATTATGGAATGATTACATGTGAGTCATTCCAAAAGAAACAGAAATTTAACTCCAAAAGCAGTGAAGACAAAGTCATCACCCATCTCAGCAAAACTTTATTAAATTCCAGTAATCCCAGAAACTACTCTGCCAAATTTGTTCAACTTTTCCTCTCCCTTCCCACTTCCCAAACTTGTGAGCTATTCGTTCCCACCAAGAGAATCTCTCTTTCCCTGCATTAGGCTTTTCCATTTCTGCAACCCTACACATTACCATTAAAAGGGAGGAGGAAGAGAGGAAGGTCTTCCTGTACTTGTCTCTGTCATGTATGAATCTAAATGCACATGTAATGACATCTTCCCAGGAGATGCTATTTTACTTAAAGAGCAATATAAATCCTTGACCTTTCAACACAGACTTTCTTTAATTTCTCAAGGCCTTTTAGATCAGTGCTTTTCAAACTAACATGCACTGGAAATCTCCTGTAGATCCTATTAAGATGCAGATTCTAATTCAGTAGTTCTGGGGCGGGGCCCAGGATTCTGCATTTCTGATTAGCTCCCAGATGATGGCAAAAGCTGCTGATCCTTAGACCTCACTTTGAGTGGCAGGATTTAGATAACCTCGTTTTTTTTGTAATGCCCCTAGAAATGCTACAGTGGAGTTATTAATATTATTTTCATTGTTGTGTCTCTTATTCACAATCTAGCAACCTAAGGAATCCTGGTTGCCCTATGAATTCACCTCCCTATAGATTTGAAGCCAGAGTTGGGGTTCTTTGGCTAGTGGGTAGTCTGTTAAAGATGGTGTCATGAAAGGCTCTGCCTAAGACAGACAGACATGTTGACTGGGAGAGACACTAGTTAGGACATTTCTCTGTGGTTCTTTAATGAACCAGGGACCCAAGGACTATTTAAAAGAATGTTCTGAATAGATTTGTCAGAAGATCCAAGGAGCTTCTGTTTAGAACACTTCTCCCATCCAAGTACTAACCAGAACACTTCTCCAACATTGCTGGAGCAAGAGGACGGAGCAGTGTGAATGATGCTTTTCAGCAGGAGAGATAAGGCAAGAGTCTCAAAGTAATGGGGAGCCTCCAGCTGAATCTGCCCTCCTCTCATTAGCATATCCTTTCCTACATGTATGAACTAAAAAGGGAAGTTGGAAGATGCATCTTATGGAAGGGACCATGGGATCTAGGGGCTGAGGGCTGGGGACTAAGAGTCTGATGTTCAGTGAAGAACAAGACCCAAGAGTCTGTGATCAAACTGCTGACTGGAGAACATTAGAAGGGGGGATAAACATCAGCCAGCTGCATTCTTAAACATTATTAGTAATCAAAACAAGTTATCGTGGAAGGACCTTGGAGGCCATCTGGTCCTAAGCCTCCATTTGTAGACAAAGAAACTAACATTCAGGAAGTTGGGTGACTTGCTCAAGGTCATAATATTATTGAGGGTTTTAGCTGGCCTTTGAACTCCTGGTCCTGAGCTCTTTTCAGTTAAACATGTTGTTTCTCACGTCCATTAACTCTTGTATGTGAAATGACATATGCAAAATTTTTTCCCCCAGAAATTAATTTAAACTCTGTTTCTGAAACTATACAGGCAGTGGCCAGGAAAAAAATCAGCAGAAAAGGCCATCACCATGTCCCTCAGAGCCTAGCTGTGGCTCCTTTTGACAGATGCATAGTTTGAGGCATGCTTAGGCTGTTCATACAACATGTCTCTCCAACAGAGAACTGATTACATACCCATGAGCAAATTTAATTCCCACATTAGCCCACTAAATCGATAATAGCATTCCCATTTTACAGATGGGGAAACTGAGACTCAGATTAGGTAAATTGCAGCAAGTTACATACCTGCTGAACTGGGGGTTCAGACCTGGACCTGCCTTCTCCCAAATCCTGTGCTTCTTCCACCCTCTGCCTGGTTCCTCACCCTGCTGTTCCCTCCTTGAATGTGCCAGGAGCATTGCCCAGAAGCTCTGGGAACAGGACTTGGTTCTCTTAAACCCTGGGAGAAAGAGAAGAATCCAAGGAAAATGGGATGTAAAGCTTGGCTAGTGAAAGAAGCAAGGTACAGGGAGGACAAAGCAAGACAACTGATGGGAGAACGCTTGCTTGGTGCCCAACATTCATTGTACAGATTTTCCTCTGCTGTTGTTTCTATGAAGGGATCATTCAAGGTACTTTCCAGCAACTGTTTTAGACTTTTGTTTTGATGAGCTGGAATGACAGTGGTTATGTGGGTGGTGGGAGCCCCCTTTCTCACTTTTCTTTCCTTCTTTTTCTTTCCTGAGACCAGGGGCAATAAGTCACCCATAAAACAGCCAAAGAGTGTGGCAGGTTTGGACAATACCCAGCTTATACTACCATTTCTGTGTAGTAACTACTCACGTCTCCTGCCCTTTAACAACATGGATTGAGTGCTTTGGGGGAAAGGCAGGTATCTACCATACCATGACCTCTTGCTCAACATTGACCATCAAATTAAGGGTTTGTTTGTGTCTGCAGTAAGGTAGTCCATTTGAAAACAGATTTCTATAGGGAGAGATACTTTTCTCAATTTTGTAGTAGGTCAAAAACCAAATTAGATGACCTAGATCATTTTTCCACACAGGTAGAGAAAATCCCCCTGGGTCCTTCAGTGACAGCTAAGCTGGGTAGTCTATAGTTCTTAGAGAGAAGGATGTTGTGACATGGAAGAAACGGAAAGCCCAAAGCCTACCCCTCCCAAAACTGAGGGGTTGGTTGCAGGAGGAAGGGAAAGAGATAGATTAAGGAAGACAAACTCGGGCTTTGGTTTACCTCCTCTCTCAGGACCTGCTTGAGCAGGAAGAGAGGAGCTTTGGAAACACCCAGATCACTGAAGGGAGCCTCGAACCCCAGGATTGGTAGTCCACTTCTCTGGGCAGAGAAGGGGAGTTTCAGGTCCTCAGAGAACACTAGCCTTCAGCTCAACACCACATCCAAAATGGCACAAGGTAATGGCGAGTGGGTGACAGATAAACCTAAGGCGGGGCCTCTGGATGTCCTGGGCCTGCATGTGGCATACTGGAGTCCCAAGAGTCCCAGGTGCTGCAAGAAGGGAACACAGCTATGCTGAGAATGCCATCAGCCAGCAGGGAGCTTGGATTACTTCAGCAAAGCCTTGATGATTCCAGACATCAAGATCAGAAAAAATGGCCAGGTCCCCAGACTCCCATGGGGGCTGGAGCACATCACCCCAAGGGGTTAGAAGAGACTGGCAGCCCCTCAGAGGGACCAATGCAGAAAGCAATCCAATACAGCCACTTGTTGCAACAGACTGCAGTGTAAATAGTGGACACAAAAAGAACCCAGGAGTCTCCTCTCCCGTGAGACTGTATGAGCCAAATCCCTCTTCCATAACCAGGTGAACAAACTCCACCAGTCCATGCCTATTGTCCTGGCATAGTTCTTAACAGTGCTCACTTTCTCTCAAGTGTCCTGAATTTGTATGACACGAATGGTTGAACAGTAAACACAGAATAAGGTGCATATTGTGATTCCATTTATTGACGAGGAAAGAAAGTCACCTACATGTAGAAGGTTTCTTTGTGTCTATGCATCTGCAGAGAACATGTCTAAAAGGATATTGCTCACAGTAGTTACCTGGGGATTGGGAGGAGACATGGACACATGGGAAGTTTTTTATATGCATGGCTCCTTGTACCAGACATGCATTTTTACAAATGAAAAAAAAAAAAAAAAAGAGTGTCCCTTTTGGAAGATAAATTATAATGGTCAGTCTGTTCAGAATATAGGTATCATCTTGACGAGGAGCCAGGGAGGACTGTGGAAACCGAAAACCTGAGCATTTTCTGCTCAAGGGACTGAGCATTTTTTTAAAAAACTGGAACAGTTTATATTATTGCAAACAGACTTAAGTTCACCAAATCATTCTAAAGATAGTTTAGTTTGTTTTTCCTTTTACTCAGTGGGTGTGGGCTCGTAAGGAAAATCAGATCTGCCAAGAGAAGTAGAAACATTTGCTATGCCCATCTGAGTAAAGGATAAGTAGTTTTATGACCATGCTACAGTTGAATTCTGACTACTCATCTTGAAAGATTGCTTACTCATTTTTTCTAATATACAGAAACTATACTCTTCTTCTGCAAGAGCATGACCTGCTTTATTTCTCATTGTAGGGGTTTTGCTCTTGGTCCACACTGGGGCCTGTAACCAGTGGCAGATCTCAAGGGATGAGAGAGCAGCATGTCACAGTGCTACAGATGGATTACAGAGCACAGTCACGGAGCCCACCGCCTTCAGGAGGTCAGGTAGGCCTGGGCAGCTGCCAGCCCCCTACCCAGTCACTTCCGGTCTGGAGAAACCTCTCCATTGACCCCAGTGGCTGCATAAATGTTAGCATGTTTGCTGTGCGTGCCATGACAGGAAAGACTGAGAAGCACTCCTGAACCCTTTATCACAGCAAATGAGATCTTGGGAAGCGTTACCGTGTCAATAGAAGCGTTATTGTCCCCCAAATCTAAGAACGTTGTGATAAAAGTTGTCCTACGTATTAGCTCTCAAGGACATTTTCGTGACTCCATGGCAGCAGGCAGGCCTCAGAGCCTTCCTCCTGCCCTGTCACCTAGTGGCCACGAAGCTAAACATAAAGGGAGAGCCGGGGTCTACAGAAGTTGGCCATGGGAGAATCCCCCTCCAAGAACAAACTCTTCCCTGGCTTCCCGCATTGCTCATTGCAGGAGGAAGATGTACCTGTGATAAGTCACTCAAACTTAAGACTGTGGAAGGGGAAAGAGAAACCGACATTTACAGAGTTATGGAAACCCAACAATTTATTGTTCATATGTTTATGTATGCTCCATATATGCTACGCACTAGTCTCTCAGTTTACTCTTTCAGCCACTCTTAATATGCCATATTTCACCCTATTTCACTGATTCTAAGACACATTTTCTCCCCCACCATTTGACATCTCTGGAACTGAGAACACCTTAAAATCAACAGCCTCATACAATCACTGTTTGCCCCGTAGCAGTTATGATACAGTTATCGTTGCCTAAAAATGGTGGAACATTAAAGAGTCAGAGCAAAATTTATGGTGACTTGGAGGAAAGCCCTAGAAATAATAATACAATACACTTTCAACTGTAGGAATCTAATTACTGTGAAGAGGAGGTGACGGAAATGATGAATCAGACAGTTGTGTTCAGCAACATTTCTGAAGAAGGAAACAAAAACTAGCCAAGGCTGCATAACCAACTGTAAAGCCAGTTTATGCGTCAGACCAATGGTTTTGGTTCTCTAGTGAATTGTTTTAAGGAATTGCTGTATCACTGATGTTTAATGTCATGTAGGTCATTTAATTTTCTAATGAGATGCACTTTTGTTTGATTTGCTACGTACTACCGGGTAAAAGTTCATGTTTTGTGGAGTTACATGTTAACTCCTAAGTTTTGTCTGGTAGAGATCCAAATGATCTTTGTCCATTAAAAAAGATATATGTTTTATTGCCCTGTAGGACATTAGCCAGTTTTGTTTCTAACCTAGCCATCTTATTTCAACATATTTTTCTTTGTTTTTCCAGTTTCATCATTTTTAAAAATTTGAGTATAGTTGACACAGTCCAATATATTTTTTTCAATGCTCATTAAACCTTTGTTCCTATAATTCTCTTCCAAATCAGTTGTTTATCCTATATTTGCATGAGAATCTTGTTTTTTAACTTTTTGAAGAGTGTACATATCAACAGCTAAGTGGAAGAGTGATTCAAAAGAGTTAGGCTCTGAATGTGAAGAAATTTTTGGAATGCCTTCACCGATTTATTTTACCTTTACTTTCTTTTTTAGGCTCTGTAAAAGGTGATTAATATGAAAAGTATAAATAAGTCCAAGAGAGGACTTTCAGTAAATTCAAAATAGAAATTCAAAGTAATAAGAAATCATGGTTCATAATTTAGTTGTTGGTGGTGCGCAAGAGAGTCAAAGAAATTAAATCCAACTGCAGAAAAGGAAGTTATCTACAATCTCAGTGGGGCTTGAGGAGGAAAAATAACCAAATGTCTCAAGCCCAGAGGTGTGGATTACTAGACCAGACAAATTGGAGGGCATGGACTTACTGGAATGGTGGCTATAAATTAGTCTGCTGTGTGCCATCAATCTCGTAGGTACGGATCGGTGTTGTGGCCCCAATGGGGTGGCATGTAACCTTGGAGCATCAATGTAGGAAGCAGAATGGACTTGGTTTGGGGTGACCCGATGGTCTCTTTATAGGATAAGTGTTTTTTAACACCAAGAAAATTTGGATTAACACTTAAATCAAACTCCTTATTAACACTATTGTATTTCAAGATACTCTGTTTACTTGGAATTTAACGCACTTACTGTTTGAAAGATAATTTGCCCTATTGAAGGATCTAACTAATGAGCCTTGTGATTCCAATTTAAAATGTGCTTTTGGAAGATAAATCTGTAAGTAGGCCCGAAAAAGGACCAAAGGTGACCAGACATCCCAGTTTCTTCTGTAGGCTTGAGTCAAGAACTGTAAGTCATCTTGGTAATACTGGGTTGGATGCCTAACGTTGCCGGGAAAAAGACCAGGAGAACTTTCAGGAAAAAACTTAGCTGTATCCAACAATTCAGATATGGCAGAAGTGAAGTCAGTGTTCCGGGAAGTTCTTCCAAAACAAGGGCAGTTGTCAGTGGAAGATATAACCACAATGGTGCTGTGTAAACCCAAACTTTTGCCCTTAAAATCTCTGACTCTGGAAAAACTGGAGAAAATGCAGCAAGCAGCCCAGGATACGATTCGCCAACAAGAAATGGCAGAAAAGGAACAACAGCAAATAACTCACTGAATGGTAACTTTGCACTTCTACAGAATACCCTGCATTACTATTAACAATAGCTAGACAATAACTTGCGTCTGTATACTGAAGATGGTGTGTGTTAATAAAACTGATAGTGCTTATAAAATAAAAATACCCAAGACTAATGAAACCTGTGAATTTAGACACTCTGGTTTATCTTGAACATGAGCAATTAAAAAACTGAACCCCCCCAAAAAATAAATAAATAAATAAATAAAATAAAATAAAATGTGCTTTTGAAGCCAAATCAGACAGACCTATAAATACAGAGAACAAACTGATGGTTTGCCTGAGGGAAGGAGGGGGTGGGGAGATGGGCAAAATGGGTGAAGGGGAATAGGAGATACAGGCTTCCAGTGTGGAACCAGTAAGTCTCCAGGAGAAAATAGCACAGAGAATACAGTCAGTGGTATGTAATAGTGTTGTACGTGACAGATGCTAGGTACGCTTGCAGTGAGTTATACATAGCATAATGTATAGAGTGGTTGAATCACTATGTTGTACACTTGAAACTAATACCATTGTGTGTCAACTATACTCAAAAAGTTTTAAAAAAAACATGTGTTTTTCAGTTTTTTACATTTATGATTTTTAAAATAATGGGATGACTTTTTATTTATTTATTTTTTATTTATTTTTATTTTTTTAGATTTTATTCATTTATTTGACACAGAGAGAGAGATAGTGAGAGAGAGAAAGAGCACAAGGAGGGGGAACGGCAGGCAGAGGGAGAAACAGGCCTCCCGCGGAGCAGGGAGCCCGATGCGGGGCTCGATCCCAGGACTCTGGAATCATGACCTGAGCTGAAGGCAGCGGTTTAACCAACTGAGCCACCCAGGCGCCCAGGGATGACTTTTTTAGTTTGCAAACAATATTGGGTCATTTCAGCGACTTAACAAACTGCCTTATTTATATGTTTATTTTATCTGATTTTTTAAAAGTTATCTTAAGTTTTTGGTAAAGTTTTTCAGTCAGATATGTTCAAAAAGATACCTGAATATAATAAATTTATAAAGGGGGCGCGTGTTTGGGTGGTTCAGTCAGTTAAGCGTCTGCCTTCGCCTCTGGTCGTGATCCCGGGGTCCTGGGATCCAGCCTTGAGTACTGTTGGGCTTCCTGCTCTGCAGGGAGTCTGCTTCTCCCTCTCCCTCTGCAGCTCCCCCTGCTTGTGCTCTCTCACACAATCTCTCTCTCTCTCCCTCAAATAAATAAATAAAATCTTAAAAATAACTAAGTAGATAAATAAATTTATAAAGGAAATCGCAATGTTTGGGGAGATCCCATGATAAACTTAGTTAGACCCCTTAATCATTTTAAGTGCATTTTCTCATTTTTTTATATTCAGGTTTTTTTTAAGTTTTTCAATTGTTGATTGACAGCCGTTCCCAAATAGTAAATACTATTGAGAATGTGTTTTAATTATAAATAAAGAACAGGTTTGAAAGTTGAATTTAAAATTTAGGGAAGAACCGGCTTAGTTTTGAAATTTTGTAAATTTAATAAGTTGAATATTATTCTTTAAAACCAAATAGTCTCTAAAAAATCTTTTCTATAAAAAAGGGATCCCCGCCCCCCCCCCAAAAAAAAATTCCCCTTGATGCCCACATTCACTTTTGAGTAGAACAAGCCTGGTGTGGGGGCAAGAAAGACGGGCTAGCTCAGCACTGCGTTATCTTTCTGAACCTCCGAGGTTGGTGCAATGAGTGGGTCCTTGACATAAGACAGCGGTTATATTTAGGATCTGTTCTACCCCCCTCCCTTCATATTTTTATTTTCCTTTCAGTCCTAAAATCTCAAACACTGGGTGTCAGTATTGCTCAAAAGCACAGACCTATTCTCGGAGACAGGATATCAATAGTGTAAGTCCATCCACTGACATATCACCCAGGAAAGCTTTTAAGTATGTTTGCGAGCTTTCACCGCAGAAGCCAAGCAAATTGTTGCTCTGATCTCTGAAGCTGGCATGGAGGTTTCCCCAGTTTTTCCACCTGAGCCTGCACGTCTGCAGTTCTGTTAAAAACAGGGGGAACAGCTACTTTCCAACCCCATCTGCCCCTTCTCGGAGCCTCCCTCCCCTGCCAGGGACCCCTTGTCATTAAAGGAATGAGGACCTTGGAATTGTGTGTCTCCTTTCCTTAAGAGTCACGACTTCATGCAGGTGTGAACGCAGGAGAAGCAAAGGGATTTAAACATCGTAGAGGAAAAATGAACAATGAAAAGAAACAAGTTGGCCTCAGGCTCACAGTTCCTGGAATCATTCCCACGCAACCTGACATTCACCTCCAGGATCAGAAATGCTTCTTCCTTGTTTCTACCCACCTGTATTCTTCCGCTTCTCTATCCCCAAACCCAGGTAGAGATTTCCATCTGTTTGGGTGGTTGCTTGTTTTAACTACAACGGCCTTGTGCTTAGGACCCAGATTATTTTTCTACCTGGGTTTTCAAATTGAACTCTATCTTACCCCCTTATCTTACCCTTCTGTTCTTCCCACCCTCCACCCCATAGAAGGGCAGGAATTCACTCAGTTTCCAGGGCTGCCCCGGGGTGGGGGAGGGGGGACAGTTAGAAATGACAGCATTGTCCCTTGTGAATTTGGAAACCTCTCTGTTCTCTCTCTCTGCCCTCCCTTCCTTCCTCTCTCCCCCCCCCACCCATTTTTTCCCCTGTTCTTTCCTCTTTCCCTCTGTTCCTTTTCCATAATGTAAAATCAATTTATTCTATTAAAGCGTTTCTCTCTAATTCCCACTTAATTTTCTAATGCCTTGACTTTCAGGGGACACTCTTGCTATTTTGTATGGCATTTCTCATGATTTAATGACTATGAGCCAGTTTCTTGATAAGCCAAAGAAAAGGGGGCTTGCAGGTATCAATGACCTAGCTTCGCCCTTCCCCTCCCCCCCACCCCCCCGAAAGTGGCCTGGTGCTCTGCGCTCCTTGCAGGAAATGAAGAGCTGAGCCTGGAATGCATGTTGCTATCCAGCAGATCAGAGGTGGCCCCATGCCGTTGAGGCTCACACTGTAGTCTGAAAAGGTCTTCTGGCAAGAGGAGGCCCCTGTCCTTGGCCTGACCTGGTGCCTGCTCAAGAAGCTGGAGGGAGGAGACCAGACTGCCCGTAGGCTGGCCCGAACCAGCGAGGGATCAGATTCTCTGGGGACCGCGGGGCCAGCTCCAGAGTGAGCTGAGACAGATTTCACCCTCAGCCAGGCCATTAGCGCTTTGAGGCTTCCGTCTGCCCCTGGGCTGCCTTTCCAAGCCTTCTGCCTCAGTGTCTCTGGCCCTCGTTGTTCCATCATCTCAGCAGGATCACCATTTCAATCATTGATATTGGTGACTTTGGTATTAGTGAGCCTTTAAAAAGCTTTTTGGCTAGCCCACTCACATTTGGGGATCTGACATCTCTGCTTTGGACCCATCAGTTGGCAGGTATTGAATAATGCACACACTATTTGGTATTCTGCCTTTCCCCTTGACATTGTTGTGAACATTTCCTCTCCACTATTTCATAGACTTCAACATATTGTTTTAATAGTTGTATTAAAGCACATCATGAGATATCTTACAATGTGTTTATTCCTTGCTGTTGGACATTTAGGTTATTTCCAGATTTTCCTAAGTACTAGGATCACAAAATCTTTGCAACCAGTCTTTTAAATATTTTTTAAATACATATGTGATAAATGAATACATGCTCTTGGTAAAAATTTAAAACATTTACAGATAGGACCAAAGTCTCCCTTAATGACCAATCTGGTCATTATCACTCTTTTTTTTTTTTTTTAAAGATTTTATTTATTTATTTGACACAGAGAGAGAGAGAGAGAGAGAGCAAACAGAAGCAGGGGGAGCATCAGAGGAAGAGGGAAAAAGCAGACTCTCTGCTGAGCGGGGAGCCCGACACGGGGCTCAATCCCAAGACCCTGGGATCATGACCTGAGCCTAAGGCAGATGCTTAACCGACTGAGCCACCCAGGCACCGCTCATCACTATCACTCCTACAGGGATAACTACTGTTACTCGTTAGTGCATATCCTTCACGTTTTTCAATGTGTTGACATCTATGTCCATGTATCTAAATGAAGCGTATGGTGCTAGATGGTTTTTTATTTGTGAGGCAGGGAATGGTGCACAGATGCTATCGTGCTAAGTCATCCAACAGGCTCTCTTGCAGAGAGAGAGCACATGACGATGGGCATCCCTCTCGGTAACTGCTGTGTAGGGTCCCATAATAAGGACAAACCACAGTTCGTGGAGCTACTTCCTTATTGCTGGGTATGTGGACTCTAGTTTTTTGCTAGAACCAGCAATGCTGCATTAGATCTTTTCCTCACGCACACGGGCACGTGTTTCTCTGGGGAGATTGAGAGACGTAGAATTGTTGGATCGTAGAGGAGGCACGTGTTTTGTTTTCACAGATACCGTCGAATTGCCCACCAGGGTGGCTGTGCAGTAACCCTCCCCCCAGAGATCCAGGGAGGGCCTGTGTGTCTACAACCCCAACCATGCTTTATCTGGTCATGCTTTGGATTGTTGCCACCCTGATTAGACATGGTATCTTATTGTGTTCTATTTGCACTTTCCTGATTTCTAGTGAGATTAAGTATCCTGTCAAGTTTATTGGCCATTTTAGTCACATTCCTGAAAGTGTAGCTGCTGGGTCAAAGCATAGGCAGTGGGGGGGGGGGGGGGGGTTTATTTTCCTAGCTTTTGCTTTTTTTTTTGTTTTTTTTTTTTTTTTTAAAGGTTATGGGTTTTTTTTTTTTTCCAAAATGCCCTTCTGTGATAACTGAACCAAATGTATACTCTTATTACAGAATATATAAACTCTATTTTTTTTTCATACTCTCTACAGCACTGAGTTCTAATTCTGTTGTCTTTGTTCGGTTTGACAATTTGGTAGATAAATATAGCATCTTATTTCGTTTAAATTGCTTTCATTAAGAGTGAGGTTTTCTACTTTCTTATAACTTGGGCATTTTATATTTCTTTTTGTGTGTGAGTGGCTTATTTATTTCTCTCATTTTTGTGTGGGGCTATTCATCTTTCTTTCTGGGTGGATTTATAAGAACTCTTCACAAGCCTTAAAAATATTAACCTATGTCTGAGGGTTCAATAGGGTTGGATAGTTCAATAAAAATAATCTTAATATATTAATATATAATAGAACACATTAATATATTAATATGATATAAAACTATACATAATAATATAAATTCCTCACAGTATAGTAAGATTTTGCCATGGAAGGGGCCTCTGGGAAAATCCACTTGGGGGACTAGAGCCCCTCAAGCAAATACATCTGACTTTTTAAGAAGACTGTCCTCCTTCAGTCTCCATATCGTCTCCTAATGTATAAGGCTGGCTGAGATAGTGTCATGATAAAGCGGTGAATTTTGAATGCTTGAGTATGATTAGGCTCCAGATGTTCATGTTAAAGGATCGGTAGGTGACGTAGGCCAGGTCGTCCCAGGTCCCAAAAGCCTGGCCACTCTTTATAGCAGCCAGGACTGCTTGCGGCCCCAGCAGAGGCCCCAGGGCTGTGTCTGCTGCCACACAGGCTGGAACACGTGGCCCCCACATCCAGCTGGAGGGGTAGCTACAGCCCTTCACTTCCTCTTTTGGCAATTAATCCTCCCTTTCTCCCCACTAGAGAAAGTTCGCCTTGATCTTGTTTCTTGAAGGGCTCTATTTTCTAGGGAAAAGCTCACTCGATGAGAAGTTGAAGAACCTACCCTTGGTCGTAGCTCTAGAACTAGAAAGCTAGTTGGTCATGAAATGCACACAAACAGTGGACAGTCCATAAACTAAACCTAAGGCGCACTAGCGACCTTGTTTTACAGCACAGACTCTAGCCTAGAATCATCCGCCACGGGTTCAAACCCCAGCTCCCGCTGGAAAGATCCACAGCTCTGACACAGGACCCAAATTTCGAAGTGTCAACTCTCTCATCTGTAAAATGGCAGTCATGTTAGTACCTACTTTAAGGCAGTTGTGAGGATTAACTGGGATCTTGACCCAATAAATATTTTATGTGTGATGTTTCCAGTCATTATTTTTCCATCTATTCTCAGAAGAGAGACAGATCTCTGTGTGTGAATTACACTTTCCCAGATAGTGAGAAGGGGCCAATTAGGGCATATAAATTTCTTCTGAAACACCATAGCGATAAAGGAGTCTGGTATGGTTAAAAGGACCTTGTTTGTCCTGGATATGACAGTAGGCTTTTTAAAAATCTCCCTCTGATTGAGGAGTCTGGCAACCCTGGATTAGCCAACAATGGTTACTATGGCTGCAAAGAGGAAGCAGCAAGACCTCACAGCAGTGTTTACTGAAGAAAAAGGAGTCCGTGGCTCTGGGAGTTAACTAAATGTGCTTATGTCCTTGAGGCCAGAAGACAGGAATGACTGCAAAACATGAAGAGAAACACATCCCAGAGTGTCCTTGGTGTACTGGCAGAAGCCCTCCATGACTCCATCAGGATTTCCCCACACGGAAATGGTGGCCGAGGTCTCCTTTCTTTAACACCGTGGGTGATTTTCGGTCTTAAGTTTCACCATGTCCTGTAGTCGTGTTTCTGCTCTTGGAATTTGAAGGATGCTTCTTCGCATGAAGTGAAGACGGGTGATTCATACTGGCCCAGATTTCTGGATTAATTGCAAGAACTGGACAGATAGGGGGAAGGTTTCATAAAGTCACCGAGGCCTCCCTGACCTGTTTAGGGCTATTTTCGATGATGGCCTGTAAACTGGAGATATTGATAGCTATTAAGGAAGCATGATCTTGAGTTGGGCAGATTTGGCTTTGAATTCTCTCTCTAGACCTTAGAGATCATGTGACACCTGTTAGTTATTTAATATCTCTGAGTCTCAAATTTCTCATCTGCAGACTGAATATAACATTGAATATCACACGTCAAAAGGTGTTGTGAGGATTGGAGGTGACATATAGATAACAGTGAGCACAGTGTGTGGAATACAGTTGTATGTCATGGTGGGCTGAATAATGACCCCTGCCAAATGTCCACATCCTAGTCTCTTGAGCCTGTGAATGTTGCCTTGCTTGGCAAAAGGGACTTTGCAGGGGTAAGTGCATCAAGAATCTTAAAATGGGGTGATTATCTTGAATTATCCAGGTGGGCCTGGTGTAATCACCCTTGCCTGAGAGAGGTAGGAGATCAGAAGGAGTAATAGGAGAAAGTGATGTGACCATAGAAGCCAAGACTGAAGACCACAAGCCAAGGAATGCAGACAGCCTCTAGAAGCTGGAATAGGCAAGAATCCAGAATCTCTGGATTCTCTCCCCAGAATCTCCAGAAGGAGCCAACCCTGACAAAACCCTAACTTTAGTCCCATGAGACGTATCTGACACTCTGACCTCTGGGACTACCAGAAAATAATAAAATTGTGTTGTTTTAAGTTACTAAGTTTGTGGCAATTTGTCCCAGCAGCAGTCAGAAACTAACACAATTTCCTACAAATGGTGGTTTTTATTATCAAGCACAATAACGTTCATTCCAAATGTGGAAACATTTTTGAAGATTGTACATTGCCATATGAAGATGATTATCATCAGTGTCCCTATTTTATTCTGCTCACATTTAAATCAAGTCTACTGCTTCTAAACTGTGTATTTCAGTATTTTCCTATTATTCTATCCATGGATGACAAAGCTATACTGCCCTCCTTTTTCACCATTTCCCAAGAAGACGTACATCTTTTTTTTTTTTCTAAAGATTTTATTTATTTATTTGAGAGAGAGAGTGAGAGAGAGAGAGAGCACAAGAGGGGGGAGCGGGAGAGGGAGAAGCAGACTCCCCGCCGAGCAGGGAGCCCAATGCGGGACTCGATCCAGGGACTCCAGGATCATGACCTGAGCCGAAGGCAGTCGCCTAACCAACTGAGCCACCCAGGTGCCCAAGAAGACATATATCTTAAGAGACAGTCAAGTGTAGTCCATGCCCGCAGGGATGTAGACTACTAACCTCCACCACTCATAGTTTTGTGCCACGTTAAGACTCTCCAACTACATGATCTGAGCATGAAGAGTGAACAGCATTAATGAATAGGGGAAGGAAAAGAAGGTACTCAAGTAGGCAGTGGTGGAGACTGCCAGGACTCTCCTAATATCCATTCTCCACATATTCTATAAAGATTTCTACCTGGGGAAATGACTACCCAAATAGGGAATACTACGTATCTCAGACTGCCTTGCAGATAGGTGTGTGGTCACTGACCAAGTTCTGTCCAATGAAATGGAAATAGAATTGGATATGCAGCTTCAGGGAAATGTCCTTAAAGGGAAGCTCCATGCTGTGCTGCTTTTCATCTCATTCCTGCTGGCTGGATTACAGATGTCATGGTCACCTCCATCCACCACACAGAAGCCGAAAGTTGAAGTTGGCAAGATAACAGAAGGACTGGTTCCCTGATAATTGTGGAGTCAACAGACTGTGGTCCAGATTTGTCTGTGTCCATATGAAAAATAAATATCTATCTTGTTTGAGTAACTGGATATATTTATTTGGTGATGGATGGAATCAGTCATTGTAATCAAGCCAAACCTTTACTCTTACAGGACTTATCACGGAACTTATTATATAGGACTGTTAGTCTTATCACTTCCTGGTGAAATTCAATCAAGAGATTGAATTATGCCATAAATAAAATCATGATTTTCCTTAAGCATAGGTAAATTGAAGTCGATGATGGTGAGTCCTGAGACCTGACGAGTAGTTTGGAAGATCCAGTAGGGGAAGAAATGAAAACTTGGAGGAAAAAGTCGAAGACTGAGGAATAGGGAGGAAAAAGTTAGCCTTGAGGATGATCCAGAAGAGCAGATATGTGATTGCAGATCTACAGTCTCTTATCTGAAACCATTGAAGCCAGAAGAAGTTTGGGAATTTAGATTGTTTCAGCTTTTAGAAATAATACTGAATGTTCTATATATTTTTATGTATGTATATTTCTAGGTATATATGTATTTATATTTTTATGTTTATTTTATGTTTTCACATACATTTTACATTATATATATTTATATCATTATAGTATGTACTCTATAACATCCCCAGGAGGATATGGGAAGCACTCGGAAATCAAACATTTTCAGCAGCAAAATACATGGAATATTCACACTGGTATTTTTTAATGACTTAAAAACAGTCTCATAGCATTTCAGGTTATGTTTTTCCAATAAGTGTGTTTGCCGGAAATTTGTTTTTTAAAAGACATACACACACACAAAACAAAGCAAAAAAACCCCAAAGGTACTTTAGATAAGGGACTGTGAGCCTCTGTTAGGATTTCCAGTCCAAGGGTGTCCATGGAGAAGAGATAGAGAAGAGATAACGATTAGAGGGAAATTGTCCTTGGCTTGAAGAAAGGCTGAGTCTGTAGTCCGAAAGAGTTGATTTAATACATCCTATCTCATGTGTTATACACGTACATGCATTCTGAGCCCAGCAGTGTCCCTGCGTGGGGCAGGCCGTGGGATTCTGAGGCCCAGGCAGTGAGCGCCCACAAGGCAGAGCACAGAGGGGGACAGCTGCAGAGGGAGCTCTCCAAAGATCTGCAGAGGCTCACCCTGGAGACTTTGCTGGAACACTGATGAGAACTTGCCTGTGAAGAAACCGGGCCAGGCTGGAGAAAGGACCGCCCGAAAGGAACAGGATTGTATGGGCCACAGTCCCGCCCATTTGGTTGCAGTCAAGAGCAGAGTAGTCAAGACAGAGACTTGAGGCCCCAAGCCTAAAGTATTTACTCTCCAGCTTTTCATAGAAAAAAATGTGCTGCCTTCTGATGTAGGGGATAAAAATAGAATACTTCCGAATTGAAATACCTGGGCTCAAAGCCCTTCTTTATCACTGTGTGACCTTGAGTAATTCACTTAGCATAACTCTCAGTGTTCTGTCTGTAAAAATGGGCATCATCTGGGCACCTTCCTCGTGTGTTCGCACAGGGATTGTGAAAGTCGAAGGAAGCAAAAGACTGAAAAAAGCTCGGAACCATAACTGGCATTAAAGAAAGTGAAATACATCAATGAACAGTTTTGTAAAGGTTCAGTTTTCATTGAGAGGCAGACAATTCTCAGTTGCTTTGGGTTTTACATCATAAGATCAGCGATGTGACTTCCTAATCCCAACTATTAGTTCTCAGTTCTCTCTCACCCCTCCCCTATCGTAACGAAAGGAAGTGGACCAAAATGAGATTTTTTTAGGGCTATTTTTGCAAGCTCTATGTATAGGCAAGTTTTAAAATCCAAATTCACATAGCCCCTGACACGTCGGCCTTAAACTGGATTAAAAACTTCTCCAAGGAGGAGAAGATTTCTTTACCTCTTGGCCCCTTCCAGTGCCAAGCAGAGGGTCTTAGATTGAGGAACACTTGATAAATGTTTGGGATGGGTGAATGGATGGATGGAGGGATGGATGGATGGATGGAGGGAGGGATGGATGCTATGCATCATTTCGCTGAGGAAATACCGGGAACAGTTTTTCTGTGAAGTGACTACACGAAAGGAAAAGCACCAAGTTTGTCTGCTTTGCCTTGCTTTACATTGTCAACAAAGCTTAAGTTCACAGTTCATACCTCTTTGTGGTATTTCTGAGGAGGTCGTCTTGATTTTATTTGTTATTTATCTGTGGTTACGGAGGTTGAGGACATAGAATTCATGACACATTGTCATTACTGGTCTGTGCAAGGCCTTTCCTTTGATTATTTATTTATTTTTTCACTTTTACCTGCTCACTTCTCCATAGATAAACATTGGAATATGTTTAATGATGAATTTTTATTTGTGCCAATTAAAAAAAAATGTGGTTTTATGCACATATTTTTAATTTACCTGAAGCCAAGTGTGTCGTGTATCTCTTGCTACTTCTTACTCTTTTCACTCAGCACCGCCTTCTTCAGACCCAGACACGCTGTCACGTGTACATCCGTTCCGCTGTTTCTAAGCCCTCCATTGGGTACATCCACACATTTGACTTGCTGCTCCCTGTGTGTTGTTTTCTGAAGGTATCACTGAAAGCAACTTGCCAGTTTAACCAATCCTGTTTCCATGGTTTGCAAAAAGACGAGGCACTCCATCTCCTTGACCATGACTGGAATAGGAACGAGCCCTCCAGGGAAGGGAGGTCAAGAAGGGGTCAGCCTGGGTATAGGAGCAGCACTGTTACCTGGGTGTCCTTGGCACCCCGCCTAGCCTCTCCTGTTTTCTCACCTGCAGCAGAGTCAATAATCCCTGCCCCACCTATCTCACAGGGCCGATATGAGGCTTAGGGAAACAATAGGTGGAAAAAAAAAAGTCTTTAAATAGGGTTCCTAACCACATATAGGGAGTCAGCCCTCACAGTCCCTTCTTTAGCTGGCACCCACGCCCAACAGGTGACTGGAAAAGCAAATGCACCCACCCCCATGCCACAAAGAAGCATCTCTCCACTCTCAGGGTTATGCAATCAACGAAGCGTTCCTCCCTGGGCACCCGTCCTGTGTCCCTTTAGTCACACACACCCCCCTCCTCAGTGTATGACCTTCCTGGGGCTCCTCAGGGCTGTGTGCGTCCCCTCGGGCAGTCAGTCCCAACCCCTGCTTCCTCTTGGTCTTCTCCAATCACCATCTCCCTTCCTCCTATGCCTCCCACATTATTTCCATTCCCGTGTTTACTCTACAACTTGGTGTCTGGGAACACAGGCCCCTCCAGGTTTCCATTCCTAGGGACAGGCCGCCGGAGAGAATCCTGGCTGCTTTTGTGACTATTATCTTAAGCACTTTTGCTCAGTCCACTTCCACATCCCCTCCCCAGGAACAACAACAAAAACATGGGTTCTATGTCTCCACCAAAACAGTGCCCAAGAATGTACCCAGTGTAGGCGTGGACACAGTCTGCTAACTCCTTTGTGCAAAGACCAGGAGCAGCTTCCAGGGTGGCGGGGTCGGAGGGGGGGGAGGAGAGGGGGTCCGCTCCACTCCAGGCAGAAGGACTTCAGCCAAAACCCACTCAGCAGCTTTTCCTGACCAGCCCCCTCTCTCACTCTTGCTCCCTTCTCGAGAAGCCCTCCCCAGAGGACAGGAGCTCTTCTGGCCTGGATGCTTCCTCTGCACCCCACTTATGTTTGTAGCATGGCCATTCGTATGCAGGATGATTGATGGGTCGGCAGATCTGTTTTTTCCTACGAGACTGTGAGCTTCTTGAAGGCGGATGTGGGTCACGTTACTCTCCCCAATACCTGTGAGACGGTAAATTTCTGTTGTCAGAGCCACCCGGCTTGTGGAACTCTGTTAGGGCAATTAATACAGGTGGCACTCCTGCCTTTATTTCCGTTTTTTTTTGGCCACTGCATCTGTAGAGTTTAGCACAGCAACTAAGACATAATAAGAGCTCAATACATATTTACTGATAGTAAAATTTGTACTCTGGAGAACACAGAGGAGCTGTGGTTCCTGTACTTGAAGCTCTCGTGATGTGATTGAAAACACAGAGAAGGAAGAAGACCATTCAAAGTACGTGCTTAATGCCAGGTCAGAGACATGGGCGGTCTGACTGCTGTGAGTGCCAAGCCTGTAAGTCAGAGAGGGTGGGCAGTGCTCGGCAGCCCTCCCAGAAATCTCCCGTAGCCGGAGCCTTGAAATAAGAGTTAGTCAAGTGGAGAAAGAGAATGAGAACAAACAGAACAAAACCTAACAGCGAGAGAGAACACGGACTATTTGTGGACCTGTGAGATGAGCTGGAGCCTGATCATGAAGGGTCTTGTATGACCTGCTGAGTCTGAGAACCCAAGAGCGAATTTAAATAGGGGAGTGACTTGCATGGTCAGGCATGAGTTCTAGAAATTTCTCTCTGGCAAAGTGAGGATAGATTACAGGGCGGGTATGACTCATCACCAGGAGGTTCACTGCTCCTTGTGGACATTAGAATTTGGAAGAGTTCTTTCTTTATCAGCCTTCAACCTCAAGGGGAGGCCGCACCCCCAGGGCTGGGCCTGGCCGGGGAAAGCTGGGAAGGTAGATGCACGGCCCCGCAGACCAACTCCTGTTTTGTCCTTTTAATGGGCAGTAATATGTCCTCACCAGATGTGTTGGACTACTATTTTTAAGTCCAGACGATCCCCACCCTCCTAGAATCTGCCTCTAATTCTTGGAAGTTGGGATAAAACCACATGTTTTTCATCATTCCGCAAAACCACTAGCTCGAAGCACGTAGTTCTGTGACATTGGGAAGAAGCTGTGGACATCTGTGTTGTGTTTCTGTTCCCATTCGTAGTTCTCTGGTATAGTAAAGCAAAATTGCCCCAGGCTATAGAGACCATGAGGGAGAATCAGAGGGCAGACTGGATCCTGAAAGGATACGGTGCCCCAGACAAACCATTCCCCAGTGAGAACAGGAGGCAGAGGGGAGGCTCCAGAGCCCAGGCCATTCCCTTCACTGCATGACACACATATGGGGTCCGATCAAAGTAAAATCTATTTTGGTCCTGTCGTCCTGGTCTCATTATTTTTGTCACCTCCCAGAGGACATGTGGTGGCCCTGAACGCTGTGCTAGAGACAGGGAGGAAAGCGGGCTAACAGAACTCGTCGTGCAGGGCAGAGGAGAAAAGCCCAGCCGCAGGGCCCGCTAGAGGCCTGGGCACGTCTGCGTCCATCGCCGGCCCTTCTGCATCCCCCAGCCCAGTTCCAGCCTGTCACCGGGCCCCGTGGAAGCCAACTGGACACCGCAGGTGTTGGTGCTTACGGTACTCATCTGCCCCTGCAGACCCCAAATGCCAGAGGACTCATGTGCAGACCCTCAGATTACGATAGGTGCTGGTGTTGACATTTGCATCAGCATATGCTAAGGCAGCCCGGGCACGCCTCTGCGGGTCCTCCTTGTGCTGGCACTTCAGAGGCCCCTCAGGATAGCTGCAGCGCAGGGCAGCCACCAGTGGCGGGGCGGGGTGTGGCGGGGGCGGGGGGAGATCCCAACTGCATGGAATTCCCCTGCTGTTACCGATGGGTTTTGTTGGGCTTTCCTTTCGCTTCCTCTTGGAGACTTTTGAGCGTTGTTATTACTGATGCAGTGCACACCTCTGTCACCCTAGCGTGGCTTACGTTGCAGCAATGGGATGCTTTGTCCCACGCGCAGAGGGTCACCCCACACGGCTGAGGGCAAGCGGAGCCCAGGCAGTACCACACGCAGCCACCCATCAGGCCCCGGGAGTCTGCTTTGCTGCAGGAGCTGTTGAAGTCTCACCCCTGCCCGCCTCACAGGACGTTCGGGAGAATTCAGCAAGCCAAGCATTCTAAGTCCTGGGAGACTGAAAGGGAAGGGAGAGGGAGAGACGGGGCCCCTACAGGTCAGTTTTATTACTGTTGTCAGGGACAAATGTATAAACAATGTATGACAGTAGAGTGTTGCCACAAAAGACTCTCAACTTCAATGTAATAAACTTGCAAAGCAGTTTTTAAAAAAAAAAACTGAATTGCTAGCAATATTCCAATTGAGATACTTCACATTAAAAAACAATCAAGTTTCCATATCCTCTTGAGTAAGAAGACAGGGCAACACTCAGCCCATTTATCTGAGCGTCAGCAACCAGCTCCAGATCAGAAGCAGCTCTTCCCTTCCAATGGAGCCACGTTCTCCAATCTGCCAGAATCCCACCGGTCTCTTTGAATGATTGCTATCGCTATTGGACATTAGAATTTGGAAGAGATCTTTCTTTATCAGCCTTCAACCTCAAGGGGAGGCCGCACCCCCAGGGCTGGGCCTGGCCGGGGAAAGCTGGGAAGGTAGATGCACGGCCCCGCAGACCATGCAAGTCACTCCCCTATTTAAATTCGCTCTTGGGTTCTCAGACTCAGCAGGTTATACAAGACCCTTCATGATCAGGCTCCAACTTATCTCACAGGTCCACAAATAGTCCGTGTTCTCTCTCGCTGTGGTCCCAAATAATGAGACCAGGACGACAGGACCAAAATAGATTTTACTTACGCTCCTAAAGGCATTGGAATTGGTGGGATCATGCTTACACAGTGGACCCCAAAGATCCAATCCAGGGAGCGCTGGGCCAAACAAAGCCCACTGGTGACATCCAGTCCTCCGCATGGGGTGATGGTCCTGTCTGCTTGTCCTTCCTGCAGAAGGCCGCTCTTAGCTTCCCAGCCCTTATGAGCAACTGTTCAGGGGATCCTACAGCCACACAGTAAGAAGAACCAGCCACTTATAGTCCAAACAGTACTGTGGGGTTTCAGTGCAACTTGCTCCAAGTCCACATGGAGCCAGGAATCATTTCTGCCCTCTTCGTGCCATCTGCCATCAGTGCCACCAAAAAGGGGGCAATGACAGGGCCCCAGCACAGCACACAGTGTTCCATCTGGTTCATGGTGAGGGCCCGTCTAAGTGGAAACAGTCTGCCCCAAAGGCACACTTAAGTTTAGCCTCTCTCAGGGAACACCTGCTTGCAATTTTTAAGGGGTCGGTTTTCCAGATTCTTTCCTATAAAGTTATTTAAAAAAAAAAAAAAAGACAAAAAACAAAAGACTTTAGATTTAGCCCCTATTGCCATCATGTCATGTATTCTGGTGTTTGAGTAGATTGCAAGGCGGAGCGTGATGACAAATACTAATACTTCAGATAATCAAAGATGGTGGGAGAAGGGATGGTTCCCATAACACTAGAACATCTGGCCTACTCTGGGCATGAAAGGGACCACGAACGAAGATGTATTTAACTTCTGTTTACATAGATGCACAGTGTGTCGCTCTTACTCGACCTTGAAATATTAGCAAAACCACGAAAAGGTACCAGCTTTGGGAAATCCCATGTCTTCTCTAGTCCCGACTGAGAAGGACAGGTAGGCTGGGGCACAGTTTCCTGCCCGCCCCCCACCCCCTGGAGGTCTATTGACCTCAAGCATGGGCTGTAGGGAGAAGCACCTCTCCCTTATTTTACAACCTGGTCCAAGGGTAGGCATATAGCACAGCAAAAGCTAATATCCTCCCTCCCATTGCCCCACCCACCCTACCTCCCCACTCTACACAGCTAACACAACATTGAACGACTTAACTGAAATGTTCGTCATGGAATGGGATAGGAACTCTAATGCACAGAAAATTTTGAATGTCCTGAATTAGAAAATACACCACTCAAATCTTCAGCGTACGATTAGCAAACTGCCTTCCAGACGCTGGGGTCATACTGAACTCCTACCACCTAGAATCTTTAAAGCATTATCAGTTCCTCAAATTTCTAGGCTCAGAAAAACGTCAGGATTTTTTCTCTTACCTGCCAGAGGCCTGCTTTCTGAATTCTGAAGGTGAGCCAGTTCACAATAACTCACAACAGGAAAGTCCATCCATGTCAAAGAAGACCACGTGTGCCCAGATGGACCATAACATCAATTTTAATTTTCAGACTAAAACAAGATAATCATCTCCAGGGACAGAGCCCAGCCATTTGTCCTAGACACTCATGTGCATGATGTGGGACCCTCGAGGTTCCATTAGAAATGTAATTCTGTCCCGGATGGGGCTATCCAAGCTTTCACGTGAACAGAGGGCTGAAATGGCTATGGGCTTCTTAGCCCGCTAATTCAGCTAAGCAAAGCAAAGCCCTGTGCCCTCCTCCTTCTCGAAGGCATACTCTCCAGGGAGAGATAAATGGACTCGTTAGAATAGAAGGAAATGGGCAGGATCTATGGGGTGGAGATTGGAGTTCCAGTTCCTTCTCTGCAACTTAATTCTCTACAGCTCACTTTCCTCACCTATCTGCTCTCCCTAGCCCACGTGAGGCTCAAATGACCAAACACTGGCAAACAACTCCATTGGAAATTCTCATATGAAGTTGGTTAGTAACTAGCACTGAGAATGCACGGAAGTCTCTTGTGAGATGACTTGTACTGATTACGTGCGTACCAGTTGGGCATACGCATCTTCCTGAGACATTCATTCTGTGTGTCTGCAGCATGGCTCTCAAGTCCGATCAATGTTTCCAGGGTTAAAAGTCAGATTGAGAAATGATGCAGAAACAAAATGTGGCGTGTACACGTGCAATGGGATATTATTCAGTCATAAAAAGGAATAAAGTTCTGACACATGGGACAACATAGAGGAACCTTGAAAACCTGATGCCAAATGAAAGAAGCCAGTCACAAAAGGACAGAAAGTGTATGATTCTGCACACGTGAAGGACCTGGAAGAGGCAAATTCTTAGAGACGAAAAGTAGATCAGAGATTACCAGGGGCTAAAAGGAGGAGGAATGAGGAGTCACCTTTTCATGGGTACAGAAATGATGACAAAATAGTGCTGATGGTTGTACAACCTATGAATGTATTTAATGCCACTGTATTGTAACTTAACAGTGGTTAAAATGGTAACTTGTATGTGTATTTTACCACAATAAAAAAATACAAAAATAAAAATAAATAAGAGGTTGGATGCCTTGGGCCATCGAGTTCCACTTAGGGCCCTTTGGCTAAAAGAAAGACAAGACCATGCTTCCAAAGCTTTTCTGTCACCGATCATTTGCAATCTTCCTCTTTTAGTTGGACATCCCCTCCCTGATCATTCCTGCTGACCTTACTCGCAGCTTCTAGTCTCACAGACTGGGGAATGAGTTTGTTCAAAGCCCTCATTCTTGATTTTAATCAAAATTTTAAAATTATCTTGAAAGCAAAATTGCTATTTAAAGTAAACTGGGGTTGGGGGGCCTGGGTGGCGCAGTCAGTCAAGCGACCAACTCTTGGTTTCAGCTCGGGTCATACCTCAGCATTGTAAGATCGAGCCCCGTGTCAGGCTCCATGCTCAGCATGGAGTCTGCTTGAGATTCTCTCTTCCTCTCCCTCTACCCCTCCCCCATGCTCTTGCGTGCTCTCTCTCTAATAAATAAATAAATAAATCTTTTAAAAAATTAAATAAAGTAAGCTAAAATATAACCGCAACTTCAGGGAAACTTCCCTATACATGGTATCGATTCCTAGCCCGTCTGTGATCAGCCTACTTTTAATCTCCTTTTCTCGTATTTCAGAAAGTAAGAATAAAATGGCTTTGCTTAAGTATAACAACCTAGCCTCTCTTCTGATCTTGTTTACTTCCTTGTATTAGATGGTTTTCTAAAACTTGCCTGGAGGTCCCTCAAGCTGGCTCCGTAACTAGGATGCTTAGAGAATGTCTGTGTTCCCTATGAGCACTCGTATCAGATTTGCTTTTTAAGTTTCAGGAGGCAGAAAATCCCTTAAAGATTTTCTTTGTAAATAAAGACCTTTTAAATAGAGCTGATTATCCATTTCACATGAGATGGGGAAGCTTTACCCACGATTAGCGTGCATGGCTTGAACCTGACTCAAGGTCACCAGTTAACCCATGCTCAGAAGAACCTAGTAGGATAAAAATGAAGCGAATGTGGAATGGGCTGTTAACAGATGGTGATAGTTACGTTTAGGCGTTAAACATTATTCTGGATGTTTCTGTGAGGGTGTTTTTGGATGTGATTGACATTTAAATGAGTGGACTTTGAGTAGATTGCCCTCTATAATGTGAGCGGGCCTCCTCCAAAAAGTTGAAGGCCTGACTAGAACAAAAGCTGAACCCTCCCCTCCCTCCCCCAGAGGGAATTCTGCGGCCGACTGGGACTGGAACTACAGTGGTGACTCCTTCCTGAGTCTCCAGCCTGCTGGCTCACCCTGCAGATGTGGACTCGCCAGCCTCCGTAATCCTGTGAGGTAATTCCTTCAGATTCATTTCTTTGTATATATACACACAACCTTTTGGTTCTGCTTCTCTAGAGAATCCTAATATGCAGATCTAGGGAACAAGTCCTGAGTCCTCTGCTAAAATGTGCTCAATAATTTCAGCAAGTCAGTTAACCTGAGCCTGAATTTCTTCATCTATAAAACAGAGATTTTTATATTACCTTGAAGGGGCTGGAGAGAATGTATACAAAGCACATGACGTATTGTGGGTGCTAAACAAAGAGTAGCTTTTAAGAGGGAGCACTACAAACATGAAACTAAAGAAACCACTTCTCCTCCCCTTAAGGAGCTGATACCCTTGCAGGACAGAGAAATAACAATGGAGGTGCTGGTAATGCCAATACCAAGCAGGTAATGCTACACATTCACGCTCTTGGGTCTGAAGAAAACCGAACACGCCGCCGCAAAATACGCCACCTTGGCATAAGGATTGTTTTGAGCTAAAGGCAATTAGCTCTCTCCCCTCTCCCTGTCTAAAAGCAGGATATAAATTTCCATTTATAAAGGTGTGTCCCTCTTCCTATCAAGAAGAGAACTCCCCGAGAGAACTCTTAGCACCTGAGATGACTCTTATCTGCATAACAAATCTTACTAAACAGCCCTGTTTACTTTTCCTTCCCTTAACTTCCCATCAAATTACCAACAGATGCCCCCAACCCCTTTTCCTTTGTCTAGCCTAAAACGGTATATATGCCCCAAATACTAACACTCCCTCCTTGGGTCACATTTCTTTGTGAACGCCAATGCATCTTTACATAATTAAATCTGTTTTTTTTTTTCTTGTTAATCTGTCTTTTGCCAATTTAATTCACTGGTCCTCCAGTTACTGAGTATAGGAGGGAGGAGAAAAAGGTTTATCTTCCCTACAGTATCATTAAAAATATAGGAGACCTTGCGATTAAGGCTTGGCCCACTCATGAACCGATATTCCCAATCTCCAATCTCAAACCTATTCTTCTCCTCTTGAATTGATGGTATATTGACCTAGAGAAAATAAAGACAAAGATATTTAGGAGGGTAACACTGGCAGCTAATTGGGTAGAATAGCTGGGAAAGTAAGAGTAAAATGATCCATAATTATGGGTGGACTACAGCCAGTTTATTTTTGTAAGATGTTGAAATTAGATCTGTTGAGTTATATATTCTCTGAGCTTCAGTTTTGCTCATCTATAAAATTCAGTTAGTGGTATGCAGTAGGAACACAGAAAAGCTGGAATCATTGAATAATGGATAGATGAATGGTTGACAGTCATGTAATCAAAAATTGTTTACCAAACCCTAGGCTAGGTGGTTCCAAGGCAAAGACAGTGGAGTCAACAGAGAATTATGTTTTATGTTTTTAAGTTTGTTTATTTATTTAAGTAATCTCTGCACCCAACATGGGGCTCAAACTCATGACCCCAAGATCAAGAGTCCCATGCTCTTCAGACTGAGCCAGTCAGGTGCCCTGAGAATATGTTTTAATGGAATGACAGGGTAAATGGAGAAAGGAGATGGATTCTGGAAAAACTGAAAGAATGTCAGAAATAATGGGGCGCCTGGGTGGCTCAGTTGTTAAGCGTCTGCCTTCGGCTCAGGTCATGATCCCGGGGTCCTTGGATAGAGCCTGCATCCGGCTCCCTGCTCGGCGGGAAGCCTGCTTCTCCCTCTCCCACTCACCCCTGCTTGCGTTCCCTCTCTCGCTGTGCCTCTCTCTGTCAAATAAATAAAATCTTAAAAAAAAAAAAGGAAGGAAGGAAGAATGTCAGAAATATTGGGAGCCTTCTGACTCTGAGGGCCTGTTCAAGTATTTAAACTTCAAAATACTTTCCCAACCTCATTTTTAGTGAAGGAAGTTATATTAAAGAGTAAGATAGAACACCGACGCCTTTATGAACCAGAATAAATCTAGTTACTACAACACTGAGGGAGACCAGTTGGTCGAGGCAAAGGAACGTGGATACTCCTGGTGTCAGTAATCTAGAGCTGCTGTTACTTGCTTTCCTGACCCTAAGATGATTCTGGGTGAGCCCATAAGACGAGATATTTTGTCAGACCTGAGTTCAACCATGTAGACCTCAGACAGTGTGTAACATACCATTTGTTGGTCCCGCCAGTACCCAAGGAGGAGTCGGTTATGCGCATGCCTCTGTACGCACAGCATGGGGATTCTGTCAACTCCGGTTTACCGATGAACACAGAAGGGGCCATGGAAGCCTGAAGAATGTATGTTCCTTTTCTGCTCTTTTCCTGCAGGGTGCCAGTGTGTTAAAAGTGGAAGCAAAGAGGCAGCCTGTGTTTTGATTTGGTGCTGAACAAAACACTATTTGCACTCTGATTTCTGTCCGAAGAGTACAGACAAAGGGATTCTACAAACTTAAATATGGAGAGGGGAATTCTCTATTACTCCCCAAATTCCTAACTTGAGCTCAGCTATCCCATTCTCAGGACTGAGGGGTTTTCTACACTGAGTCATACGGGTAACCTTCAGGCTATCTCCAGAGGTAAGAGGAAGTTGGTGTGATTCATGTGATGAAAATTTAATACACATCAATTCTTTATGTTTATTGCTATTAGTTTTTCAGGAAAAAAAAAGTGATAAGGTCCCTACCCTCAAAGATTTTACAACTGGGAGTCAAACATAAAAATGAACTAAGGCTAGGGACGTCTTGGTGGCTCAGTTGTTAAGCGTCTGCCTTTGGCTCAGGTCATGATCCCGGGGTCCTGGGATCGAGTCCCGCATCGGGCTCCCTGCTCGGCAGGGAGTCTGCTTCTCCCTCTGCCTGCCGCTCCCCCTGCTTGTGCTCTCTCTCTCTCTCTCTCTCTGACAAATAAATACATAAACATCTTAAAAATAAGTCTCTACACAGAGTACACTTACACTGTTGATTTTAAGACAAGACTGAGCACACTAACCTTTATGGAGGATCTACTATGTTCCAGGTACTGGCATAGGAACTTTCATTTACCCCTCTGATTAAGCTGCCCTAGCTCACTGGCTAGGTGAGAGATGCTAATCTCCATTTTACTAAGGAAAGCTCCAGGTAAGAATGGTTAAGGAACTAAATAAGCGTCCTTTGACCCAGAGTTTTGATATAAAACCCAGGAATCATTCTACTACATTGAACCTAATGATAAGTATCACAAGTTTTAATGAAAGAATGATCACTGTATTTTGATGAGTCCAAAAAAACACAATCTCCTTGGCTTCCCTGAACAGCACCGCTCCCAGCTGAACAAGCACAAGACCTTATAAGTAAACTCGTCTGCATTCCATTGGCATAAATTCCCATCAGACAGCCCTCTCCCTTCCCCATTCCCATCGTCTGGCTTTTAAAGAGGTAACTGCCCTCCTAAGGAAACTTTTTTTTTTTACCACTAACAGAGAGCAAAGGCCCTTTCTGAAAACTTTGCTGTCCAGTAACACCTCTGTGGAATCATTCAACACATGAGGATTTTGTGTGACTGTATAATCATGTTGGTTTTGTTTTCAGAGTGGCCACAAAGCTAAGTTCAAGGCCAAGAGTGAAAAAAAGTTAAACTGAGGATACGACTTTTCCTTGTAGTGACGTGGAACTGTCAGATTTCTCTGCTGTTTTGAGGTGTGTGTACGCTTGCACATTCCATGTACATATCAGAAACCTGGGAGTCTCACATCGACCAGTTAATGGAGACTATGACTTGGCTATTCTAAACGCCATGCAGATAATGTCCAGAAGAGCTCATCCCGCGATCATGCTTTGGCTCTCAGTTGATCATTTCATTAACGTGAAGATTACAGGAAATACTGTTTTTAGAGAGTCTGGAATTTTAGTAAGTCTAAAGACTCCTGATGGTCTTATTTTATTTGCAGGGTTCCCAAAAGGACTTTCACAGTGTACTTAACGGCCAGAAGTAAGCGTTTTCTTACTTGGCAAAAAAAAAGTTGAACAACACAGATGTATAGTCACGCCCTGGTGTATGGTGCGACAAAGATGGGACATTGGGAGCCGAGAGAGAAGCACCCCAGCCTGGGCGGTGGCACCTACAAATATGAAAAGGACAAACAAATAAAATAACTGACTCGGTGTAAAAATAAGTTGGAGTGGGGGAGGTTTCCTGTGCCTTTGGAAATTATGTAAAGAGAACCCTGGCCTCGGACCAGAGGGGACAAACGGCAGCCTTTATGGGGCTTTTGCGGGCTGCAGGCCATCAGCCTGGACTTTAGTATCATTCAAAAAGCTGAAACTGATTCATCCACACCTATTAACATATAAACAGGAACACAGGCATTAAAAAAAAAAAAAAAATGGTTCCTGGAGGCGGCAGCGTGCTCTTTTCACTCACCCCCTAGCTCAGTACCATTTAGTTAGTTTTATGAGTCCCTCTAATAGATGAGCTGAGGTGGTTTACTATAAAAGGGTTTAATGGTGAAGAGCCATTATGCAGGGTCATAGAAATATAAGAACACCTGCTACCACAAAGGTCCCTAACAATACATGCCGGCTTTATTCGAGCCCGAGAGCTTCGGGGAAGTTGTTAAAACTGAGGGACACAGACCTGAACGAGAAGTAGGTGAGGGCTCTAGTTCTCTCAACTTCATTACCAGGTGTTTTGTTACAATGCAAGCAAGTCTCAGGCCGAATTCAGCCATAAAATAAACATTTGGAAGCCAGCAGGCGCAAAAAAAGTTGTACAACCAGTTCTGTAAACTCAATGAAGTACAGTTCTCTGTCCTACTGGCTCTCTGACAAATTCCTTGCATAACAGACTCACTGAAGGCAGATGTGACAACATTCTAACAGCAAGATTTAGCCCAACGTCTAGTCAATCAGGTGGGAGAAACCCGACAAGCTCTGGATACATGTCTGTTTCAAACCCCGAGACAGAGACAGCATTCGGAAGGGCATGCGCTATCAACTAGGCTCTCTAGACCATAATACCCTGCTTAAGTAGGGTCAGGAGGGTCTGATAGAGTATTTTCAACCAACTTACGTATTTTGAACAGCTTCAATGCCGCCAATGAACGTTACTTCTAAGATCCATTATGCTAAATAACAAAGCAGTTGATTCCTACAGGGATTGAAGAGCGGGGACGTGCTTATAGTTGCCTTTAGAGCAAGGGCATCCTGATAACCTTTCAAATTCCAGCAACCTTTCCCCGAAGTGTGTATTCATCCCTGAGTAGAGTCCTTCAATATTACCGGCACGTTCAGTGTCAATTAAAAGCCCAGAGACTGATACCGCACTGCCTATGCTGAAGTTCTTGGAAGTTCATTGCGGACATTATAGCATTTGTAAATTAGGGCATTTTATGGTTTCTAGTCAGAGCCCTGACAGGGACAGGGGTTACAAGTTTGGGATCTAACCTTAAGAGAGTCTTATCTTTCTTCTTGCCATGGTCTGGAGTCTTGGGCAGAATCTGCCCAGAGACAAATAGGCCTGTCTCTTCACTCCTGCTCCTCCTGCTCCACCAATTTAGAAGGTGATGGTAGCCAGGCTTAGAGCTGGTTCCTTCACAGGCTCATCCGTGCAATTAGGCCACAGAAGTGATTTTTTTTGCCTCAAGCAATTTATTTGAATTTCAACATTTTCTTTCCGCAACTCTCAGCGTGGCCTGATGTTTTTGATTTGCCGGGAAAGTTTCAGAATATCAGCCCGGTTAGCACCAGCCAAAACACCATCATAAATACCACACTGAGGGGGGGCCTTAGGCAAAGACACTCTTCTTGACCACACTTTAGCCAGGCCCCTCTGAGCCCACTTTCTGACTGGGCCTCGGCATTGGGCCCTGTCTTTGGCCTCCCTAGACCATTTATAGCAAAAATTCTGCTAAGTGCTTTAGTGAGATTTCCCCCACCCTTGATAACTGACCACCGTGGCCTGCCTTCAGCAAAATCCTAAGTCAAGTTAGCAAGCATTCCCCCTACCCTTGGTGTCTCCTCTTAGTAATTTTTTATCTACCAACCCTTCAAACCCCCATTCAATTCCTTGGCTATAAATCTCCAGCTGTGTGTTCAGAGTTGGGCCCCATCTATCTCCCCTATTGTAATAGTCTTGACACCTATGACAATAGTCCTGAGTAAATCATCCTTACCATTTAACAAGCGTCAGAATAATTTCTTCTTTAACAGTGATGGTACCATGACTCAGGATCGGATTCCCCATTGGACCCCTGGGCCTCTCACCCAGGACCCCAAGTGCGCATCTTTGAAACCTTTGTCTTCACTCTTGACTCACTGATTGAGGACCCATTGGTGAGTCCAGCTCCTCAGCCAGTACTCCTGATGGCAGTCCACTGAATCATGGTAAGGACTGACTTTGATTCTTAAGATTCTGAATGTACTCTCCAAGGCTGGGCTAGTCTCAGGCTTCTTGGTTTGAAAGGTACCTTCTGGCTAGACACTCTTCCCTGTCTCCTTTTTTCCAATGCAGATACACTCCCTTAACTGCTGGGCTGGAAGTCCTTCCTGGCTCTTTCTTTCTAGTGGGGATTCACTCCCCGATGTTTGGCCTAGAAATTTTTTCCTGGCTCTTTGTGCCTCTTCGTTCTATTTGATCCTGCTTTTTCTATAGGAACTTCTCAGTTGGCTGAATTCTTCTTAAATCCCTCCTGACTATATGCTCCATCACTACCACGCTACTTCTCTCCCCTTTACTTCTTGTTGCCATGATTTCACTCAGGAGAATTTGGAACCTTCGTGGCTTCTCTAGACTGACTCATCTAAGACCTCTCCTTTCCCATCACTTCCATTCCTCCTTCCTTCTTTTACCACTTTCAATCTTCCCTTCAGCTCCCTTGAATCCTTTCCTATGTCCCTCTCTAAGCCCCCAACCTCCTCCATCCTTCTTTCCACTCTGCCAGACCTTCCCCTTCCCACTCCAGCCCCTCAGCTCCCAGTCACTTGCACTTTAGAACCCCTGTCCCCCATCATGGGCTCTCAAGGAACTTAAGGACCCCCCAAAAGCAACTACATATCAGGGCAAAAGAAAATCTTCCAAGTTTCCTCCACAAATATTGGTGGAAAGCCTTAGCCCTCATAGTAAACAGGTAACTTTAACTTTTTCCATCTGCCAGAAACATAATTCAGATTTAAAAAAATTTATAAAGTAGATCAAAGATGAAGAGCCAACTATTTATATAAACCAGTGAGTTTAGAATTACTGCATTTTACCTGACTCATGGCTAAGGTTTTGGAATGAAAACTACAAGTTCTCCATTTGTATTTTATATGTATTTTATATATATATTATATATATATATATACATATATATATATATAATATATATATGCCTCTGTATGTATACGTGGTATTTTTCTACCTCTGGATGGTATTACCAAATTAATTTATAAAATCCTGTGAAGGAGCTCTCTTCAAATTAGCTTAAAGTTTTTTTTAAAGTGCTTATATAATTTAAATATTCCTAAAATTCTCAGAAATATAGATACTAATCCAAATGTTTTTCAAGTTCATGCGATTTGAATAAATCTTTGATAAATAAGACTAGTTTGATATTACTGGTTTAGTAAAAACAAGTATGCCTTCTGGACTATCAGCATTAAGTATGATATATTTTCATTCTACTTGGGTTTACTAATCAAATTAGGTAGTGTTATATCTACAAATGGTTATGATTATAAAAATTATAAACTCAGTGCAAGAACAAATGTACAAGTAAAGATGCAGTAAAAATGAATTGCTCAGTATCCATTACTTCATATATATCAGCAACAGCTGTAAAACAAAACAGAAACCAACATATGCAATTGATTTTGTATTCTTCAATTTTGCTAAATTCATCTATTACTCCTAGTAGGTTTTTTTGTGTGAATTCCATTGGGCTGTGCTGAGAATGTTGTCTATAAATACAGTTTTACTTCCTTTACAATCTAGATGATTCTTTTTAATTGCACTGTCTTGATACAGTACAACATACATTACAATGTTGAATAGAGGTGATGAGAACAGATATGCCTACTGTTCTGGGTCTTTGGAAGAGAAATTTAGTCTTTTATCATTGTATATGGTATCAGTTTTAGCTTTTTTGTAGATGCCTTTTATTAGATTGAGGACATTTTTATTCTTAGTTTGCTAAGAGTTTCAGGGGTTGTTTTGTTTCTTGTTTTACTAAGAACGGATGTTGCATTTCTACATACTAACAGCACACCATTGAAATTGAAATTACAAGAAAAACACCTTTAAAATAGGATCAGGAATATTAAATATTTAAGAATAAATCTGACAAAACTCCAAAAGATCTGTCCACTGAAAACAATAAAATGTTGCTGAGAGAAGGGCATCTGGGTAGTTCAGTTGGTTGAGTGTCCTACTCTTGGTTTCAGTCCAGGTCATGATCTCAGGGTCCTGAGATCGAGCCCCACTTTGGGTTCTGTGCTCAGCGGGGAGTCTGCTTGAGATTCTCTCTCACCCTTTCCCTTTGCTCCTCCCCCTGCTCATTCGCTCTCTCTCTCTCTCTCAAATAAATAAATAAATCTTTAAGATATTGCTGAGAGAAATTAAAGAAACTCTTAACGGAGATGTACCATGTTCATGGAAAGACGATCCAACATTACTGAGAGTTCTCCCCAAAATTGGCCTCTAGATCCAGTGAAATTCCAATCAAAATCTCAGCAGGTTTGTATGTGTATGGAAATTAATAAGCTGATTCTAAAATTTTTATGGAAACGTGAAAGACCTAGAATAGTCAAAACAAGTTTTAAAACAAAGAGCTGAACTTAAAAATAAGAGGACTAATATGGGTAGGTCACAAAACTTACTATAAAGCTACAGTCATCAAGACAGTACAATTATGGCATGAAGATAGACAAATAGATTGAAGGAGCAGAAGACCAAGTTGAGATGGGACAAGGAACCCACACAGACATAGAGAATCGATGTTTTACAAAGATGCAAAAGCAAGTAAATGGAGAATGAGTCTTTTCTATTTTTCTACTGTTTTCTAAATGATGCCAGCGTGATTGATAATCCATGTGCAAAAAGAAGCTCAAGCCATACCTTGCACAATATATAAAAGCTAACTCAAAATGGATCTAAATGTAAAACCTAAAACTGTAAAACTTCTAGAAGGAAATCTTTGTGATCTTGGGTTAGATCTCTTAGATAAACCACCATAAATGTGATTCATTAAAAACATAAATTGATAAATTTAACTTCATCAAAATTTAAAACATCTGCTCTTCTAAAGATGCTATGAAAACAGACAAGTCACAGGATAGAAGAAAATATTTTCAAAGCACCCATCTGAGAAAGGGCTTATATCCAGAACATATAAAGAATTCTCAAAATTCAATAATAAGAATACAAATGCAATTTTTAAATGGGCAAAATATTTTAACAGATTCTTCACCAAAGAAGATAAATAAATAATTATATGAAAATATGCTCAACAAGATTTGTCATTAGAGTAATGTAAATTAAAACCACGATGAGATACCATTCCACCTTATTAGAATGGTCAGAATCTAAAAGACTGAATGCAACAAGTTTTGCGAGAATGTGGAGGAATGGGAGCCCTCATATACTGCTAGTGGGAGTGTAAAATCGTACTATTTTGGAAAACAGTTCAGCAGTCTCTTAAAAATTTAAATATGTACCTATTATACGATCCAGCCATTCCACTCCTAGATATTTACCTCAGAGAAATGGAAGCATATGTCCATACAAAGACTTGTACATGAATGTTCATGGAAGCTTTATTTGCAATAGCCCAAAATAAGAAATAACCCCTTCAACAAATGAACAGATAAACACACTGTGGTATATACGTGCCTTAAAGTCTTACTCAGCAATATAAAGGAAACTATTGATATATGACAGCACAGATGAGTCTCAAAATTATGCTGAGTAAAAGAAACTGGAGAAAGAAATGCAGAATGTGTGATTTCACTTATGTGAAATTATGGAGAGTGAAAACCCATCTGTGATGGCAGAAAGCAGATCGGGGTTACTTGGTGTGGACTGGAGACATGGGGGAGGATTTAAAACAGGGTACAAGGAAATGAAACTTCTGGTAGAGATGGATGTTCACCATCTCAGTTTTGGGGATGGTTTTGTGGGTGTATACATATGACAAAACTTCCTGAATTGTACACTTTAAAGATTTAATTTATTTAGTTATCAGAGAGAGAGAGCATGAGCAGGGGGAGCGGCAGACAGAGGGAGAGGGAGAAGCAGGCTCCCCTTGGAGCAGGGAGCCCAACGTGGGGCTCGATTCCAGGACCCCGGGATCATGACCTGAGCCAAAGGCAGACACTTAACCAGCTGAGCCACCCAGGCGTCCCGCGAATTGTACTTTAAACATGTGCATCAAATATTGTACATTTTACTCTGTATCAATTACACTTCAATAAATCTAAAAAAAAAAAAAAAATCCACTACTTTGTGCTCAACACACCATTTCTCCAGTTTAAAAAGCCCCTTCTGTGGTTACTACCACCTGGTCATTGGGTAAGAGATCCAATACTGATGTCATGTTATAGCTCACAGTGGGATCAGAGGCCCTTCTAAGCTATGCACCTGTTGAGAAAGGCCAGGCATCTTCAAGATGCTCAGATGAGTGAGGAAAATGGATTAGAAGGAATTGGAGAGACAACATGGATAGGTGGGAGGTAGATGGGACAGATGTGGGTTCAAGTTGCAGTGCTGCTACTCACAGCAGTGTGACTTAGAGCTAGCTTAATTTGTCACAGTATATTAGTTTGGGGGTAACTTGGTCACAAGCATCAGAAACTGATACAGGCTAAAATGTGGAATGGATAAGAACCCGCAGCTCCAAAGCATCTTGATAGCAGAAACCAGGTCTCAATAGTTTCACCCAGAATTTTCCTCCCTCTGGTCATGAATCAAATTCCAGAGACAGAGCATCCAAGTGGACCAGTCCAAGCCACATTCCTGCCCCTTGGCCAGGGGAGGGACAAGCATCCTATTGGCAAGTACAACAAAAGGGATTTGGGGTGCTATCAGCAAATGAAGGTAGGATGGGTGCTTGGTGCAAAAAACAACAAATGGCACTTTATCAGTTATATGTTGCTGCCTATAGGTTTAGTGGCTAAGAAAACAATGACTTCTTATCTCTCATAAGTCTGTGGGTTAGCTGACTCTTCCTCATTTAGTTTCACCTGGCTTGCTCAGGCAGCTGCCTTCAGTGAAAGGCAACTTGTTGGAAAGGCCAAGATGGCCACACTCTCATGAAGGAAGTGGGTACTGGCTGTAAGCTGGTGCATCTTGTTCCTTCCTCACATGGCCTCGCATCCTCCATTAGGGCCAGACATGCTGCATTTATAGACATTACAGGACAGTGGTCCAAATGAATGAAGGCAGAACCTGCCAGACCTCTTGAGCCTGGGCTCTGGAGCTCACATGCATGTCTCTTCTGGTACATTCTCTAGGCTGAGTAGGTCACAAGAGGCATCACGAAGTCTGGGGAGTGAAGAAATAAACTAGGCTGCTGCATGGGAGGGATGGCTAGGTCACATGGTGAAGAGTCTGCATCCTAGAAAGGGGTATGTAGCCGCTAAACAATCAACCAGTGCCATTAAAAATATTTAATTTTCCTCATTATGAATTAGAATAAATTTCTAAAATCTAGAGTTATTGTGATAATTAAATAAAATAACATATTTGACGGACCTCACATCTAAAAAACACTTGGTGAGAGCATACCTATTATTAATGTCATTGAAGACTGAGGTTATAGACAGGCCTCCCTCAAGGAAAATTTCTTGTTTTAAAATACTTGTTGTGCTAACTTCTTTTGCTTGGTGGAGGCTGCAGGACATCTGACAAGGAACTGAGTTTTGTTGTATTTTCAGGGTAAAATCTTGCTTATCCCTTCCTTTGTGTAAACTCCAAAATGCAAGTGGAGCAGGGGATTAAACACATTGAAATTTTACTTTGATTTGCCTTCGTTTTTTTTTTAAGATTTTACTTATTTATTTGAGAGAGAGAGTTGCGAGAGAGAGAGAGAGAGCACAAGCCAGGGGCAGGGGGCAGAGCAAGTGGGAGAAGCAGACTCCCCGATGAGCAGGGAGCCCCATGCAGGGCTCGATCCCAGGACCCTGAGATCATGACCTGAGCCAAAGGCAGACGTTTAACCATCTGAGCCACCCAGGCATCCCAATTTGCCTTCAATTTTTGGGTTTAGTTTATATGTGTATGTATTGGTCAGGTGTCCAGTCAGCAGAAACTACTATAGGAATTTTAAATAGAGGGGCAGCTAACAAAATGTGAAGGGCTGGAGGAGAAAAAAAAGAACTGAGATCATTCAGAGATTAGTAACAGCGGGAAGCTACTACTATCCTAAGGCAGACTGAGTACAGGAAGAAAATGGTATGATCCAGAACCCACAACTGCTCTGTGGCTGAGACTGCTGGTATACCCGCTGCTCCACTACTCTCATTGGACCGTCTTTCAGGAAGCTGGAGGGGGGCTGAACTCCCACCCACGGTTGCCTGTCCCTGCACCAGAGCCAGAGTTCGGGAATGCTGTGCAGGAGGAGCACCCCCTGCCCCCACTGCTATTGAAATTCCACCACCTGAGCGCAAACCCACATTCACCTGCTGCTGCCGCTGCCTCCGCCCACGCCTTCAGCAGAAGTAGAAGAAAAATGGGCTTCCCCCTCCACCGACCTTGCCGTCTCCCCACCAGTGCCTCCCAATGGGTAGAACCTAAGTGGAAGCCAGCTGGCTGGGGAGGGGTAGTTCCCAGGCTTCCAGCCCCTCCAGAGAAGGAAGGGCAGGCAGGGTGGGAACAGAGCTGAGAGCCAACAAAGAGCAAGCAGCACCGTGTATGATTTATACACAGATGTTTCACGTAGCACTGCTGTGTGCGCCCCCAGATGTTTTCTAGTCAGGTCTGTCTGAAGCAAAGAGAACATATGTTGAATGTCTCAAAACTTTCGTAGAACGCTGTCATGCCACATTTAAGCATCTGATAATCAAACCCCTCTTCCTCATGGCCATTTACTCCTTTCCTCCTTTGGGTTTTGGCCAGGGATATGTAAGTAAAGTAAAACTTGGCATTTCACACTCCACTGTGCAAAATACCAGTGAAATCTTTCTATTCTCCTGACTCTTATCCACTTGAAAGTGCCTCATTAAAGTCGTATGGAGCAGCTTATGCAAAGGGATAGCAGATTCCTTATTTTCCCTTTAGTGGGCCCAAACGGTGCTCCTGGTTTTCTCTTCAGAAGTGTCTATAATCTTTAATCAGTGACTGCACACGAAGGATAATAGAATATGCCACCCCAAAATAGGACTTTAGGAGTTTAGGCCATGTCAGCCCCAAATATTCTGCTTTGGTGTATTGACTATTTTGAGCTGTAGGCAAATGCAGGGAGAGGCTTTCTCTGAACTCCCCTCATCTACCTAAAGACAGACCTTCCAAAAGGAACTCAGTTGTCATAAATCTCCTCCCAGGAGCATCATCAATCAGGGAGAACTGACTCTTGTCACAGCAGGGGGGCCTAGAAGTCAATCCCACAGCCAGACAAACTTTGTCACAAACTCTGATACCTCCCATCTATTCTTTCAAGGGCCCATTGTCTTTCCTAAAAATCATTTCCTCTCTCCTAAGAGGCCTACATTTCCTTCCCCTTTCTCTATTAAGATGGCTTTTAAAACAGGGCACCTGAGTGGCTCAGTCAGTTGGGCATCTGCCTTCCACTCAGGTCATGATCCCAAGGTCCTGGGATTGAGTTCCGAGTAGGGCTCCCTGCTCCACAGGGAGTGTGCTTCTCCCTCTGCCCCTCCCCCCACTCATTCTCTCTCTCAAATAAATTAAAAAAAAATTTAAAAAAAAAACCATGGCTTTTAAACCTGAATTCTAAGTCACTTCTTTGAGTTACTCGTTTGTTCCTGGGCATCTCCCACATATACATGAGGTAGACATGTTAAAATCTGTTTTTCTCTTGTTAATCTGTCTTTGATTACAGAAGTCTCAGCTAAGAACTCAGAAGGATAGAGGGAAATTGTTTTTCTTCCCCTACGCATGTGAAGTCTACTAGATCGACAATGCGCTAGCAGTAACTGCCCCTTATGAAACAAGGTCATTTCCCCTTGACACCTGAGCACTGAGTTCTTTAGACTACTCTCGGATTTTCTCTTAGGTTTCTTGAGCCTGATTTTTCCTTCATGGGCTCGAATCATGCTTCGGTCTGCAAGACAAGCTCTGGAGAGGGGCAGGGGTGGGACAAGTGTGATAGGGCAGAGCCGCTCTGACAGATGAGGCTTGGTCAGGGCACAGGGGAAACTCTATCCGGAACTGGCTTCTCAGGTAAAATCAGGTCACGCTCAACAGTGAAGGCAGTTGTAAAAATGGAAAGTGAAGCAAGGCTTGTTTTGGAAGCGACAGTCCCCTGGAACCTCAAAGCAGCTTCCATACCTGGCTGAGACACCCGATGGGGCTCCTGTGAAGGCAATGACAGGGATACAGCTGCATGTGGGGGGGTGCCTCAGGGTGCAGGGATGGCATATTACAAAGAAGTTTAAAGATGGCAGCCAGCTGTATCGCTTTCCCTTTTCAATCCTGACGACGACGTGATGACATCATCTCCTCTTTAGGAAGAGGGGAGCTGGGGGCACCTCACGTCTGGAAAGCAACATAGCCAGACTCAATGGCCTATCTATTCCATCCACACATGAGTGAGAACAGATCCCTGTAAGTGGCTGCCCCTAAGGGGGCTGAGGGACAAGCCTCCGCTGAGCATCTGTCCCGTGCCAGGCACCACGCTGTGTTTGACACACGTGATCTACTTTAGTCTTCCTCAGTACCCTGAGTGATAGGTCTCAGTGCGCCCATTTCACAGGGAAGGAACATAGAGCCTAACATTGTAACTGTGCACAGACAGAGGATTTGAACCCAAGTCTGACTTCCTCCAAAGCCATATTGTTTCCATGACAACAGCCTCTCCATTTTGAGAGAGTGCTGTTTGGAATTGCACAGGAGCTGGATGACTGGACTGGACAGAAGCGTGTAGCAACAGAGAGGAGAGGGGAGAGCCCGGGCTGGAATGGCCATGCATTCATCACTGATCCCCTACTCCTCATGCACCCCCTTCCCTGCCTGTGGCTCTCCGAGGTGCAGACTAGCCTGAGCCACGTCCTTTTATTTTTTTCCAGAACCCACGATGGGACCCTTCTCTTCCATGTCCGCTGCCTACATCCCAATCCACCAGCTCTGGGGTGAGGCCTTTCATTCCACACTGAGTCCTCCCTTTGCAAAAGGTTGTGAATACAGCTGGGCAGGGCCTGGGCCTGCTCTTTAATTGCTATCCCTAAAGACCCATTACATCACCATGCACCCAGGGGATGGTCTCTAAATATCTTCTGACCAACTGAAAAAACATACTAACCTTAAAAAAAAAAAAAATCCTCAGCATTTTTGGAAAAGCATAGCCACTAACATCAGCTTTGTGGGCTCACTTTGGGATTTGCAAGCAACATTTTGGACAACCACAAAGCATGAAGAAGTCAGTGGCATGGAACAAAATGAAAGAAGTAATTCAAAATACGTTACCATTTTCTAAAATCTCCTTCTTTTAAATGTGTGTCATGGGACAGTATTTCCTGCCTAGGCAGCCCGGCATATCCTCACCCCACGTACCTTGCTCCCCTCTGAAGAAGAACAAAAAGGAGAAAAAGGAAATCTTGTGCCTGGGAAATCACTGGCAAAAAAAAATTCCTTCTAACCCAACACTTTGCCCTCCTAACCTAGTTCTGCACATGAGCTCAGAGGCCGAAGGCTCGACACAGTTAAGCCAAACAGAGCTCGCAAGTAGGAGAGGGAAAGAACACGAGACGATCTGAGGACAGAGAACAAGCTGCTTTAGCCCAGTTTCCCACTCTTGGTGAAAAGCATCTAGAGAAAAATGTTTGAAACACCATTTGATGAAAAACCATTCCCAGGGAAGCAGCGAACCAGGGATTTCCTCTGGGCCAGGAGTTCGGTGCTGCTTTTGGTCTTTGCCACCCACCGCATTTCCAGCGACAATTTCTTAGGAGGTTTTAGAGACAGATTGCTTGGTTAACTCTCCGTGAAGTCCATAGTATTTTCAAAATGCTGCCTTCCTGCCTTCAATTTGACTTCCTCTTTCAGCTGTGGAACAGCAGATGCTGAGGCAGAAATGACCTCCCCACTGTTCGAGAGTCTTCAGCTCCAAATAGGAGTGGACGGGTGCATGGATGTGCTTGCTACTCGGTCTCTGGGCGCGAGAGCCTGTGCTTGGAGGGGCTACGTTGCTTCTCAGCACTGTCAGATTTCTGTCGATTCAAGAATCTGCCCAGAAATCTGGGGAAACGTCTCTGGTAGAGAGACACCAACTGTCCTTCCCCCAGCTTATGCATTGGCCACAACATACAGGAAGGAAGTCACAGCTTAAAAATATAATTCACACGTCAGCATTTAGCCAACATTGAATTCTTAATCTGAAGTTTCATGGTGTCCCATGCTGAGATTGATAGTCACATGGATGTTCAGACACCTCAGACCCGCTCCTCGGAGCTGGGACCTCCCTGGGAGGGCTGCCCAGCAGAGCCATCGGGGGGGCCCTCTGCTAAGAAAACCCTGACCATGGCTGCATTCGAGTCCTACATCCATACTGCCCCATGTGGCGGTCACGTCCGTCTGCTTCGGGGTAAATTCCCCAGGCTTTCTGACATGTCCTTGCATCTCCTCAAGTACCACTTAAGGAGAATTTTGGAACTTGCCTCCTAGACTCTCCAATGACAGATGCAACAGCTTGTCACTGACTCAAAGAAGCTTTCGTCAAAGTCTACTCTTCTACAAAATTACCCCGAGTAAGGCTTCCCCTATGGAACCTGCCCACCTGATAGAGGTCCCCACATGTGGTCTCTTCACACTCAGAGCCCACAGCAGCAAGGAGGAGATTTCAGTGTCTCCACCCCAAGAGGAAGTGGGTTTTAATACCTTGAAGTCAACGAACTTCTCCAAACTGCCCTTCAGTAAACTGTTCCAACTTCTGATATGCATATCTATTTTCATGTTTTAGATCACTTCCTGGTAATAGCCAGAACTCACAGAGATAACTGTCTCCTTTTATAATACCTCAATTGACCTCAATGCCTCCCCAAAGCCTGCTCCCTGATAGCAAGGCTCTGTTACCCAGAGGTCAGTGTGAGGCCAATGGGAGAGCCATCTGGCACCCAGGACGTGGGAAGTCATCATTTTAATCCATTGACCATCTGGGTGTATTAAGAAACCTGTGTTTGTGGCCTGGTGCTTCATTAGATAAATTGTTTTTCTGAATGTAGACTCCAAATCACTACTCCATACCAAGGAAATTAAATCAGACACCTAGCCCCGGCTATGCCTTCAAGTTATTGCTCTATGACTATTCACAGACACAGACCCGTAGCAACCCTTCTCCCTGCCTCGCTAACGTGAATCGTGTTATTTATTTGCTGACCGAAGTTCTTTCTATCCTGGTTTGGCAGAGTCCTCCCCTGATCAGTGTTAGAAGTTGAACAAACAACCTTATCTTTTGGCAGCAGTTTTTAAAAACATGTAAGTCCTTTGCTTTTTTCCTCCAGTGCCCCACTGCGCCCCCCGCCCCGCATACTGTACCGCGCTCATGCCAACTCCCCACACTTCTCTAGATCATTGTCCTGGAATATGGTACGTGTTAAAAAAAAAAGAACCACCTGACAGTTTTGCTAAACCAGTGGGATGAGGGGAGTTCCATGGATTATGGAGATCATTTCCCTGTGATGGTAATCGAAGGCCAAGGTCCACTGTACTTCGTGCCCCTCGTTTAGAACACCAAGGCCAGTATTATTCTCACTACGCCAGCTTAACATCGGCTCCCTTGGAAGCAGGTGGGTGTGGCGGGAGGATGATTTGCTGAACCAACTGGCAGGCAAATATTTACACCTGCAGGCGCTGCTTCTCAGGAAGGCGGGACTGAGGGCGCTGCACCCTCCATGACTCTTTCCTCCTCTTGCTTGCAACAAGTCCCCATTTAAACCTAGTTTAGCCTACCCTCTTCTTTTTTTTTTTTTTTAAGATTTTATTTATTTATTTGACAGAGAGACACAGCGAGAGAGAGAGCACAAGCAGGGGGAGTGGGAGTGGGAGAAGCAGGCTTCCTGCTGAGCAGGGAGCCCGATGCGGGGCTTGATCCCAGGACCCCAAGCTGAAGGCAGACGCTTAACGACTGAGCCACCCAGGCGCCCCTAGCCTACCCTCTTCTTAAAGCCTTCCAAAGAAGGACTGATAAATGCCCTTGGTAGAGCTCCTTACTGTGTAATTTATTTATTTATTTATTTATTTTTTAAATATTTTATTTATTTATTTGAGACAGAGAGAATGAGAGACAGAGAGCATGAGAGGGGGAGGGTCAGAGGCAGAAGCAGGCTCCCCGCCGAGCAGGGAGCCCGATGCGGGACTCCAGGATCATGACCTGAGCCGAAGGCAGTCGCTTAACCAACTGAGCCACCCAGGCGCTCCTTACTGTGTAATTTAAATCCAGTTCACTTACACCTTCAATCTGTGCCTTCCCGGCCCTTACTAATCCGTTTTGTGTAACTCATTTCTCATCATTATTGCTTGAATCGGTGAGTGAAGAAGTTGCATATGCCTATCTCACAAGTCTCTTTCTGAATCTTGTGATCAGGACAGGGCGAGCGCCAGCTTCCATTTCCTTCATGCCCCCCCCACCCCCACCCCGCCGCAGGGCTTCCCTCTTAGCAAAAGTTCAGCGAACGTTGACCCTCTCTTGCTGGTTGTGCAGAAAGAAAGGGGATTCCCATCCTCTGGGGAAGAATCACATTTACAAGTCCCCCAGCGCCCTGCCTTCTTTTTCAGGTTCCTCAATCATACTGGTGGCTCTCATTTGAATGCTCTTAAGGATTTATTTCTCCTCTGACCCGGCATGTTCTGCAGCCCAGACATCAAGGGATCACCCAGTTACTTCTGAGTGAACAGCAGGCAAACAGGCAGGAGAGATTCTGAGAAAGCTGTGATAAATGCACGCTCTTTTGGAACAAAGGCCGAGGTCAAGCCTGAGTTCAGGGGCGCCAACAGGACAGGAGCACAACAACCAACACCAAGATCTTCTAGGGTGCACCCTGAGGAGGGACCCAATGGCCACACGGGGGGCTCCACAGCTGCATCTGGGGCACTCCCAGCTCTTTCCCAGCACGAGCGCCATCTTCCAATTTAGAGCATGTATTTGAAGGGTGAAGGGGGAAAAGAGGCACCGAGAGGGGTGTGGGCAGGGGGAGGACGTGGGGGTGTGGGAATTGACCCCACAGGTCACGGAGGATGAGGAACAGACATGGGTATAGATTTATTGTACGCATTAATACACAGGAGGTCCTAACATCTGTCAGTGGGGTATGCGCTTGAAGGACACCCCCCATCCTACAGTGGCTTTGCTGGTGAGGCTTTTTCTCTCAAGATCCCTGTGATAGAGGCATTGAAATCGTTTGAAGGACCTTGGCCAGAAAAGTTAGGAAAGCATGCCTGTCTAGAACCTGCTCTTCTGTATTTTTATCTCCTCCAAAAGTTCCAGTGCCACAAAATCACAGGAGGCTGATTTGAAGGGGGAATTATAGGGGCGAGGCAGCTTGAAGGGTATGGGAGGCATCTGCCGTATATGTAAGGATGAGCACAGGGGTGGCGCTGGCTCCTTGGGACGAGCTTCTTGGTGCCCGCACTCTGATACCATGAGAAGCAGCCACGGGAATGGGAGGTCTGCTGGCGCTGGCCATTGTGACTGCACCAACCAGTGGTCCCGGAGACAAACATAGCTCACCAGGGACACGCCATGTTGGCCGGTGCCACCATTTTTCTTCAGCCCACCTGGTAGTTAATCTATAGCCTCCACTATCTGACTCGTGTTTGAGGCTCTGCTCCAGACCACCTCCAGCACTTTCCCACCACTGCTACCCTTATTTGAACTCTTGGCACTCATTGCTTCTACCCATTACAGTCTACTTTTGCTCAATTTTTCCAAGGAGATCAACATTTGGAAGCGATGATCAGCAAGGGTTTCAGAGTTAAATAGAAAGTTTTAGCACTAAATGAAAACTTGAGGAAAAGAAAATCTGAATATCCTGCAGAAGTATCTTCCATTGGTGCAGGTAGGAGCTGGTTTCATAACTTCTAGAAATTGGACTTTCCAATATGTCTGGGGAAGTTGTAAGTGAAGATGAAGGATTTGCAAAGACATTTCCCCCAGTGCCTAAAAAGAAATGATTGGGGGCGCCTGGGTGGCTCAGTTGGTTAAGCTACTGCCTTTGGCTCAGGTCGTGATCCCAGGGTCCTGGGATCCAGCCCCTCATCGGTCTCCCTGCTCAGCAGGGAGTCTGCTTCTCCCCCTCCCCCTGCTCATGCGCTCTCTCTCACTCACTCTCTTTCAAATAAATGAATAAAGTCTTAAAAAAAAATAAATGATTGATCAACAAGGCTATCTCAAGATTGTACTGTTAATTTTAATGAAGCAGGTCACTATCAGACAACTGCCCTATGAACATTCCATTCTCAAGGAGAAAGCACGAGCCTGGGTTAGACTGACTGATGTAGATGCCATCCCACTGGAGATGAACTGTACTAATATTTTTATTAGCATTGTTACCGTTTTTATTAGTGCTCTGGTTATAAATTCCATAAGCTTCGAAGATCTGCCCCAACCATACTTTTCTTATAAGCCGTTATTTTTCATGCTTGATTTTGCAGAAGTGAGGGGTTTTGGGGGGAGAGGAGAATCTACATATGGCATTATAGTAGAAACCCCAATATTTGAAAATTTGTGGCTATTGACCCATGACACCATTTTCTAGATTTTTCTATCATTTAACTTTGCTGTTTGTATTAGTTTTCTATGGCTGCTGTAACAAATTACCACAAACTTAGTGTCTTAAAACAACACAAATATCTTATCTTATGGTCTGAAGATGAGAAGTCCAAAACAGGTCTTACTGAACTAAAATCAAAGTTAGACAGAGCTCTGGTCCCTTCGGCCTTTTCCATCTGCTAGAGCCTGTTTTCATTTCTTGGTCCATAGCCAACATTAGCCAGTCAAGTCATTCTCATATTGCATAACTGACTTTCTTTCCTCCCTCTTTCACTTAAAGGACCCATGTGATTATACTGAGCCCAGCTAGATAATCCAGGATAACTTCCCATCTCAGAGCTTTGATTTAATCATATCTGTAAAGTCCCTTTTGTCACACAAAGAAACATTCTCACAGTTCCCAAGGACTAGGGTGTGGACATTTTACGGGGGCCATTATTCTGTTACCACTCTGTTATTTACCCTTCTGTGTGTTCATACTTTATTGAGGAGACCGCTGTTTTGTCTTTTTATTCCCCACAGCAACTGCCCAGTTCAGATAGTCAGAGAGCATTTTTATTTTTTTTAAAGATTTTATTTATTTATTAGAGAGAGGGAGAGCGAGCGTGTGCATGTGAGAGAGAACGAGAGAGGGAGAGAGAGAGCAGGGGCAGAGGGAGAGGGAGAAGCAGACTCCCTGCTGAGCATGGAGCCCGACGTGGGGCTTGATCCCAGGACTCTGGGACCATGACCTGAGCCAAAGGCAGATGCTCAACTGATGGAGCCACCCAGGCGCCCCAAGAGGGTATTTTTAAATTAACTTTCCATCCTGACTCTTGATTCCTGACTCTTGAATAACACCCAGGTGTACTTCCAGGTATGGGTTCTGTTGAGCCAACAATGGCACCTTACCTTCTTGCTAGGTAGGACACAAAGATAACTAACGATTGCCCCAATTTTCAATAAATTTGCCTTGCGGGGTGCCTGGGTGGCTCAGATGGTTAAGCATCTGCCTTCGGCTCGGGCCATGATCCCAGGGTCCTGGGATCAAGCCCCATGTCCAGCTCCTGGCTCAGCGGGGAGCCTGCTTCTCCCTCTGCCTCTCCCCCTGCTCGTGCTCTCTCTCTCTCTCTCTCTCTCTGTGTCTTGAATGAATAAATAAAATCTTTATAAATAAATAAATAAATTTGCCTTGCAAAATGTTCACGATGACTGGTCAGCATCCTTTTTAAAAACATGAATAACACATAAAACTAAACTAAAAATAGAAATAAGTGCAATACAGGATCAAGTGCAGTTTTACAGAGCAAGGAGAGAGCTGCAATTAATGGAGCAGACGACCAGGGAATCAGAGAACCAAAGTGGGTCCATTCTCTTCACATTTTGAGTGAGGTCTTGGGGAAAACTGAAGTGGTAGGGAGGGGCCAAGATAAAGTGTGCAAAGATGTAATGGTATAAAAATGAGAACCCAAAAGATATCTAAGTATGTTTATGCCTAAATATATCCAAAGAGCAAAGGAGTGCACACTTTATTTAAAGCGATACAAGTAAAATGTTAAGATGTAGAGACTCTTGGAGGGAGAGGGAGGGCAGGAGGAGCTGATAAAAGCAACTTCCCTGGTCTTTTGCTTTGTCAGCCAAACGCTCAAATGAATCTGGGTTCCATCGACATTTCAAGCTTGTCTCCATCTGCCCCTGAACCGCTCTCCAAAACCGTAGTCGCATGATATAGTCACATTTCCCTGTACATCCCACCTGTGTTTATTTATTTTTATTCAAAATCAATTTAATTAACATATATTGTATTATTAGTTTCAGAGGTAGAGTGTAGTGATTCATCAGTTGTGTTTAGCGCCCAGTGCTCATTCCATCAAGTGCCTTCCTTAATGCCCATCACCCAGTTACTCCAACCCCCACCCCCCTCCCCTCCAGCAACCCTCAATTTGTTTCCTATAGTTAAGAGTCTCTTACGGTGTGTCTCCCTCTCTAATTTCATCTTATTTTATTTTTCCTTCCCTTCCCCTATGTTCATGTTTCCTTTTTTAAATGAGTGAAATCATATGGTATTTGTCTTTCTCTGACTGACTTATTTCACTTAGCAGAATACCCTCTAGTTCCATCCGTGTCATTGCAAATGGCAAGATCTCATTCTTTTTGATGGCTGAGTAATATTCCATGGTATATATACACCACATCTTCTTTATCTTCTTTATCTTCTTTATCCCACCTCCCTGTATTTAAAAATGCTGTCTGTCCCCTCTTGTCTGCCATATCTTTCCAGGTTTAGCTAAAAGGCAACCAGACTCATCTCAGTAAGTCAAGATTCTTCCCTTCCTGGACCCCGGAGCACTTTGTTTACAAAATGCAGAGCACTGACCACGTGCAGCTTCAAATTCTGCAACACAAATCCCCACACAACCTCTAAAAGCAGATTCCACCGTGGCTGATGGTATTTTCCAAACACGAAAAGATCACAACATCTTCTGTGCAGGCACTTCCAGAACCTTTCCACTAACCTGTCAAGATGTAGTCTAATGCTCTTTCCTTTGAATCTGGGCAAAGTTGTGGCTTGATTGCAACCAACGGGATGCAGTGGAAATGATGCCAAATGACTTCCAGGTCACAAAGGCCATTCCCTGAGCTTTTGTCTTGCTGCTGAAGCACTTATACGTTGAGTCCTGAGCTTCCAGGTTAGACGTCCAACTACCCTGAGGCCACCATGCTGTGTGGAAACCACACCACATGGAGAGGCCCTGGATGGATGCTCAGTCAACAGTGCTCATCTTCGAATGCCCCCAAATCAGACACCAGATATGTGAGTGGAGGAGTGTTTAGACGATTTTTGTCCCCCAATTTCATGTCACCCCCAACTGTCTAGGCCCCAGATGTTATGGAGCAGTCATTCCTGCTCTCTCAATTCCAAAGCCCCAGGATCCATGAGCATAATAAGAACATTGTTTTAAGCCACTAAACTTTGGGGTAAGTTCTTCTGTAGCAACAGTAACTGGGGTACCCGGTATGAGCTGTATATGTATTTTCACTGAACTTACTGTTTGGGAGTGTTCTTGAATCAGAGTCATTACTATAGCCATTATGCCATCTGGTCGACTAACATGCAGGAAAATTGGAGGGCAGTCAGCGGCTTCTCCAGAGTCTCAGACACAGTGCAGGATGAGAGAAAAACATGATGAGGATCAATTCTAAGACACTTATTTTACTTAAAGCAAGAAAAAATATTTGGGGGGAGTATATCACTTTTCTAGAAGAGAAAAGTGAGGAAAATGTGGGTGCCTACAGTCTGCTGAAAATAGGCACAACTCCCTCCCCATCATCACACTGGGGTGAACTGCTCCCCTGCTCTAGGGAAGACCACCACCCAGCTTAGGCAGGAGTGGTCCTGTGAGGAGAAAGCAGCAAAGGAAGCATCTCAGACAGGTTAGGAATTTCTAGGCAGTCTCGAGAAAAGTCCTTTCTTTTGCTTTTTATATATGTCTTTTTTATGCCACATTGTGGATCACACACACACACACACACACCCACACAGCTGACAGTGCACAGGACTTCCTGGGGATTGGACGAAGTAATTGTTGCTGGGAAGAAAAGGGAAGTGCACACTTCCGGTGAGTTTTGCCCTATGTGGCTGTCAGGAACTGGGCAAACTTCCCAGTCCAGGGAGTCTCTGTGACAGGCCCATAAAGGAGAGGAGAATAATCCCCAGCAAAGTTACTGAAGTGAAAGTGAGCTGTCCTCACAGGGGACGTGTCCTGATGCGGGGGAGGGTTGAAAAGAAAAACAAAAGTCAGTAGGCTTTGTAATGTTGTCTTGACAGTTAAGTAGTCGTCGATCGATATTTGTAAGACATTTAGGAATCTAAGAAATTATTATTTGGACTATTATTTTTTCTTTGTTTAAGACAACTGAATGATTCTGCACAGGTCAGGATGGGAATCTAAAGTTCTTGGATGTTATTCCCCAATTAAATTAATCAATCAAGCAGTAATTACTGAACATGAAACTCCAAAACTGTTCGTTTGGATGAAGAAATTCCAAGAAAGAACTTTTTGAAATTTGTACTAAATGGATGTTTCCTGCCCTATTAGCTGTAGTTTATTATGCATTATAAATCTACTCAACATTCAAGGCTCCAGACTTACATTTTAAATATCAGGCTTCCTTCTCCTTCTCCTAAAAATTGTAAACACAAACGGAGTATTGGTTTAAGGTACATATGTGTTTCTTAGTGTAATCACCTACCCAACACCCTCAATTATCTGATCACTAAATAGACAAATCTCCAGCATACCTGTGCTGACATTACAAATCATCTTATTAGGGGCGCCTGGGTGGCATAGTCAATTAAGTGTCCAACTCGTAGTTGCAGCTCAGGTCGTGATCTCAGGGTCGTGAAATCGAGCCTTGCATCAGGCTCCATGCCTAGTGCGGAGTCTGCTTAAGACTCTCTCTCCTGGGGCGCCTGGGTGGCTCAGATGGTTAAGCGTCTGCCTTCGGCTCAGGTCATGATCCCAGGGTCCTGGGATCGAGTCCCACATCAGGCTCCCTGCTCCTTGGGAGCCTGCTTCTCCCTCTGCCTCTCTCTCTCTCTCTCTCTCTGTCTCTCACGAATAAATGAGTGGAATCTTTATAAAAAAAAAAAAAAAAAAAAGACTCTCTCTCCCTCTCCTTCTGCCCCTAACCGCATGCTCTCTCTCTCTCTCAAAATGACACATCTTAAAAAAATAAACAAAACCCATAAATCATCTTGAATTAGTTAAGATGATGCTGGCTGCTATCACACATAAACCCCCAAAACTCAGTGGCAAAAGTGTAGTATTAATTTATATAAAATATAAAATTTTACTTATGTAATTTATTTCCCCCTCATGTGGTGTCCAATTGACACCAGGCTCCACTCTGTACAGTCCTGTAGAGAGCCCAGCTGGAAGAGCAAATGCATGTGAGTCCTCAGCGCATGGACCGCAGCGCTGCCCACAGCACTGACATCCAACCAACCTACAGGATGCGGAGACAAAGAATCAAGTTTCTAGAGGCCAAGCCTGGAAGTGTTTACATCCCTTTTGGCCACATTCTAATGGCCAGAACTCATCACATGGCCCAAATTAGATGTAAGTGTTCCTGGGCAATGTTATCCCTGGCTGAACATCCGTTCCCAGCAACACAGAAGGGAGCACAGTTCTTTGGTGAACAGCCAACACCTCTGCCAACCATCTCATTTCCACCTCGGATGCTATCCATCCCCATGCCTCTGGGGTAGTGCCAGCGATGATCAGACCAAGCCCGGTCCCACCAGATCGATGCTTTGCTGTCTTGGCCGGCATTGTATTTAGTTTGGAGCAGTGCTATGGAGCTGGGAGATGTTCCCTCCCGTGATGACGTGGCACAAATGGGCGAGGTTGTGTTGGCTCAGCTCGCACTCATAGCACAGAGGTGCTATGACCCTTCGTGTTTCTAGGTTTCATCCACCCAAGGGGTTCTCCCATATGTGTGAGGACTTTATGAAAAAGGAGAGTGTTCCTTCCATCCTCAATGACAGATGGACACATTGGCATGGTTGGTGCCTACAGGCCAACTTTGGGAAGCCAGCACCAGGCGTCAAGAAAGATTTGCTATGGGACTAGACCCCAGCCAGGATCCCACCTAGTAATACTAGCTGCCCTCATTCTTCCGCGAGCAGCTCCTAATGACATAATGCCCAGGACAAACAAGCCCGTGTAAAAACCTGTTCATTTGCATAATAAATTGGCCTGCTGTGGGCCCATCACCCTCCTTCTATATAGATCTAGATTATTTTTAAGTAATGGCCATGCAAAGCACCATTTATTGTGATCTTATTATACTAGGCACTGTATAGTACAAGCCTTTTATCTATACCAGTAACAACTACTCTGTAAAGTGGCATTACTGGTTTTGTTTTAAAACAAGGTAGCTCAGCAAGGTTAAGTAGGTTGTTCAAAGTAAATGAGTGGCTGAGCTGAGATTCAAGTCTAGGACTGCGTGACTCTAAAACGAGCTCTCCTTCCACCATGCTGTGTGATGAGTACCACGAACACACCATGAGGTGCTTACCACCAGCTGCCAAGAGCAAATGCTTAGCACATACAAGGCAGCGCCCACCCATTCATCCTTCCCTTGCAAGACTCCCCCACAGAAGGCCTCTCAGACTGCTCGGGGCCAGCCTGGGGACTTCATCCTGATAGAGTAACCCCCACATACAGGAAGTTTGATGACAATGGATTCAATAGCCTATGATCGGAGGCCACACCCTCTCCTCTTCAACCATGCAAAGGGTGAGAGACACAGCAGCTGTTTCAGGTCATTGTGTTCCTGTCATCATCATTACAGGGCCCACTTCTCTTCCCTTCACATACCCGCTTCTTCACCATCAACAGTCAGGTGTCCCTCCTCTGTCTCTAGAGATGTTACAAGAGCAACACTGATTCAAAGAGTGACCAAGACAGCCTTTTTGGCCAAGCCATGGAATATTCTAAAAAACAGCTACTAGGGCGCCTGGGTGGCTCAGTCGTTAAGCGTCTGCCTTCGGCTCAGGTCATGATCCCAGGGTCCTGGGATTGAGTCCCACATCGGGCTCCTTGCTCGGCAGGAAGCCTGCTTCTCCCTCTCCCACTCCCCCTGCTTGTGTTCCTGCTCTCGCTATCTCTCTCTCTGTCAAATAAATAAATAAAAATCTTTAAAAATAAAAAATTTAAAAAACAAAAAACAAAAAACAAACAGCTACTAAAGCCAAGAATCCCTATCACTTAGCACGTCCTCCGGTGGAACATTTGTGCGTGTTTCTTTGGAGACTTTAAGCAAAGGCAGAGCCTTTAGGAGTTGGAGATCACAAGGAAGAAAAGAACACCGCACGGTCCCTGAGCACCGTAATTAAAATAATGACTTCATTTATTGGAGTACTTAAGATTGCCCAGCACTGTGATGAAGGATCTATACGCCTTGTCTTAGTCCATCTTCACAATGATCCCACAAAAACTGCAATATTACTATTTCCATTTTACAGAAGAAAAAAAAAAAAATCCCCAGAGTCAGATTAATCATGTTCGTCATGAAAGGCAGCCACAGACCTCGAGCCCAGATTTATCGGACTGTCTCTGAACCCCATGTTCCTTTCCCTGAGTCAGCCCACCTGGAGGTCCCAGAGCTGTCTGCAAAGAATACCAGCCCAAAGGAAATCCTGGCGCGGAGTGGGCGAGTCTCCAGTGCTGTGTGGTACGGCCTTTGTTGTGCAATTACAAGAAAGGGAACACAGTGTTCTGAAATTGCACAAGGAATGTAAACAAGACAAATGGAATCTCAGAACTGGTGCTAATCCCTTGCTGGAAGTTGTTTCCAGAAAAAAGTCTTTTGTGTAGCATTTGACGAGGTGGATGGGCCCCCAAAATGCTGGGAAAAAGTGCTGAGAGCAATGGCTGAGTTTTGTGAAGGTGTACGCACTTAAAGGAAATTTATTTCTTCCGAAGCAAATGGTTTCCTTGTTTATACCAGATCACAAATACCTGCTGAGCTATTTAAGAATTCTAAGGAAGATGAGAATTAGCTTTTATAGGGAAAATCCCAAAGCCAGCCTTTGTTGGTTGAAAGTAACTTCAGAAGGTGTGATGGAATGATCTTGGTACTTCACAGTGAACCCCAGTGCCACCCATTTAAGATTCGTAACCACTTACTGGGACAGCCGTGGGAGGGAGTTACGTGAAGGACCCCTGCCACATGTCTCTTCATATACAATAAATAAATAGATCAAGGTCACGAACTCCCCAAGAACTGCTTCAATCGCATCAAATGAAAATGCTCACATGTAAAAATATATATCTATTTCATCATATTTTATTTGTAGCTGAAGATTTAGGAACTTACAGTACAAATGAGTTCATAAGATGTAACCATTCATGGAGCATTTACAACTTGTCAGGTCCTACACATAGTATCTTATTTAATGTTGACAATACCCTGTGAGTTCGTGGACCAAAGAATTCTCATGTCCATGCTACAGGCAAGGAAACTAAAATCTGGAGAGACTAAATGGCTGTCCCAATATCAAATGACAAAAATAAAACGATAATGAGTTTGATGTCCTTTATTCAAAGGAAAATGATCCACAGTTTGGGGGAGTACAGTGCTTCTCAAGCAGTAAAACACTCTTCCCAAGGGAATCTGGGCAAGAGCAGATTGTTTAGAGCATAAGAAACAGTAACTCAGAAACAGAGCATGATTGGCTAGGAGGTCAGGGACTTCCTTCTAAGGCGAAAAGTTCCTATTTTCTGGTGAAGTTTAGCTAACACTGAGTTGGAGGGTTGTGACCGGTGTATGTTAGGTTTCTTTGACAGTGATGCATTTCCCTTAAGTGTGACTGACTCAGGTTTCAATCTGTGGGGTGGCCAGGCCACTGGGGCGGCCTCCATTTTGTGAGTCCTGATAGAATTACCTTTATCACCAAGACCATAAAGGTAGTAAGCAGCTGAGTCCAGGGTCAGACCCAGGTCTTTGCTTCCAAAGACAGGCTCTCTATCACTTCTCTGAATAATAGACTTGAAGTTTCCTAGCACGATTGTGCAACAACTCATCTGAGAAACCGTAGGACCTTGGCATCATTTTGAAGTTCCTATTGTACTGAAGCATCTTAGGAATCCTTGAATATAGAAAAAAGAAAGGATTTTTATATGTATTCAGCGATTGCTTATTTGTTTTACACACATAGCCCTTTCTTAACCCACATTGTTCACCTGCCAAAGTCCCTCAAAATCTACCATCCGTCCACTATATGATGTAATACATAATTTCAGTGAGCCAAAAGTCCCTTCTTTTGAACTCCAAAACTTTGCGCACCATTTCCCATTGAGAACCTACGGGGCTACCTTAGCACCGTCTGAAGATCGGCACAGTGACTCTCCTTTGGCTCAGTCTTCTTGGGGTCTGTCAAGAGAGACGATAGTGGCAGCACATCAGCAATGTAAAGGCTGGTTTCACTGAAATCTCTGTGAGTAAAGCCCTGGGTGACCCTATATCCTTAGACTTTTTGAGACCAAACTTTGACAAATGTATTGATGTCACTTCTTTGTGTGGTTATCTTGTTGTAGCCATGCCACCCTCTTGCACATGGGGCTGTGGTTCTCCTAAAGCGTGTAAATTCCACCTGGCAATCATCCTGGCAAAAGATAAATTCTGGGGCAGGAAATAAGGGCCCAGGGTTGAGATGAAGGGATACAACTTCCTCGTCTCTGAAGCCATGGTGCAGTTGGGTGCTGAGTCTGAGGATGGAAGTACCCCGGGTATTTCTTTTTTTTTTTTTTTTTTAAGATTTTATTTATTTATTTGAGAGAGAGAGAATGAGAGACAGAGAGCACGAGAGGGAAGAGGATCAGAGGGAGAAGCAGACTCCCCGCCGAGCAGGGAGCCCGATGTGGGACTCGATCCCGGGACTCCAGGATCATGACCTGAGCTGAAGGCAGTTGCTCAACCAACTGAGCCACCCAGGTGCCCACCCGGGTATTTCTGGCAGTGGGGATGAGCTGCCCCTTGTCACATGCAAGTAAGCCATGAAAACAGCAGGATAGTGGTCTGGTAATAAACCTCAGGGCAGATACTAGTTTGTACAATATTTGTAAATTCATTCCTGGGAAATCTATATCTGTATCTATATCATTTTCTCTAATTCTATCTATCTGTCATCTATCTATCTATCTCTACAGCTCTGTGTGTTGTCTTATGTTCCTTCCTATATCTTTGAACCTCATGTAAAACCTTGGGTTTTTGTTTGTTTGTTTTATTTTAAGAGACGGAGAGAGAGAATCCTTAGCAGGCTTCATGCCCAGTGTGGAGCCCGACATGAGGCTCGACGCAGGGCTCGATCCCACGACCCTGAGATCATGACCTGAGCCGAAATCAAGAGTCAGACGCTTAACAGACTGAGCCACCCAGGCGCCCCTGGAATAAAACCTTGTTAAATGTTATCATATTGTCTCAGCCATGCCATGAAGAATTAATGAAAATCCAGGCCCATGCAGTTGGTAGACAGAGTACAGAACAGAGTGGTATCCCCTCCCTCAGGCTGGTAGCAGGAGCAATCTCTAGAAAAGGCCAGGTGTGCACAGTAGAGACGTGATCCTTGGGAGGGTCGATCGCAGTGTGACCAGAAGGTCAAGACGGAAGGCCCTGAGAGACCTACCCTTGAGTTCAAGTCAGACAAAACTTTGGGAAACAGCCATGAATGGCCAGCAGATAACTGTGAAGACAACCCATGTGTTGCAATAATATAGCCAGGGACCATGTCATTAGGATCGTCACTTGGCTACTTTGTGCCCTGCCGAGGACAACCAGCCACGGGGGTGAGTTTGGACTGAAACCCAGCCTGTCCTCCACTTACCAAGCACGGACACTTGCACAGGGCTGTGTCCATCTGGAGGAAGTGGGTGATGTTTCCAATTTTCAGAGAGGTGTTGTATGCCCTAGGGCAGCCCAAATGCCATTGTCATTTGCGTTACACTCTAAAAAGTACAACTCTGGAGTATAGTCAACAGAATAGAGTACAAGTCGTCGTGAAGAGGACTCGGGACCAAGTGAAGTGACCTGTGAAACAGGTTCGAGTAGAGAATGATCATGGGGCGTAGGCAGTGTGCCAGAGCCTGTGGCATGTCTCCTGTCACAGAATTGGGAGGGGACATATATACAGTGCCTTCAGCCAGTATCTGGAGTGCAGTGTGCCTTGGGTGGGCATTCATATCTGTGTGCCACAGGATCCAGGAGAGCTGACCACAGTGAGCATGGGCAGACAGACAAGGACCTGTGCTCTACTGTGGCAGCCAAGGCATCTTCGTAACCTTATGGAAGACCCCAGAAACTCCTAGACTTGTGTAAGTGAGAGTCAGAGCAATACAAATCTGTGACTACCAGTTGGATCTCATATCCCAATTCCCATCACCATCAGTGGCACAAGCTAGGAATCCTGGCTTCCATTTGTGGTGCATTGGAGGGTTTTATTTATATACCTGTCTCCCATCAAGACTGTAAGTTCCTTGGGTCAGGGCTCATGTTCCATTCATACCTGTATCCCCCAAGAACGCTTCAGTGCCTGATATACAGTAGATGCTCAATCTATGTTTGTTGAAAGGACAAAGGATAGAAAGCTACAAGATGTGATCTCTGCAGAGCTGGGCACATCATGTTCCCACTGACTGATTTCTGGCTGCATGCAAGTTTGGGCCACCCAGTCTGACATTGCTACAGAGCTAGAGTGCTCGGAAAAGGATGTGGGAGATGTGGGAGAACAGCTGTACCACTCTTGACAGTCATCCTGGGACACCTGAGCACTGAGCGCTCTTGATTCACCATCTGCCTGGGCTAGCCAGTGCTTTGACTAACGAGCTGGGTGTGGATGGTTTGCTGAGCCAGGTAAGACAACCAATGAAAGGAGAGAGAGCACAGAAACCTGAATGCCACAGGGCCCACTGTTTCTTCTAGTGATGGGTGCAATCCAACTTAAAGACAAGAGTGGACTGGGTGCTCTCCTCCAACTCCTTGATTTCATGACCAGTATACCAAAGGAGAAGACACAGTTGGGGGATATGGTTGGTAGGCTTGGCACAAACTCCTAGTTTCATCTACAAGTTCCAGGAGACCCATGCATGAGCTTCATATTTCCATTAAATGTCTTCTCCCCATTCAGTCAGGAACTGTGAACAAGCTTCTCTTTTTGACATGTGTTCTTGGTGCCTGGATAAACGGAGAGTTAACATTTAAGTGAACTGATGTAAATACCTATTAATTTACTTCAGCTGAATTCAACAGGGGTTTTTAAGCAGGAACTATGTACACAACTCAATGCATCAGGGGACTTTTTAAAAAATCTAGGATATAAGGGCCTTTCACTAACTATCCAGTTACAAAAGTAGAGCAGAGCAACTGTGGGAAAATATAGAAACAAGAAAGGCAGGATGTGATCAAGAGTCCCCATGAGTGGCCCAGTCATTGGGGAGGTCTGAGAAAGATTACTGTAGGCTGGAACACCTCCCTGTGGGCATGAGCCAGATAGGCAAAACTGGGTGAGTTAAGGGAGAAGAAGGGAAGGGGGAAGGGGAAAGGCATTTCAAGCAGGTGGAATGGCATGAGCAAAAGTTTGGAGGTAGCATAAATGATACCTCAAAAATGTTTCTATTAGGAATAGGAAACAAAAGGAAGTAAGACTGAATGAATTGGTTGCAAGTAGATTAAATGCTCTACAGAAAAGTATGTACTTGACCACATATACAGGCCAGCATGTGCCAAAATATTCTCACTGGAATACTAGCCTTGTAATCTTGTACATAAGAAAAGAGTTCCATGGTCAAGTAAAAATACAGTCCCAGCTGTCTTCCCATTAGGTGATTCAGACTGTGCATTAAGGTAGTCCTGCAGTAAGAAAGGAATCTGTTTAACTTGGTTTAAAGCCCTGTTAAACATGAAAAGATGTGCAACATCATTAGTAGTTGGGGAAATGAAAATTTAAAACACAACACCCTATTAGAATGACTTAAAAAAAAAAAAAACTGGCAGGGCACCTGGGTGGCTTGGTCGTTAAGCGTCTGCCTTTGGCTCAGGTCATGATCCCAGGGTCCTGGGATCGAGCCCCATACTGGGCTCCATGCTCCGCGGGAAGCCTGCTTTTCCCTCTCCTGCTCCCCATCTTGTGTTCCCTCTCTCGCTGTGTCTCTCTCTGTCAAATAAATAAAATCTTAAAAAAAAAAAAAGTTACTAGACTTAATTTAAAAAAAACAACAACAAACCAGCAATACTATGCATTAGTGAGGATGCAGAGTAGATGGAATTCTTGTACTACTGCTGGTCAGAGTGCAAAATGGTACCACAACTCTGGGAAACAGTTGGGCAGTTTTTAAAAATAAAGTCAAATACATACTATCTTAGCTCAGGGCTGCCATAGCAAAATACCATACACTGGGTGGCTTAGCCAACAGAAATTTATTTTCTCACAGTTCTGGAGGGTGCAGGTCCAAGATCAAGGTGCCAGCATGGTTGGTTTGTGGTGAGAACTTTCTTCCTGGCTTGCAGATCGTCACCTTCTCTTTGTCCTCACATTCAGTCTGTCATCTATTCTTACTATACACCCAGCAATCTCACTCCTAGATATTCACCCAATGAAATGAAAACTTATACCCACACGAAACTAGGACGCAAATGCTTAAAACATTTTATTCATCATCACCTACTACTGGTAACAACCCAAATGTCCTCTGAAGGGGACCAGAATATACTACCCCAAAATACTCCACTTTGGTATAAGGATTATTTTGAGCTAGAGGCAACTGAGAATGAACAGAAGAAAGAAGCCTTCTCAGAGCTGCCCCTATCTGATTAAGAACAGAAATTTCTAAGAAATGAGGACTGCCATAAATCTCCTCTCATTTTATGGCCACGAAGGAGACAGAAAGTCAGCACCAAGATGGACCTACACAAGCAAGCTGTACTAAATAATCCTTATCTTCCATTAGTTTCCCCATATATTTATCTTCCCACAATTTACCACCCCTAGAAGCTCAAACCCTTTTCTTTTGTCTTGTTACATCTCTACAAGTTAATCGCCCTTTGGCTAAAATGGTATATAAGCTTTCAGGTCTGACTGCCTCTTTAAGGTTTTGATTTCCATGAGACCCTCCTTATGCATATGAAATAAACCTTTTTTTCCCCTGTTAATTTGTCTTTTTGTCAGTTCAATTTGCAGGCCTCCAGCCACTGAACCTAGGAGGGTAGAGGAAAAAGTGTTTTTCTTCCCCTACACATTTAAGGAATGAATGGATGAATAAACCGATACATTCGTACAAGGAAATACTGCTCCACAACAAAAAAGAATCAGCTACTGACACATGCAACCATATGGTTGAATGTCAAGTACATTGTATGCAGGGAAAGAAGCCAGACTCAAAAGGCTACATATTGTATAATCCTGGAATAGGCAAACCTTGTAAGAGTAGAAAGCTGACAAGTGGCCGCCAAAGCCTGGGAGTAAGGTAAAGTTTGACTAGAAAGGGACAAGAGGCAAGTTTGGGGAGTGAAGGCAAGTTTTGGGAGTGAAGGAAACATTTTACATCATGATTGAGGGGATGGCTGCACAATTGTGCATTTGTCAAAACTCATAGAATTGGATGCATTTAAAAGGTTAATTTTACTGCATACAAGTTGTGTCACGATCACTTCTTTTAAATGAAGATAAAGGAAAAAATGACACAGAATGAATGTCAAACAAGTGAAAAAGATGCCTATTCACATCCCTTGGAACTATGTTTACATGGAACACAATTTGTAACTGGGGTTTGAAATCATAGATGAAGTATTCAACAGTCACACCAAGATCCATCATTCATTGATTCATCCCACAAATATTTAGTGAATACCTACCATATGCATTGTTCTAGATGCTGGGGCATTTGAAGGCAAATGCAAATTAAAAATAAGAGGCTTAATCATCCCTGTTGAAAATAAGGGAAGAAACACCTCCCCCTGCTCTTTCACAATTTCTTTCTCTGTCCTTTGCCATGCTATGGAAGAAAATGCAGGGAAGGAGATTATGGAATGTGGGGAGTAGATATTTGTCGTTGTTAATATGGTGTTCAAAGAAAACCTCAATGAGCAATTGAAATTTAAGCAAAAACTTGTAGGAGATGAGAAAGAAAGCCATGAGGCCATCTAGGGGAAGAATGGTCTGGGCAAAGGGAACAATAGGTGCAAAGGCCCTGAGGGAGGTTGTACACCTGATCTTTAAATGCTCACACTTCAGTGCCTTCTCTTCTTTTGAGAATGCTGCTTGCTGATCTGTCTGACTGACCCACGTGCCATGCTTACAAAACTAAGACTCACCCTTTCTCCATCCACTCCAAATAGGTTGGAGGAACCTGGCCTTTGCTTATGTTTATCTGCACTCTACTCTGCTATGGTGATTCAGTTTCTTCAGCATCTTCTCTAAAGAGACCCAGTAATCTCACTTATTTGAAGTCATCCCATCCTTCATCCCATAAAGCTCCACTCAAGCAACCTGAGATGCCCTATTTCCCCAATTCTGAGATGCTATTGATAGTAAGATGCTCTATCACTGAATAGAAGCCTTTCAGTGGAAGAAAGAAAGGAAAGGAAAGAAGGAAGTAAATAAGAGAAGTTAGGAAGAAAGGGGGGAGGAAAAAGACAGGAAGAGAGTGGGGGACTAAATTTACTGTATATTCCCTTAAATTCTTTAGCATTTGCTTATGTATGCAATTACATGCTGCTATTGTTTTCCTATAAACCAGCAATGAACAGTGGAATTTGAAATTAAAAACATAACACTAGTTACATTAGCACTCCCCAAAATGAAATACTTAGGTACAAATCTAACAAAATATGTACCAGATCTATATGAGGAAAACTGTAAAACTCTGATGAGCAGTATCAGAGAAGAACTAAATAAATAACAAATGGGGTTGTTTTATGTTCATGGATAGAAAGACTCAATATTTTCAAGATGCCAGTTCTTCCAAGAAAAAAAAAAAAAGATGCCAGTTCTTCCTAAATTGATCTACAAGTTCAAGGCAATCCCACTAACATCCCAGCAAATTATTTTGTGGATACCGATAACCTGATTCTAGAGTTTATATGGAGAGGCAAAAGATCCAGAATAGCCAACACAGTGTTGAAGGAGAACAAAATTAGAGGGCTGTCCCTACCTCATTTCAAGTCTTACACTAAAGCTATAGTAATGAAGAAGGTGTGGTATTGGTGAAAAGAACAAGCAGATCAGTGGAAGAGAACAGAGAACCCAGAAACAGACCCCCATTAATATAGTCAACTGATCTCTGACAAAGGAGCAAAGTAATACAATGGAGAAAAGACATAGTCTTTTCAACCAGCACTGCTGGAACAGTGGATGTCCACATGCAAAAAAACTGGTTCTAGACACAGACCCTCCACCTTTCACAATTACCAAAGCTTCACTCTGGCTTATTTCATAATCAGAGACTAAATATTCTTCCAGATCATTTTGGATCCCCACAGTTTTTCATAACCTTGTGGGGACTTGCTGCTTTTCAGCCACACTTGAGAGCCTGGCCTTATTAACACACTTGAGATTGACCATGTGATTTGAAGTCATTAAGGAGAATCCTAGGGGTTTATTGGCATTTCCTCTTTGGTTAAACTTATAATTTTGTTTTTCCTTTTTCAAGGATAAACATTAAACAGCTTCTATTGAGAGTCACTAGAAATTTTCTATAGATTTTGGGTTTTGAATAACAACGTTTTGTTTGTTTGATTTTGTTTTTTTTTTAATGCTGCATGAAGGGGTCATAACAATTTCCCCTAGCTTTGAAAACTTTTTAACCCGCTCTGTGTGTTGGGCGATTTGTAATGCTTGGCGTGTGCTAGGCAATCTTACGCACACATGACATACGTTTGTTTCAATTCAGTAAAGCAGTGTACTCTTTGTGAAGACATTTCCAGTGACCATTAGGGACACAAATCTAAGTTAAGAGTATGTGGTGCTGCCAAATAAGAAACAGAAGTGGCAAAGTGAAGAGGTACTTGTATGCTGGATCGGTCTGTGTGGCCATTGGTAATGCCAATCACGTGGGCACCTCACTCTTCTGCCCAGCAACTGGCAAATTTTTTTGACAGAGCAGCATTACAGATCCCAATTCCATAAATGTTAACATATTATAAAAAAAGTAAAGCGAGTCTTAAACTGGAAGAAATAAGGCAGCTCTCAAAACTCACAAGGCCAGGGGCGCCTGGGTGGCTCAGTAGGTTAAGCATCTGCCTTCGGCTCAGGTCATGATCCCAGGGTCCTCGGATCGAGCCCTGCATTGGGCTCCCCGCTCTGCGGGAAGCCTGCTTCTCCCTTTCCCACTGCTGCTCCCCTGCTTTTGTTCTTGCTCTCTCTGTCAAATAAATAAATAAAATCTTTAAAAAAAATAAAAATAAAAATAACTCACAAGGCCTTGAGAATTCTCTTTAGCCTGCAGAGCAGGAGCCGTATCCACCAGCTAGAAAATTATGTCGACCTCTACACTTTCTGTAATCCCGACTCAAATCACTGTTTGGAGGGAAAACCAACCTAAAAAGGAAGAAGAAGACAATAGTTAACACTTATTTTAAACTTCCTGCTAGAAATACCACAGACTAATTCCTTTCAGATCAGACTTAGTTTCCTGAAGGCTCGTGGGCAAATATGTATTTCCATGGCTCTGCTGAAATATGGAGGCTTCCTTTTCTGGGACCTTGAACCTCACTTGACTTAGCTGTTGTGAAACACCAACTCACCTCTGATAACAGGAATTAGGAATTAATCCTAGAAAAGTAGCCTGCAGTTTCATGTGTTCACGTGTATGGTTACACGTGAACACATGAACAAATTTGGGGTGTATTTTGTTTATTTCTTTTTGAATAAAATCATAAAGCAAGAACCTTTTAATCATGGCTACAAGCTCTCATACAGCAAAACCCCTCCCTTCCTGTTTTAGCAGTAAGAGCTTTGCCTTGCTGCCTCTGGAAAAATTCCCAGCTTTTAGAAGGACAAGTAAGCCCCCGTCCCTCTCCTCCTTCCTTCCCCTCCCCCCCCTCCCCGCCCCAGTCTGGGAATATGTGACAAGAACCTACACGGGAGGGCAAAGCCAAACCAGGCCAAGATGCAGGTATCTGGAAGAAAGAGTCACTTTGTGGGGGGGCTCAGTGCCTCTCCCTGAGACCAGCCCCAGGGTGAGAATGAGTGCCCTGCGTCTGTTCCCTGCAGCCACATGCCCCTGCTGGTGCATGCAGCCCTGTCAACCCACAGACGGAAGGAAAACAAACAGGACCACAGACCTCTGCTCTTCCTGCCTTAGCAGCACTTGGTTGCTGGACAGGAAAGCACAGCGTCTCTTCCGGGGTGGCTAGAAACCCTTCCCTCTCATTTCTGGCTATGAAATCCTCCACATTCAATGCAAGCTTTCAGATCTACCTTCTTTATTTGGGTTGATTTCTTTTATGAGAAAAGGACTCCTTTTCCATTACCGACTGTCTCTGCATGGCACACTTGGAGGTCGTGGAATTTTCTGGCAACTGACACAGCCAGCCGAAGCTGAGCACCAGTGCCGTCCCCCCAGAACCGACGGCCCTTCCCAGGGGCACCACTGTTGAAAATGAAAAAATTCATTTAGGAGAACAGAACTTTGATCTAAATAAAAAGTCAGCACTGCGTCATAGTGATATATATATAAAGGCATCTTTTGTATCTACTTGTGTTAGATTGC
>NW_023270320.1:26104696-26113915 GCF_011800145.1 Mirounga leonina | reverse complement strand
TCTCAAAATAACTACTAACTTTTGACGTCGATGCTGGTCGTTCTTGAGCAGATTTCATCCACAGGCTTTCTTGTGATCAGTCCCTGGCTGGATGGTAAATGTCAACGAAAATTTGGTGTAAATTACATTTCACATTTCACCATAACTTTCTTGAGAATCAGAAAGATAGTAATTTTTTTCATTAAGCATGTACTTTGTAAAACACATATTGCTCCCCAAATTGTTTATTATAAAAGAAAAAAAGGCCTTACTAAATATCTAAATAAATAGTTGTGGATTCAGACCATACGATACATGACAAACCCACGCAGCAAGAACGTTCAGGGTACTTTGTCTATGTGCAGTGGGAGCTCGGCTTTTGTTTCCTACCCATGTTACGTTAACCACTAGCCTGTAGTCTTCGGAGTTTGCCACTGACTTTGCCGATCGGCAATGTGATGACGCTGTACGTCTCATATGCCACAGTGCAGACCACATAGCACAGCTGGCCGGCCTACCAAGTGGCCTGCCCGAGTGACAACTCTCGGGAGGGTCTGGAGACCTGGAGGAGTCATTGATCCCTAGACCCAGGTGTCTGAAAGCATTTTATATTTTAAGCATCCCACACGCTATCCTTCAAAAGGAGGTATTCGTTGTGCTGTGTTGGGGAAGGGTCAGGGATACATGTTAAAGTAAGAACTGTTTTCACTGCCCATGCATCTCATACAATAAAAGCAGAGGTCTACCAAACTTACCCGGGTTCATTGAACGTGACTGTAAATATGAGTATGTGATCGAGTTTTCAAAACGATCCATGCTCATTACATTTGAAAAGAAGATAGAATCTCTATTATGAGGGCACAGTATTAAATATATATGCAAGTTCTACCTTATTATTTATTAAGTTGTTCAAAACATTTATATCTTTATTTCCCTTCCGTTAGACCTGTCCTGCTGAGTGTGTCGTGTTAAAATCTCTATTTTCTAGCTTCTATTCTCATCTCATGCAATTTCTGCTTTATGTTGGTGGTTGCTGTATTATTTGGTGCATAGATGTTTATAATTTCTTTTCATTGCAAATTGTGGTGATCAGCTTTAAGTGTATTTTTTGTCTCCAAGCTTTTTGGCCTGAATTCACTTTAACTGGTATGAGTCACTACCCTGTCTTCTTATTGTTTTTATTTTTCTGGTATATTTTTAGCCATTTCTTTATTTTGGGTCTTTTGAACCACTGCATTTGGGGTGTGTCTTTTATTTATTTATTTATTTATTTATTTATTTATTTATTTATTTATTTTTTAAAGATTTTATTTATTTGACAGAGAGAGATACAGCGAGAGAGGGAACACAAGCAGGGGGATTGGGAGAGGGAGAAGCAGGCTTCCCGCCGAGCAGGGAACCCGATGGGGGGCTCGATCCCAGGACCCTGGGATCATGACCTGAGCTGAAGGCAGATGCTTAACGACTGAGCCACCCAGGTGCCCCCGGGGTGTGTCTTTTAAATGTAATATGGGATCCGCTTTTGCCTTGTGAGCTAATTTGAGAATTGGCTCATTTGTCCCTATAGCAAGAACAGAGAAGAAACCAGCAAAGTCCATTCCATTACCTGATATGACTTATTTGTTTAGTCTCAAGGCTATCACATTATGTTATAATTAGGCATGTGTTATATTTACTGTATTTCCTTCTTAATTGGGCATATTTTCTCTGCTATTTATTTATTTTTCATTCTTTTTACCATTTCAGAATGTTTGTATGTTTGTTCCAGTGGCTATCTTTCTATTTGTTCCATTTATGGTGTCCTTAATCTCCTTTTCTTTTTTTTTCATACTGAGACTTTGACATCTGGTATGTCTATTTGTATCTTTCTTCACTTATTCACTATACAATTGTCAATTTTATTGTTCTACCTTCCTGTTTGTCACCCTTCCCTCTCTTTTTTTGGTTGCTTTATTTTTACTTTTCCAAAACACAAAATATAGAGATACTGCTCTTCAATCCATATCCTCACCCTTGTTTTAGTCTTAGCTATGCAATTAAATATATTACAACATAGATAATATAATAGTTAACCAATATTAATATAATAGTATGATCAAATTACATCATAAAATACATTTTCACCACTAGTCCTTTTGCGAAAGTTTTCCAGTTTTCTCTTGGTGAGATAAAGCTCATCCTCTAGAAGAGCCCTACAGCGCATGTGTACAGTATTCCCTGGGTTACTGCATGTTACAACCATTTCCTTTAACCTTGGTATTTGAAGGACAGCTTGGCTGGATAGAAAATCTTTGGCTCACACTCTTCGTTCTTGAGCCTCTTAAGAATGCTGCCCTTTATTGACTGGCTTTATAAGTTGTTCATGAGAAGTCTGATGTCAGTTTAATATTCTCACCCTTACAAGTAATTTGGCCATTTAGTTAGGAGGCCCTATAGTGGATTGAATAGTGACTCTAAAAAGATACATCTATCTGAGTCCCTGGAACATGTAAATGTTACCTTATTTGGAAAAAGGGTCTTTGCAGATGTAATTAAGAATTTTGATATTAGATCATCCTGGATTACCCAGACGGCCCCTAAATTTAATGACAAATGTTCTTGTAAGAGAAAAGGACAGGGACGTAAATTTGAGAGGCAGTAGGAGAAATGCACAGGGATAAAGAGGAGAAGGCCACATGAAGACAGAAGAGAGAAGGGAGTGATGTGACCACAAGCCAAGAAACATCTGGAATCACTAGAGGCTGAGAAAAGCATAGAGGATTCTCTCTTAGAGCCTTCAGAGGGAACATGGCCATGCTGACACCTTGATTTTGGACTTCTGGACTCCAACACTATAAAAAAAATAAATTTATGTTGTTTTAAGCCACCAGTTTGAGGTACGCTGTTATTAATACAGGCACTGAGGATTATGTGTGTGTGTACACATGCATGTATGTGTGTGTGTGTGTGTCTTTAAAATCTCATAGCTTACTAAAAAATGTCTCAAAATTTCTCTTTCTAGATAAATTTTCCTACATATGTAATGAACCTTTTCAAATATTGATTTACATTTTTTCTTATTTCGGGAGAGTTTTCTTGAATTATAGTTATGTTTCATTGCTTTGTTTTTCTTCTTCAGGAGCTGCTACTGTATGTATGTTGGACCTTATTTGCCTGTCTTCCATTTCAGTCACATTGTCTTCAACCCTGGTTACACCTTTCTTAATTTTATTTTCATTCTCTTGATTATCTATCTGCCCTCCTCCAATGTTGAAATCCTACAACATCCAAATCTCTTTGCTTTTGAGCACTTCATATTTGTTCTTCACTTTCAAAAAGTTTTTGTATTTTTCTTCATTTCCCTAAGTCAACTTATGGCCTTACTTTTTAAACTTATGATTTTCCTAAATATCTCCAGTTGTTTGAAAATAACTACTTCAATTTGGAGTGTTGCTGTCCAGTTTTCTTCTGCTTTGTGATTGGTTTGGGGTGGAGAATTTTTATCAGTTCAACTGTTGTGATTCTCATTTTCTGTGTTATTCTAATAAGCAACTCTTTATGGAGTTAGGTTGATTTTTCTTTATTTTCCTGGGCATTTTGTAACAGAGTTCCTAATTCAAGAATATTTTCAGTCCTCAGCTGTCAGTGCAGTAAAGCGAAATGTCTTTAGTGGACAGTAAGGGGAGCAGAGACATCATGCCATATTTATATGTCATTTCTGCAAGATCCTAAGTTTTCTTCTTAGTTCCTTTCTGTGTCTCTTTACTCTTTTCCCCAGAGATTTTAAGTCTTCTTTCTCCTACACACTGTACCCAGCTGATAGTGACAAGTGATAGGAACTCTCTTGGGATGCAGTGTTCATTTCTCTACTTACTGGTAATTTGAAGTTTGAGGTATTCTCTCTCTTCTAATGCTGAAGTCATGAACCATGGGTGGTTTTCTTGTGCTCCTGTTGAATTTAAGGTATGATAAGATTTGATTTCAGGCGGCTGCACTTTTCCTCCAAATATGGAAACTCCCTTAGATTAGGGCTTCTTCACCCCTTTGAACCCATTTTCTCTTTTTATCATCACACAATCTCATACACTATTGAAATGTTTATAAAATTCAAAATAGATGAAATCTTGTAACTAAAACCAAATCAAAGCAATGAGACAAAGCACTATTTTCCTTCTAGACCCACACTTTCCCCTCCTCAGATTCTGGTGTGTAAACATTTCCTCATCCCCTGCTCCAAATCACTGAACTGAGTAATTTCCAGAGCCATTGTTTTAGTCCATTCAGGCTGCTATACCAGGAATACCATAGATGGTGGGGCTTATAAACAACAGAAATTTATTTCTCACATTTCTGGAGGAAATGTCCAAGATTTTGGAAGTCCAAGATAAAAGCACCAGATGGCTGGTTTTTGCCATGTCCTCATGTGATAGCAGGCAGGAGGGAGCTCTCTGGAGCCTCTTTTACAAGGGCATGGATAGTATTCATGAGGGCTCTACCCTCATGACCTAATCATCCCCCAAGGCCCCACTTCCTAATACCATCCTATTGGGGGAAGAAGCTTCAACATATGAATTCTGGAGAGACACATTCAGTCGTAGCAGCCATAGTATTGGATCAGGATATTTTGCCATAGTTGTTTTGATGCAGGAATGTTTGGATACTTCTAGACTTATGCCTTTTGTAATACTTTTGTTCTTTTTCTTAACTTTTTTTTTTAAGATTTTATTTATTTATTTGAGAGACAGAGAATGAGAGACAGAGAGCATGAGAGGGAGGAGGGTCAGAGGGAGAAGCAGACTCCCCGCCGAGCAGGGAGCCCGATGCGGGACTCGATCCCGGGACTCCAGGATCATGACCTGAGCCGAAGGCAGTCGCTTAACCAACTGAGCCACCCAGGCGCCCTCTTTTTCTTAACTTTTTACTGTCTGTTCTGTCCACTTTAAGTGGTATGATAGGACTTATACCCAATATCTATCAATGTCATTGATATAATGAATAATACAAGAGACTGAATAATGAATGCAACAATTGTCCCTTCTCTCTCCCTTCTTCCACCATTCTTCCCTCTTGGCCAGAACACATCCTGTTTACATACTATTGTTTGATCCTGTCCTCACCCTTGTTTTGGTCTTCGCTACACAGTTACATACGTTAAATTCTCATGATCAAGGCTTTTCTTGAAGTTTCCCCACTTATCTCTTGCTGGAAGCAGCTCATCCTTCAAGAGAGTTCCCTAAGAGAGCCTGTGTGTGTGTGTGTGGTATTGATTCCCTGTAGGGTCTTCAGTGTGAGTGAAGGTAGCACTAAGAAGCATTGCTTCTGGAGGAGAATCACACATACAGAGAAGTAGTGGTGCTCCTTGCAGTCCTGGAAGTGAAGAAAAAGACAAGAGGGGAAATCTTGGGAATCTTGAAGAAATGAAAGAAATACACTTTTTTTTTTTTTTTTTGACAGAGAGAGACACAGCGAGAGAGGAAACACAAGCAGGGGGAGTGGGAGAAGCAGGCCTCCCGCAGAGCAGGGAGCCCGATGCGGGGCTCGATCCCAGGACCCTGGGATCATGACCCGAGCCGAAGGCAGACGCTTAACAACTGAGCCCCCCAGGCGCCCCGAAAGAAATACACTTTTACATCATCATGGTCACACTACAATGAAAAAAACTGTTTCTATTGTTCATTTATAATCTGAATGTCCCAATGTTTCCCAACCTGTATACGAAGGATGCCCTATGACCCATAGACTAGCTGTCCTAAACTTGAAAGTTCAATCTACGCAACCTAAGGCTTCCAGAAGCATGACCCCCCGCCACTACTACCACCCATTTTTTGAGGTCCCTCCAGCTCTAGTATCTCAGGTTCTCTGCTTTGTGTACCAATCTACTAAGTGCACGTCTGCCATCTCTAGCTGGGAGCTGCTGCTTCTCTGGGCTGGCTGCCAGCCCCACAGGCTTACTACTTTTAGCCAAATTCTCCTTCCTTGACTATGGCTGCTACGTGTTCCACTGAGGTGACCCTACTCCGGAATGTCTGGGAGCTTCTCCTGGCCACCTGCTTCTGCCCTTTCCAGGGTAGTTCTTGTCATTCTACTTGATCTGCCACTCAGGCTCGGGCCACGGCTCATCAGACCACTAGCTAAGGAAATAAGGCGGGGGATGGGCCCTCAGGTGGTAGCTTTCCACACCTTCAGCCTTCTCTCCTCAGGGGACACACACTGCTCAAGGGTGGCCAGGTGTCTTTATGGGCTCAAGAAACAGTCATGACACCACTGAGAACAGCTCACCTGTTCACCCATCACTTTCAGAGTCTTTTTGGCTCTACCTGGTCACATTCCAGGATCTAGGCTCTGACACACTCTTCTAGCTGCTTTTCCAGAGCCTTCTCAGCCCCAGTGTTAATCAATTTAGGCAAATAGAGGCCCTGGAAGGGAGTACTCCTGCCCTCACACCTGGTATATGTTTGGGCTCTGACAAAGCATCTGCCATATAAGATCCCCTGTCCCATCCATGAGGTGGGATAACATTCTAGGATAGGGTAGGAATATATCAAGAAAGCACAAAAGCTTAATTGTTCATTAGTCTGTTTTATAAGTATGTTGAAGTACACCTAGTTTCGAAATTGCTGAGTCAAATATCATGTATCACAGGACCCTTGTGGGAAATAGAGTGCAAACTGGTCCATGATGGATGGTATTATACTGTTGACCCAGAAGGAAGCAAATCAGAACCACCTCAAAAATCAAAAGTTTATTTAATTCCACTTGGTGGTTTTATAAGGCATTTAAAAATTTTGGTTGTATTTATGTTGTTAAAATTAAAAGTAACTACCAGCAGGTTCTGACCCTTTCAACTTCTACCAGAAATGGTAGCTTAGCTCCTTCTAAGCCACTCATCCCAATAATAGAATTAGCTTGTCCCCATAAAGGATGGTCCAGGATTTTAAAAAACAAAACCAGAAAACGAGTCCCACTAATTTTAGCTATGTAGAAACTGGGATCACATGTTTGAGCTCTGGGGTCCTCAGTGGCAAATCCTTGAATTCATCTAAGTCTGGGAGAGGATGGGTAGTTTGGAATCAGCACTCCAAAATATGGATATTAGCTCTTTTATATACAAGTTGTATGGTTGATAAAATTGAATGCCTACAATATGCCCCATATTTTTATGGCATTATCTTATTTAATGCTTACAATATCCTTCCAAATAAGGTGCTAATACCCCATTTTATATACAAAGAAGCCACTTCTTATAGATATTAAGGGGTTGCCCAAAGTCATCAACAAGTGAGAACTGAACCTAGGTTTTTCTGATTTCAAAAACCTAATCTCCTCCCACTCTACAGTGTTGCTTTCCCATATACACTGGATGCACAGGATGAAGTTCCCATTGCCTGGACAGCCCTACCCAGGATTTCCTACTTCCTTTGGTGTTTTTGGCAAAGAGTGGCCTCTTCGAGGTTCATGGATGTCTTGAGGAGCCACTGAGTACCCACTCCCAATTCCTTCTAGTGTGTCTTTCTTTAATGCAGACGTTGGAAATCTAGAACCATGTTTCCTAGTCTTTTTTGTAGCTGGGGCTTCTAACTGTGAATTAGGTTCAACTAATTATATGCATTTGCACGAGACTGGAAGTCAGAATGGCAGCAAAATCCACCTTCCCGCTGATTTGGCTCTAACCCCTGGCAAACATGATTGTGGAGACACTGGGGCTTTCGGTCACTAATTTAATGGGCGCCAGGAGATAGTCAGAATGGGGGTTCAGTGACAGGGACTTCCTGATTCTGATATTTCAAGGACAGCCGTGTGTTTTCAGTCACTACTTCCAGTGACAGCCTCCTGATCGCCAACCTTCACAGTCGTGGCAGACATGGAAGCAGCCCTAAAGTCGGCTCCTCCAGCCTTCCACACAATGCTAAAAACACCTGCTTCTCTCTGTTCAGTGCCTTCCTGCTTAAAATAGCTAGAGTGGTTTCTGTTTCCTGCAACTGAACCCTGCTGATACACACTGTTTTCCTTCTTTCCCACTAACTGTGGGTCTTTGCAACTGCCAACACTTCAACTGATCCTTTAAGCTCTTAAAATGAAACTTTGAATATCCCCGTTCACCCCCTATCTCTCTTATCCAGCTTTATTTTTCTCCATGGTATTTATTGTCACTCAATGATGATTTATGGGTTGAATGTCCACCCCTCCTAGAATTTAAGCTCCACTGGAACAAGGACTTGGTTTTGTTCATGTCTATACAGTTTTCTAACACTTAGAACAGCCCTGGCAAAGAGTGGGAATGTAATACACAATATTGAATGAATGAATCTATTTTTCTTTTTTTAAATTAAGATTTCTTTATTTATTTGAGAGCGAGAGAGCAGGAGAAGTTCCCGTGGGAGAGGGAGAGAAAGTCTTAAGCAGACTCTGCACTGAGCAAGGAGCCCCACTTGGGGCTCGATCTCATGACCCCGAGATCAAGACCTGAGCTGAAACCAAGAGTTGGATGCGCTTAACCGACTGTGTCACCCAGGTGCCCTGAATCTATTTTTCTTAACAGAACACTACTACTAAATTAATGCCTTCCTAATAGACCCATCAACAATATGCCCTTAATGATGCCTCTTCATGAAGCTTCTACCTGGGTTTAGAAGATCTAAAAAGAATACAACATGACATCTGTTCTCTGGATCTTCACATTAAATTTAAGGTGACTAACTCCTCCCAGCTTACCTGAGACTTTCCCAGTTGTAGCACTGAAGTCCCACATGGCGGGAACTCCTTCAGCCCTGGGCAAACCAAGATGATTGGCTACCCTAACTAAATTCACGAGGTGCTAAAGAAAGGCATTTGGAATTACGTTACTTTAAATCAGCCTTGCAAATAAAAGTTTGCAAACATGAATCTGTGAAACCATCCTGTGGTTTCCTTCCCATATCACAGCCGTGGTGCCAATAACCCCTGAACCCATTTGAGCAAAGGCTTTGAGCTGTATTTCTCACTTTTACTAAGGTTCCTGTTTGCTTATCCCCTGAATGTGTCAGGGCTCAGCCTGGGAAATGAAATCTCTTCTGTAGTTCATAGTTACATTAAAACTACGATTCGTCAACTTCCCAGAGAGGTGCTGCAGCATTTATAGCACCAGATCCCGAAGGGAAGGCAAGAGAAGTCCAAGTCCATAATCTCTTCGGGAGTCAGAAGAGTGAACTCTAGAGAAGACTTTTTATTTATTTATTTATTTATTTATTTATTTATTTATTTATTTATTTATTTATTTATTTA
>NW_023270320.1:25979619-26104686 GCF_011800145.1 Mirounga leonina | reverse complement strand
TTATTTATTTATTTATTTATTTATTTATTTATTTATTTATTTATTTAGGGTGGGCAGAGGGAGAGGGAGAGAGAGAACCTGAAGCAGGATCCACACCCAGCGTGGAGCCCGACTCGAGGCTCCATCATCCCATGACCCTGAGATCATGACCTGAGCCGAAACTGAGAGTGGAAGGCTTAACTGATTGAGCCACCCAGGTGCCCCTAGAAAATATTTATCAATGTTATTTCTAGGCCATTTCTATTTCTTCGTCATCCCTAACTCTAAGGAACTCACCCCCTTTAGCTGCTAAGGTTATCCTGAAACTTCAGATGGTGAGTTCAAACATAACTTGTGGATTGAAAATGTCAACACCTTGGAACTGGTGCATTAGAGAGAATCGGGAGAATATGAACGTTCTCAGATCTATGACCCAACCTCCCGGCAGATGGAACACCTTGGGTATTTTCTTTCCCTGATGATTCATGTGGATGGGTGTTTGGGTGTTTAAATTTTAGAACGTTCTTCTCAACCAAAACTGAAACCGAGAGGCGCAATCACTCTGGAATTTTTTGCACCTGCAAAAACAGTTGTGTTACTAAAATCAGCTGCCTTCGCTTCGCAGGCTGCTGCATGTGATGGTGGTGTTTCTCCAGCCACGCGTGTACGGGGTTCACTGCCAGGCACTTATACAGTCCCGGCCCAGGACCTCTCACGGAGCCAGCATTCTCCGTTCCAACGCGTTTATCACGCAGATCCAGAGAAACGGACCAAACCTCCAAAGAGCAGCTTGCTTAGAGCAACAGAAGGGCACGTGCAGCGTCTCTCCACAAGAAACTGGTCAGAGGACTCCAGAAAATGCTTTTCAGACCGTGTGCACTCTGAAATGTCCTACATCTTTTTTTTTTTTTAAGATTTTATTTATTTATTTGATAGAGAGAGACGCAGCGAGAGCAGGAACACAAGCAGAGAGAGTGGGAGAGGGAGAAGCAGGCTTCCCGCCGAGCAGGGAGCCCCATGCGGGGCTCGATCCCAGGACCCTGGGATCATGACCCGAGCCGAAGGCAGACGCTCAACGACTGAGCCACCCAGGCGCCCCTGAAATGTCCTACATCTTGATCCTTCCCCAGCATGACTCAGGTTCTTGGACAGACTTAACATTTCTGCTAAAACCAGCTATTAGGCCTGGCCACTTCCTTCCTTCCTGGCACTATTTTCAGTATCAGAGACACGGAGCCCCTGCACCTGTTGCTGGAGCCGCACAAGGAAACCTCTACAGACCCTCATTTGTCCCCATGGCACAGGCAGGGATGCCCGAGCTGTGGCAGGGGGGCCAGTGTCAGTGTCCAAAGGGGCCTGTTGGGACTCAGAGGCCAGGCAGCCTCAGGAGGGAACAATTCTTGGCACCTTCTTGGCACACCCTGGGGCTCCTCTCCGGGTCAGCAGCTGGCCACGGCCCCGGGGGCGCAGCCAAGAATTCCAGCCCTGTTCTTTTGATACTGGGATGGCGGATCCCAGGGCAGGAGGAGGAGGTTCTGAGGATGACTGCCAACCTCGTTTGTCATGTTGGGATGCAATTGTGACTTTGAGATGCTTACAGTCCCGCGGGCTGTGATGCTTTTGGGGAGGGGTCCACCGCAGCCTGGGAACAGATGGAGAGTTGGCTCCCGGCCCCCTTGGCTGGTCAAGGGTCGGGTCCCACTGGCTCTGATCATCCTGGCCCTGGTTATGCCACTGGATGGAATTTTAGCATGAGGTAGCCGAACACCACCAGGTAGATACCGGTTTCTGCTCCTGTTCTCTTTCCAAACCAAAACTAGTCCCGAGACATTGGATATCTGGCATGGCATGCCAGGGACTCATCTTGGCTATCTCATTGCAAATCTCTTCCTAGCATGCTTTTTGTCTTTCTTCAGTAGAAACTGGCAGAAGAGCGGGGTTCTTATTTGCACCTTTTATCTGGGTCTGTTTGTCCACAGCTAGAATAACAGGGGCTTTTAAAAACCTAATGCATTCAATGTTCAAAGAATGGCCTCAAGCAAATGGAATGTCTAATGTTCCCTCTCTCCGGCTTAGGGCAGGAGGCCACTGGGGGCTTAACGTCTTTTTCATTCACAAGCAAAATATTTCCAAAAGCACAAGTTTTAAAATTCAGAACCTTGAGACGGAATTACTAATAATCTTCCTCATTCCTAAAATGTTCACCTCAGTAGTAGGTACCTGATAGTTTAGTATACTTTAAATGTGAAGAAAAAAAAAAAAAAAGAAGAAAGGGATACCGTTTGGAGGTTTTGATGTCCAGTGGATTTGTGTGTCTTTCTTATCCATGTGTATTTCTTCCTCTCTATAAATACATTTGAATAGACTAAACACCTCCTTTGGCAGCTACTTCATCAAAACATTGAAAAAATGCTACGGTTGAGCATGGATTTATTTAGATATTTGCAAGTGGTGTTCTGGAAGCCCTTTGCAGTTCAACGATGGGCTGGGTTCTCTCAGCCTTCTGACTGGGAGGAAGTGGCTGTCACTGGATTCACAGTTCACAGCTGTACCACGCTCCTGTTATCAGCGGAGAGACCTGAGTGCTGGCTACAGAGAATGGAGATGATTGTCCCAAAGGCTGTTACACTGAACTTACTACTTACACACACACACACACACACACACACACACACACACCCACCCACCCACCCAAGCCCATCATAAAAGCGTATCAGCTCACACAGATGCTGGCCAAATGAAGCACGTGTCCCTAGTACTTCCTTTAACTGACAACAACTAGGTCTGAGGCTTGAGTGCCTGAGATGCCCCATCTCATTTGTTTTTCTTCCTCACATCAACCCTCAGCTTTGTAGAACTAGCTCGTTTTCCTACACTCCCAGCAAGTAACACTTAGAAATGATACAGCCTTTCTCAGAAATCATTTAAACACGATTCTGTTCTCTGTGGCCTTATTGTGCATTTCTAAATCCTGAATTTTCTTTCAGCTGGTAAGGTTCTGTAAGTCTGGTTACAGCCACGGAGGCGGAGGACGCAAGCACAGGGATGGCGTCTGGGACCTGCAGAGCTGCGCAAAGGGGCAGGATGTGAGCTGACTCCTCTGCTTTCGGAAGACGGAAGGGGGACAGGGACAGAAGCCACCCTTAACCCTCTGACTGCCAGGCCACGTGACTTAGGGCCATTTTTTGTCATTATTTTTTCAATTTATTTAAAAACAGGATGATTAAATGAAACAACTTAGATAGAAGTCACAACAAACCTGGACTCATTTATTTAGGACTCGGGAGAAGAGTAGGTCTCCACTGAAGAGCATAGTGCTTAGGGGGAGGGAGCATCTCCTTCCTCTTCAGGACTTCTTTCACTAAGAAAGTGAGGCTTTCCCATGAAATTGAGTAAACACACAGTCAACAAAGTGCTCCTCACAGAAGCAGTCAACCATCAAGATGTGGCATTTCAACCCAACACATCAACCAGTAAAATGCTTCAGTTAATTTCTGTTCTGAGCTGGATAATTTTATGACCACTAATTATGTCTGCAGCCACACATGGAGAAAAGCATAAAAATAGCTGTCCTTTCATTGAAGGAACCCTTTCAAATATTAACTTAGCAATCTCCTCCACAACGCCCAGAGGTAGTAGATAGGCAGGTAAGTCTTGGTTTTCTGATTTTATAGATATCATGGATGCAGGAGAGGTTAGTGCAGTGGCTTTTCCAAGGTCAGGGACACACCTTGAAATGACAAATGGGTGAAGGAGTCTGGAGTTCTGTCATTCAAAAAGACATGCCCTAAGTACTGAAGACAGCTTCTCTAAGGCTCCAGGTCCTGGATAGAAGACTGAGGTAGACCAGGAGCCCAACATGCATTTCCTAGTACTGAAAACATCTTGCCCATGGGCCTGGTATGTGACATAAATACAAAATTTTAGTCATACATATAAGCCTATGGACGAGAACAGGAAAAGCACAGAGGTGGGTGGAATGTGCTCACAGTAGAGAAGGAGATAGGTGGTGGCTTTGGACTCCCTCCACAATCACACCAGACTTGGCCTTCACTTGTGCCCTTGACTCTTACTACCCATGTGACCTTGAGTAAAGACATTTTTCATTGAAGCCTCCATTTCTTCCATGTGAAATGGAGCTAAATCCCTATCCGGGACACAACCTTGACAAGTGAAGAAGGTAGCTCATTTACACGCGCAGCTGAGCACCTGGCTCAGGGTGAGCACTCGAAAGAGGAGGCCATTCGATCTTCATAGTAAGACCCCTCCAGGGTTTCTTGCGGTTGAAATGGGAGAAAGTTTTGATCCCCAAGAAGCAATGATACTTTGCTGCCCCTGTCCCATGGTGGTACTCTCAAGTAGACACAGACAAAGTCAGGCATGATGCCCATTAAAAATTTAACTATATATCATATTCATTTATTATCAATCCACAGGATAATTTGATTGCTACATGAGCTCATAAAAGCTTTTTCACCTTTACAAAATTAAAAAAAATGTGCCACAAGGATGTAATAACAACTGCTGATAAACAAGAAAAGGAATCTTAAAATTATAAATTTGCTGTAGAAAAGATAAAAAACAATTATATTTTCTTTAGAATTTTACCTTGAATAAAATATTCCCCTGTATAAAAAATAAAAAAGCTTGCTCTGGTTAGAATTAGAATATTTTTGTCTTCAAATCTGGGAATTTGTATAATATCTCCATGATAAGTTTTCCTTTGTACCGCGTGGCATTCAAGCACAGCAGATTAGATTTTCTTTTTTCTTTCTTTCTTTTTTTTTTTTTAAAGCAGTCTTAAAAATGGGACATCTGTGGAGAAGTTCATTTTCTTCTTCTCCTCAGGGATGTGGAACACAGCCTTTGCGGGGAGGAAAAGGAGGAAAGGAACTGGATGGGATGGGCCGGGAAGCGGGACAAAGGGCCGCGAAGGGGTTGGTGGGGGGCGCTGAATGTGCTGAGAAATAGAGCAAGATCACAAGAAGAAGGTCTATCTGTAAGTGCTTTAAGATAAGGTGCAGAAGCAGACTGCAACGTCGCTAGTACTGCCCTATGTACATATTCACAAGAATAAAAAATTCCAGCTAGTTCACATTTTCTCATCCGTTCTGAGGCATCCACTCCACCATGCTGGCCTTGACCACAGGCAATGCAGCACCTCGCTGCCCGTGTGAGTGTTGGTCCTATGACGTCCTTGAACTTGAGGGAGCAGCCCTGGGAGATCCAGCAGGCTCTAGAGATACGCGTCTACCAATGGGCTGGAGTCCTGAGTTAAAAAGAAGCTCCAGTACTGGAGTTGGACACAGCAATCAGTGTTCTATTGTCAAGGCTTTTTCCCTTAGATTTGTCTAAAACAGGTGTCAGAGAGAAAAAATAAAATACAAACAAACAATAAAACAAAGCCAAGAAATCCCAACAACCACCAGGGGAAGTCGAAGGCTTAACAGCTCTTGACACGGGCCTGGGTGATATCGGATGTTTTCTTGATGACGCTGGCCCGAGTCTCCCGGTCCGGCCGACTGCTGCTGGGCGCTGGGGTCACGGAGGGAGGGAGGGGCAGGTCTGGTAAAGTGGGCCACGAGCTGTTGTAAGGCACCGGACAGCTCTCCTCTTTGATGGTGACCTGGAGGTCGGGTTTGTTGGAAGTAACGAAGGTCGCCATGCTGGGCAGCAGGTAGGTGCTTCGCGTCCCCATGTTGCTGAGGTACTGTTTGCCTTCAATATTCCTCTTCCGCCAGTGTGGTCGTCCCTTTCAAAGGAAAGAATCAAGATATATATCTTTTTCTTTGCCTTCGATCGAATGGCTTAAAAAAAAAAAAAGATGCCCCCCCCCCCCCATTCCAACATGTTGGTGTGTTAACTGAGTTTCTGAAGAGGCGTGGAATGAGTAGAAGCTTAGCGACTCGACATCCCTCTACTGAGATCCACACCCAGCTGTTCACATCCCAAGCAATGGTTTCTCTTCCCTTTTCATCAATTCCCATTTGCTACCTCCCAGAAAAATAGCCAAAACTATTCTATGAAGGCAGGAAAATAAGGCAGCAACTTGGTTTCTGGTTCCCCTCTCCTCTGGTCCCCCAGCCTGATCATGAGGTAGGTTTTAGGTCATCACAGCTGGTGTGTCATAGAGTCTTGCTTCCTCACTCACGGCCCAATCCAGCCTTTTGAGTCAATCTGTGCTTTCAGAGAAAGGGAAGTGAGGAACCCAGAAGGCGAGTGCCTTTCCACTGCTTTCAAACGGGTACAGCTTAGCGCTCCAGCGTGCCAAGCAAATAGGGGGTCTCAAGGGTGGCTTCACTCAAAGAAGGCAATGGAATTTCTGACCTTGAAGAAACAGGGTTGGAATGTCTGTGAGCATCTACACTTCCTGTCTTTTCAGAGTTCCTGGACTCCACTTGAAGTGTTTAGTACACTGGGAAATCACGGACTGAAACAACCATTAGTCAGTCAGTCGCTCTCTCGCTCTCTCTTTCTCTCTCAAACAGACACAAAGCCGGAGGTTACAGCCATTTCCTGCCATTGTGGGAGCCCAGCCTGGAGCAGACTGAACACACACCTAGCCCCTGGGCACGGACCACAGAGGGAGGGGACTCCAGGTAACCGTGGAGATTCTTTGGCTTAGCCCTTTCTGACGGTGACTTCCCATCACTGCTTTTGGCCACTTGGCCCTTCTGTTTCTGCTGGTGGATTAGGACGTGTGCAGTGGTGAGAATATCCACAATTTCCGGCCTCCACCTCAGTCGCCATTTCCTGCCGTCAGAGCCTCTTATTCTAATGGGAACACCTTACTCTTTCCTCCCATTCAGCTCCCAAAGCTTAAATCTATACTTCAAAATCCAAAAGTACGGTAAATTTTCATGTTATGTATATTGGATGACACACACACACACACAAAGTCCTCCAGCAGAGCTTCTGATCAGACTTGGAGAAACGTAACTAGCAGCAAGGAACCCGGAGTGTTGGTGGGGAAGGCTCTCCCACAGCGTCTGTTGGGAGCCGAGTGGTGGCCGCCATGCTTACCTCGACGCTCTCTTCGTCACTGGGCACGCTATCGGTGGTTTCGCTTTCTGTTCACAGAGAGAAAAACACAGGGCCATCATTCCTGTCGCCCAAACTGTGGTGAGGCTCAGGCAGTGTTTAAAAAATATATCAGCATTTCTTTTTTTCAAAGGAGAAATGGGTCAGCGAACTCATGATCGTCACCCTCGCTGTGAGGCTCAATAAACACTTGTACTTGGGAGATGCTAGAGTGGATTTTATTTCTCTGATTTTGGCCCTTCATCCAAGAGTCGGGGGGTAGCTCCCTCTCCAAGGGCAGGCTATGTTTTCTCAGGGCCCGCACCTCCCAGGATTGGGGTGTTGGCCCCACGGTGCCAATCTGCTCTCTGCTCCCCGGGACCTCTGCTCACTCCTGCACCCACGTCACCCTCTTTCCTCAAGTCTGCTCTATCCACACACCCCACTCGTGCTTTCTTCCAATCCCTGTCGATTAGTTCATTCCAGGCCCAACTCAGAGCCTTCCTGGATCACCCCCACTTACTCGGATCCCTCCTTTACCTCGTATCCCTTTCATACTTATATCTTGGGTTTATAAAGTTGCATCTTCCACCCGGGTTACTGTGGTGGACAGATTCTAGGGTGGCTCCCATGATCCTCATCTCCTGGTGTTTACTTGCTGGTTGGGCCTCCCTCCTCTGCAATGTAGCTGGGACCTGAGACTTGATTTGCAGCAACAGAACACCGTGAGCGATGGGATGTACATGACTATGTCAAGTAAGATCGGGGGCGCCTGGGTGGCTCAGTCGGTTAAGCGACTGCCTTCGGCTCAGGTCATGATCCTGGAGTCCCGGGATCGAGTCCCGCATCGGGCTCCCTGCTCGGCGGGGAGTCTGCTTCTCCCTCTGACCCTCCTCCCTCTCATGCGCTCTCTCTCTCTCATTCTCTCTCTCAAATAAATAAATAAAATCTTTAAAAAAAAAAAAAAGATTGGGGCGCCTGGGTGGCTCAGTTGGTTAAGCGACTGCCTTCAGCTCAGGTCATGATCCCGGAGTCCCGGGATCGAGTCCCGCATCGGGCTCCCTGCTCGGCGGGGAGCCTGCTTCTGCCTCTGACCCTCCCCCCTCTCATGTGCTCTCTCTCTCATTCTCTCTCTCAAATAAATAAATAAAATCTTTAAAAAAAAAAAAAAGATTGGGGCGCCTGGGTGGCTCAGTTGGTTAAGCGACTGCCTTCAGCTCAGGTCATGATCCTGGAGTCCCGGGATCGAGTCCCGCATCGGGCTCCCTGCTCGGCGGGGAGTCTGCTTCTCCCTCTGACCCTCCTCCCTCTCATGCTCTCTGTCTCTCATTCTCTCTGTCTCAAATAAATAAAATCTTAAAAAAAAAAGTAAGATCGAATCCTGTCTCGTGAGGAGACTTTCTCCCTTGCTGGCTTTGAGGAAACAAGGAGCCATGTTGGGAAGATTTGCATGACAAAAAAACTAAGAGCTGCTTCTGGCCAACAGCCAGCAAGAAACTGAGGCTCTCAGTCTGACAACCCGCAAACAACTACATTCCACCCCAAATCCTGTGAGCTTAGACATGGACCTCCTCTCCGACATCCCGCCCTCAGACGAGCTAGCAGCCCTGGACCATACCTTGACCACAGGTCTGTGAAGGCAATATGCTGAGCAGAGAACGCAGCTAAGCCATGCCTGCACTCCTGACCCTCAGAAACTTGGGTGAGGAGGGGATAACAAATGTGTGTTGTCTTAAACTACTAAGGTTTGTGGTTATGTTGTGACGCAGCAATAGACAACTAATTCGCTTACCATCCTGACTCAGTCTGCCGGCTTCGAGACACAGAGCAGGTTCCCTAACTTCACAGAGTGTAGTTTCCTCATCTGTAAGACGGGAGTATTGACATCTTCCCAAGAGGATTAAGTGATGAATCAGTGAGAGGATGTGTGGGAAAAGGACTAGCACAGGGCCTGGCCCACAGCATACACTCAATAAATGGTAGCACACCTTTGTCCTGAGCTCATCGGCCTTGCTCAACCATGGATTTGCACAACAGGCTAGATTAACAGAGTCTAAGTCAATAGCTAGCGATCACACATCACCTGTACGTATAATACAGGATTTTTTAAAGTGAAATATTTTTCATCTTTTTTAAATAAAAAATTGATGGTGTGCAGCTCTTCAGTGTCTATAGCATTGAGAAATGAAAGCACAGAGGGTAGAGAAATACACTGAGCCTTAGAGATCCCTGAGTCCGGGTCCTTCCTCTACAGACAAGGCCTAGAGAGAGCATCATGGGGAACGTTTATAGAGAGCCGGCACCTGGGCACGCAGGCCTTGTTTAGCCCCCACAGAAATCTTCAGTGGGAAGCAGCTCCCATCGCCCCCTTTATGCAGAAGAGCTCAGGTGCTCTGGCACCTTCTACCTCTTTCCGCCCCAAACCTACGGAGCGGCTGACCTCCAGGCTCACATCTGGCTGGTGGCACAGCTGGGACCCGAGGCCTCCAGCCCAGACGGAGCCCTTTCGACCATGCGGAGCCGGAGCCCCCAGAGCAGAATCTCTATGACTTAAAGGTTAAAGAACAAATGGATAAACTGAGCCACAGGTTCATCCCTCCAACGACGAAAGCGAGAATGCTGACCACCCTGGGCCCGCCCTGGAGACTTTCTCCAGGGACGTCTCCCCTCCCCTCCCCGGGGGGGCTGCCCGGGAGCAACCAGAGCACGAGCCTGGCCTCTCCTCTCCTCAGACCCAGCAGACTTCCCCACAGCATCCCCAGCAGTGAGCAACGGCCATCCGAAGAAGGCTTCGCCTGGGCTGACGACGACCCTAGCTCAGGAGGCCCATGGGCCACAGCCGCCACGAGCAAAACAAGTTAAAAAGCCTGCTCGCAGAACCCTCGCGCTGGCGCGGTATCCCAGGGAGGCAGGGATCGGTATGGCCCCTCCCAAGAAGAATGAGGAACAGAGATGTTGAGAAACCTGCCAAAGCTGTGGCCTGAGTCAGCACAGAGGAGAGAAAACACAACTATACATCTGACTCCGGGCTCCGGCGCTGCTTCCCCGCAGGGAGAGCTCCTGCAGCTCGGGCTGAAATTTCAAGATCCCCTTTCCATTTTTATGCTTAGCTTTCTCTCTGGGCTCTGAAGCCAGGGTTCCTCTTCTTCTCATACGCGTCTAGACCCTCTTTGCTCCTAATTACCTTCCATCAATACCATCATCTTCTGTTCCTTTTCCTCTTCAAACAGAAACAAATACACACCAGAGGCATGTGGGGCAGGGCGGGGGGGGGGGCAGCTGGAAATCCATGGAAATGAGCAGTTAACACCAAGGTTCTGGGATCCTGCCCCAACCCCAGCTGTGGGAGGGGGTGGAAGGCAGACCCTGGGCAGACTCCTTGGTAAGACCTCGCAGAAACCGTGAACGTGACCAGAATATTCACTGCCCTCGAGGACCCAGTTTTTGTTTTGTTTTGTTTTGTTTTTTTTAAGGATTTTATTTATTTATTTGACAGAGAGAGACACAGCAAGAGAGGGAACACAAGCAGGGGGAGTGGGAGAGGGAGAAGCAGGCTTCCCGCGGAGCAGGGAGCTCGATGCGGGGCTCGATCCCAGGACCCCGGGATCATGACCTGAGCCGAAGGCAAACGCTTAACGGCTGAGCCACCCAGGCGTCCTGAGGACCCAGTTTTCAAAGCTTCAGGGAACCAGTCTGAGACAAGAGAAGACATACATGTTCTGAACTGACATTTTCAGCTAACGCAAATGTTCGTCAAGAGAGTGGCTTCTAAATTAAGATCACCTGCTTCTGGAGTCACTCTGAAGGATCTCCGTATTAACAAGCTGATGAGCAAGCAAGCAAATTTCTAGTTTTTATTGCTTAAAAGAATGGCCCTGAGTGCCTTTCACCTAGGAGCACGAGATGCCTCAAGCTCCAGCCGGAGGACCCGAGACTCTTCTCTCCGGAGTAAGCTTGGCTCTCTCAGCTACCCCGATACCACTGGTTTGTTGGGTGCACACAGGCCCATCTTCCTCTGTTTCCTTGGTTTTCCTTCACTGTTGCCATTCTCAAGATCCCTTCCTATTATCACAAATGAGTTCATGGCAGCTGCTGCATTCAGATCAAGGCCACTGCCGAGTATCAGCCTGCACTCTTCTTTCATTTTCCCTTTTGAAGAATTTAGGTTTGTTTTTTTATTGGTGGTGAATACAATGGAATAAAAAAAAATCGGAGTTGCTTCACTAGCGGGGCGTGACTAAGTGGAAAGTATTTGCAGGGCATTACAGGTACATGAGTAGCTCATTTCAACACTGTGGTCCCAGTTTCCCTGAAAGTGACTGGTGGGAGGAATGGGGATCAACCCTGGGACGGGCTGATCTCAAAGATTCTTCTTCCAGAGGAGACACTAGTCTTAGCTTCACATGCCACTTCAGCCCAGTTTTTATTGTCCAACCACCTCGGGAACATTCTGGGGAGGGAGACAGGAGGCTTAATGTGAAAGTCTTTTTTTTTTTTTTTTTTTTTTTGCATTCTGACATCCTGGTACGTTTTCTGGAAGACTCTTGTTCAACCAGTTTTACTAATAAGATTGACAAAGATTTCTTTCTCTCGATCCTTTCCTCAACTCACTAGAAAGCTCAATCAAAAGGTTCAAATCAGAGTCTTCTTCATTTCAAAGCACTGTTGCCTTTGCCCCACCCAACAAAATGCAAGCCTGCTATGGCTTCCAGGAGGACCCAAAGTCTTTATTGCCAGTTGCTGGTCAGATGCTGACAATCTCCATTCTCTCAGTTATAACCAATTAATCCTTTCTATTACACTCTTCTCCATCCTCTCGTCCAGTCCTCCACAAAATCCTACCATGGCTTTCTTTTACTAAATCCTCAATAACCTAGTAAAATCTTGGTGCCATACATACATCAGGCAAGAGGCCACCATACAGCAGACCTTTAAATATAAAATGCCTGTCCTCCGCAGTTTCCCAAGGTTCGGCTCTGGGATATCTCTCTGCATGATTAAAGTTCTAAGAATCCAACAAGAAATTTATATGGTCTTAAAACATCCCATGCAAGTACATCCACTCAAGGAAACCCCCTCTTTTCTTGCTCATCACAAAATGATTTAGACCACAGAGAAGATGGACTTGCAAAACGGACTGGTTATACTTCAATGATCAGTAAGGGTAAAAAAAAAAAGAAAATCACAAACAACAACCTCCAAATACCAGTTTCCTAAGCAAGTGAATGAAATGGTGAGAGGAAGTTGAAATTCAATTGAATTTCAGCCCAAACAAAGGAACCTGATCACAAAAAAAACACAAAAAACAAAAAACGAAACCAGACAAGCAGCTTATCCTATTGGGGAACATAAAGTAAGAAGGGTGAATGAACTCAAAAGCTGCCTTTCCCAGCAGAACTCTATAAAATTCCTTGACTGAAAGACCTCAACCAGCCACAGTCCCTAACAGGTAAATTTCGGGTCTGTAAGCTCTGGAAAATTGGCAGTGATGAAACATCTTGGCTCCAGCCGATGAGCCTCCCTCCAAACGGTTCTGGAGAATTCAGACAATGACACAAGGGAGAGAACCAAAGGCCAGACTGAAGAGCCAGCCTCCAACCACAGTCCCCCTGCCCGTCAGCCTGGCACTGCGATCCTTCTTTGCAAGTCTATGCAAATGTCCTGAAAAGGGTAATGAAATTTTCGTCTCTCTCTGCATGGATCAGCTGTTCTTGGGGTTCTTCTGCCGAGGCAAGATGCCTCGAGGGCAGAACAGCGAGGACATCTTTGTGGAAGCCTCAGGAAGGCTTCAGGAAGGCTTCGAGAGATAAATAGAGAAGTTTATGCTGAGGCTCCAAGCCTTAAAAAAATTAAAACAGCTACATGCAGCAGCACGATGTAGAAGAAAGTCACACGTTTTCAGCCATAGCCGTGTAAATATATGCAAAGTAGCCTGGTGTTATCTCAACTGTAAAATTAAGGCAGAAACACGCTGCTCTGCCTCCTTTGGTGGGTCCTGGAGGTCAGGGATGTGGGTGCGTTCTGCACCCCAGAGCCCTGTGCACGTGTCCAGGGCAGCGTTACTGGGGAAGGGTTGAGCCCGGGCTGCTGGAACCAGCGACACGAAGGTGGAACCACTGTTCTTCCCCGGACACACTGCCTTACCCACACTGGCCTTAGGTTCCTAATTTTTTTTTTTTTAAAGATTTTATTTATTTATTTGACAGAGAGAGACACAGCGAGAGAGGGAACACAAGCAGGGGGAGTGGGAGAGGGAGAAGCAGGCTTCCCGCCGAGCAGGGAGCCCAATGCGGGGCTCGATCCCAGGACCCTGGGATCATGACCTGAGCCGAAGGCAGACGCTTAACGACTGAGCCACCCAGGCGCCCCTTGGGTCCCTAATTTTTAAAGAGGGAATAACAATGATACCCAGGCTGACAGGGTGATTCTCCTGATGATGAAGGAAGTCAGCTGCTTCCAAGCATGGAGCACAGTTCCCAGGGCACCACAAACATGCAGCAAATAGTAATTATTATCACTGGGGCCTGGCAAAGACCACCAAGGATCTCGCACAGGTAGGGGCTCAAAACGTGATGACAAAACCACCCATGAGCAGCTTAGCCTCTTTGACTGATTACAAGCTTCTTGTAGTCAAGGTTCACTCTCACGTTCCTTCTATGTTCCTGGCATAGAAGAAAGTCAGGATCTCGAGGACCTTAGGTGAAATCAGCCCATCACAAAAGGACAAGCACAGTACGATTCCACTCCCGTGAGTTACCTAGAGCAGCCAAATTCACGGAGGTAGAAAGAGCGGGGTGGTTGCCAGGGGCTGGGGGTAGGAGGGGGAGGGGAATTGGTGTTTCTCGAGGACAGAGTTTTAGTTTTGCAAGATGAGAAAGTTCTGGAGCTGGATGGTGGTGACGGTTGCCTAACAAGGCGAATGCACTCACTGCCGCCAAAATGGGCACTTAAAAATAGCAAAAATGGCCAATTCTGGGCTACGTCCATTTCACCGCAATTTGAAAACGTAAGCTAAAAATATAGAAAGCTGGTGTCCAGAAAATAGAAGGTTAGGTCAGTGGCTGACAATTCACAAAGAACCTGTCCTTTGAACCAACCTAACTCTAATTCTGACTGCGTGCCAGCCACTGGGGCGGCCCCCGAACTGGGGGACACTGGGGGAACATCAAGGACACTAGGAAGATTCCTGAACGGGTATTGGAGCTGACGGTAGCTCCTCGGGATAGGGCCTCTGCTTTCTATTTTTAATGTCTGCAAGCAATAACATTGACTCAGAATTTATATTTCTAATTATAAATGAGTCCCCTGAAAATTAAGCAGAGATCATGGGAGAGCGTAAGACGATAAAATGATGGTAGACAAGGGAGTCCCCACTTTGTGCTGTAAAGATGGAAGAACCACGCGAATCTGTTCTAATCCTAGGACTGTCTGGGTCAATTCCTGGGTCGTTACGTGGTCCTTCCCTAGGGAATCATATCCGGGCTCAGGCACCTGGCCTGATGAGAAGCTGCACTGAATTGAAAGAGACGGGGAAAATAAGTGGAAACAAGTAAACATGGTGGGTTGGAATGAGGCTCCGGGTCTCAAGGCTGAGTTGAAGTCCTGACCCAAACACTCACTGGCCATGTGACCTAGGACATGTGCCTTCACTTCCAAAAATTCCGAAGGAGCTGGAAGGAATGGTCTTCGAGGTTCCATCCAGCTTGGTCAAACTCAGATTCCATTGAAAACACCCTTCCGGATTTCTGATAACTTATGCAAATAAAATAGACTTCGATGAACTACTTCTCCAAAGAAATATTGTTAGTCATGCACGAAAACAGACTTCGATGAACTACTTCTCCAAAGGAATATTGTTAGTCATGCACGAAAACGTTATGGGTGATCAAGTCAAGAAATGCTGTGGCCATGTCTTCTGAGAACACAAGTACCCAAGAAGATGTCCGTGGGGAAAATAAAGCAAGAATAATTCCTAGGACAGAGGAGAGGCTCTTTGCTGTGCAGTGAAGCAGGTGGCCCCACACTGAGGGACTGCCCCCCGCCATCCTTGCTCAGCTCCAAAGGTTCCCACCTACCCTCTTACCTGCATAGGAAGACACGGGGGAAATCTGCAGAGGGTAGAGCTCACTCATGCTGACCGGCTGTTCGTCACTCTCAGTGGTCACCTCTACAACTTGGCAGATGTCCGGAGGGTTAGTGACAATCTCTTGATCCTCGATGTTGCTGTCCAGATGGGACTGTCCTACAACTTCAAAGACAAGACAGCCATCATGCACCAATGCCTGACTCACCGTTCTAGCATGCACTCTCAAGAAAGACAACATTTCCCAAAAGAGTTGAAGAGTCAGGAATCAGATTCTCAGTCACCACATGTCATCGGCCGTGAAACTGAAGAACGGCCTTAGCTTTGGGTTAATGTCTCCAGAGAAGCAGCTTTGCCAGGAACCTAGCCCCCCGAGGCTATTTCCAGCTTGCTGGCCAATGGTGCTTACATGTGGCAATGTCCCAAACTCAATCTACTCATAGCCAAGCCTGCAGGACCAGAGGCTGCATCCAGAGCTAACCCCAGGGCCACACAGACAGTGCTTTGAACTTGACCCATTTCTGTCCTCTGCTCTTGAGCTGAAGGAAGCTGCCGTGCTGTTTTCCAGGTCCTGGGTCCAGAGAGACATAATCAAATCTTACTAAGGAGAAAGGACCACCAAAATCCACTCCATTGTATCATTTCCAGCTCTGGGGGCTCTGTGCATGCTCCCAGCCCTTTCCTACCCTCCAGGCAATGTGACCACGGGAGGAAATATCAGAACAACGGGACAGAATGCTTTCCCAAGCCTCGCACAGATTTGCCACACCAGCTCCCCAGGACACCGAGAAGATGAATTCCCACTACCCTGGTTCTGAATCCCGCCTCAACTTTTTGTTAATTAAACTTTTTAGTTCGAGTTCATTGTAGATTCACATACAGTTGGAAGAAATAATAGACACAGATCCCGGGTGCCCTTTACCCAGTTTCCCCCAATGGAAACATCTTGGAAAACTCCAGCACGCTATCAGGATACTGACACTGATAACAATCTACACTTCTTGTTGATTTTCCCAGTCTCACTCGTACTCCTCTGTGTGCGTGTATATGTGTCTGCCATTAGTTTTTATGCAACTGTATGTCATCTCATGTGTTCATCTCATGTGTTCACCACATGTCATCTCATGTGTTCACCAGCATAGTCAAAATACAAAACAGGGGGCGCCTGGGTGGCTCAGTTGTTGAGCAGCTGCCTTCGGCTCAGGTCATGGTCCCAGAGTCCTGGGATCAAGCCCCGCGTCGGGCTCCCTGCTCCGCGGGAGGCCTGCTTCTCCCTCTCCCACTCCCCCTGCTTGTGTTCCCTCTCTCGCTGTGTCTCTCTCTGTCAAATAAATAAATAAAATCTTTAAAAAAAAAAAAATACAAAACAGGTCCATCATTACAAGCATCTCCTATACCCACCTCCCGTTAGCCTCTCCTCCCCACCATTTCTAACCCCTGACATCCACTCATCTGTTCCCCGGTTCCGTAATTTTTGTCCTTTCAAGGATATTTCACGAACGAGCTCACACAGTAACCTTGTGAGAGGAACTTTTTTCACTCAGCATAATTCCCTGGAGATTTGGCCACGCTGCTGTGTAGTATATATATCCATGGCTGGTTCCATTCCACTGCTGAGTAATACTCCCTGGTGTGGGTATACCACAGTCTGTCTCACTATTCATCCACTGAAGGACTTCTGGGTTGTTTCCGTTCTTTGGCTACTACAAACAAGGCTGCCAAGAACAGTTGGGTACAGGTTTTATATGAATGTAAGTTTCCATTTCCCTGGGATAAACGCCCAAGAGTGCAATCGCTGGATCACATGGTAACTTCATGTTCCATTTTACAAGAAACTGCCGAACCACCGCTTGGCATGGCTATACAGTTCCACATTCCCAGCAATGTATGGACAACCTAATTCAGACACATTCTCACCAGCTTTTGGTGTTGTCGCTCTTTTCCTACTTCAGCCACTCAGAAAGGCGTGTACTGGTATCTCATTGTGGTTTTAATCTGAATGCTCCTAATGCCCTCCCCCACTTTTAAACAGAACTGGCCTTAGACTTCTGTTGGCAATTGACTGAAATATCCCTGAAAACCGGCATCGATAAAGAAATGGAAACAACAAAGGAATAGCAATGTTTTCCCAAGGGCCTCAAAATATTTTGCCACCATAATCAACGTTTTACTCATGCCTGTGTATGTTAGTTTAACATTTCCACCCAGGAGAATGACAGGCAAGCCGTCCTAATCCTTTTATCAATTAAGAAGCTCAGGCACAGAGAGGTAGATTAATTTCCCCAAAGTCACACAGCTCAGGTTCTGTGCAGGGCTCCCCGTCCCTCACATTTTCTCGACCATCAGTTTAGGCAAAATGGCCATTGCGTTCAATCTTCTTGAGAAGTTTGCCACCATGATGGGCAAGTTCTTGTCTTAACAGCTCGGCATTTTAATTGCTCCAGTATTTTTGTTTATAAATGAGTTCCTGTTTTAATTACTTTCTGGAGAGAGATGAAATGACAAGCATGAGGTAGAGAAAACATGACCTGATTCTGTTCAGAGAAGGCTTGAGAGGGGAGTGAGAATTCTCGAGTTCTGGAATGAAGAGAGGGAAGGCACCCAAGAGGCTGGGGGAAGGAGATGTGGGGATGTGATAACCATCCAGAAAGCCATGGCATTCAGAGAGGAAGGGAAACGGAATGTTGTTTAGCTTCTCCTGGAGGGGATAAAATTAAAGAAGAGGAAGGCAGGCTATATATGGCAGGCAGACTCCCAAATTCTTATTTTGTCCTTTGGACTACCTATTTGAGCATGAAGAGCATCAATTATGCCTTTCACCAGACACAGACTGAGCGCCGACACTGACCTCTCTCAAGTCTCTTCTGCCTCTTCTCCCACGGAAGATAAAATGGCAGGAAAACAAGATTTCCCAAATCCTAAAAGCCGGTGGCAGGTAGAAACCAAATGGGGCACGCGCGCATGTGCACATGCATGTGTCTGAGGAGGGGCTGGCTGTAAGCGATAGCCTGCCCACTAAGGCAGTTAAGGTCTTCTATAAATTCGATTTAAATCAAAGCCACTCTGGGGTGCCTGGGTGGCTCAGTTGGTTAAGCGACTGCCTTCGGCTCAGGTCATGATCCTGGAGTCCCGGGATCGAGTCCCGCATCGGGCTCCCTGCTCGGCAGGGAGTCTGCTTCTCCCTCTGACCCTCCTCCCTCTCATGCTCTCTGTCTCTCATTCTCTCTCTCTCAAATAAAAAAAAAAAAATCAAAGCCACTCTAACTTCCAGTTCTCCAAAGTTCAATTCTCTCTTGCCCTGTCGTTCCAAGTAGACAGCAAGCGAGCTGCGAGCACACACGATGGCAGCAGCTCAAATGTCTTCCTGTCCCAACAGCCCCTTGCTCTGACCAGGAATTCTCCCCCTCGCTGCTTTTCCCCCACAACGCCCAGCTCAGTCAGTCATTCAACGCACGGAAGATTTACTGAGCACCTACTTTGTAAGAGACGTTGTTGTCAAGTACGAGGAGGGGCAGAGCACGATCAATCCAGTCAAGGGCCTGGTTTGTGAGAACTCTGGGAGGGCTCCGGGCCAGCACAGGATGCTCTAGAGGTTAAGTTTGGGACAGTTGTGAAAAGAAAAAGAAGGGAAGGGGGCCGGGGAGAGGCCACATGAAAAGAGTTGAGAAAGTGGAGTATTTTTTTCCAGTCCGAGGAATCAAAGGCTTCATTGAGGCAGTAACACATGGGTTGGAAGGGGAGGGTGAGCAAGAGGCAGTATTCAGAATGCCTCTGTCTTTCTGAGCCTTCTCCTGGCCACCCCAGAACAGACGGTCCTCTCCTTCCAGAGCGTCTCCCCCTCACTGTCCCCACTGCTCGGCCGAAACTACAACGTGACACAACCTTGTCCCACTTCCTGACTTTCTGCCTCATATCGCAAGTTAATTCTATTTATCTCCCTTTAACTTTTTATTTGTGTGCCTCCTGTCCCAACCAAGTGGTGGCTCCTGAGAGAGTTGAGAACTGGGATTAGAACCTCCTGTACCAAATCCCAGCACAGGCTCATGGCTTACGCCCGCGGGCAGCTCCATGAAGCTCTGCTAAACAAACCGACGAGTGGACAGACCGAGGCCCACCGACCACAGCCAGAGTCCCGCAGGAGATCACGACCACTTGGAAACACCGCGTGTGACAGTGAATGCTTCCTAGCAAATTTCAAGACTTCTGGCAAGGGGGCTTTTCAGAACCTAGATGAAGTGATGGAGACAGAGGGGGCCGTAGTTGCCCGAAGCTGGGGGTAAGGGGAGGAAATGTTTGGGGTTGATAAAATGTCCTGGGTCTTGAATATAGTGGTGGTTGTACATGCTTCTGTCAAAACTCACAGAACTGTACACCAAAAGGGGCTCATTTTACGCTATTTCACTTAACATCTGAACATCACTGGGGGCCCAACTCACAAGCTGCAAGCCCAAAGGAGAAGCAAGGAATTCCCAACGTCTGAGATGCTCTCTGGATGCACTTTAGGCACTAGCCCCAATCAACTGACCGATCTTTCTCTCACTCATGAGTTCCCTGAACCACCAGCCTTTGTCCCAAGTGACAACATGGACAGTAACACTGACTCCTGACAGTCAAAAAGACACTCACATAGCCAACTGTTAGCAATCTGCTACAGCAAATCAAGTCAGAAGTGATACCATGCGGGGCGCCCGGGTGGCTCAGTTGGTTAAGCGTCTGCCTTCGGCTCAGGTAATGATCTCGGAGTCCTGGGATTGAGCCCCACATCGGGCTCCCTGCTCAGCGGGGAGTCTGCTTCTCCCTCTGCCTCTGCCTGCCGCCCCCCTGCTTGTGCTCTCTTTCTCTCTCCCTCCTTCTCAAATAAATAAATAAAATCTTAAAAAAAAAAATTGCCACCGTGTGGGGCACCCGAGTACCCTGACTGATAAATAATAGTAACAAAACCAAACACTTCCTGAGCACTTACCTTTGCCTTTCCCACTCAGCCCTGACCTCCCACCTGGAAGACTCCACGACACCCTGAGGAAGGTACAATTATCGTCCCCATTCTAGACATGAGGAAAGGCATCGTGGAGAGTTAAATATTAATTCAAGGTCAGACGGCCAGTAAGTGGCAGAACCAGGAATCAAATTCCACTCTCCCTGACCCCGAGGCTCAACTCAAATACTCTGCAGGGAGGTCTCCCCAACCGAAAGAGCTCATCAAGTTCCCACCAGGCTGCTCCTGGCTTTCTAAGCCCATCTGAGGATAAAAACTTAGGAATCTCACCTTGCTGAGACTCTGGGCTCATAACCAGTAGTGAAACGGCTTTTCAGCAGCTCTATATTGGGTGCCAAGGAAATTCTCCAATGGTTAGAGGAGCTAGGAATCCACTAAGCTTCTCCAGCACATCAGGTCAGCTCATCAGGAAAAGAGTCACCCACAGGAATGTAATTTTATCTAGACCTAGTTGCTAAGAATTGCAACAATATTATTCATGGCTGCTTACTGATGAACCAGTTTGGTTCCTTAAAAGGTCATTCTAACTTTATTAACAATTGCTGACTTAATGTAGGCCTCCACCTGAGAAAGCAGTTGCCCCCATGCTTCCCAGAAAGCTCTTAAGAGCAAAGACTATTAGAAATGAAAACAAGGGGCTCTGGAAGGGGAGTGGGGTGGTCCTACTACTTTATAGCTAAAGGATGCTGGAAACCCAGAGAGGCCAGATAGACTGCCAAGGTCACCCAGGTGGCTGTAGGGTTGAGCATAAAGCTTATCAGCGGGCATAGAAAATCAGGCTATCCACAGTACTAGGGAGAGAAGTTTCTTCTTGATCCTATCCAAAAGTTCGAGAATTGAAATTGTTAATATTAGCACTGACAATGCAGCCCAGATGGAGGCTACCTTCCCTACTCAAATACATTTTAATATGATTTTGATAATATCATAATCATAATATTATTTTACCACCCTCTAACTACACAGTGATTTTTCCATTACGCTCATTTTGTGCTCCCAACAACCCTGGGAGGTAGGCAGGATCAGTATTACTATTATTTCCATTTTATATTTCAGGAAATCGAGTCTCAGAGAGGCTAGGGAGCTACCAAACGTCCATGTCTCTCTGTGCTGTGTGGACGAGCCCTCACGGCCGCTCCACAAGGGCAACACACACAGCCCACTTCGCTTTCTGGAAGGATAGGCCCATGGAAGTCAAAATGTTCAGACTAATTCAAGTTCAAAAACAAGTATAAAAGAGGTCGGCAGGGACCAGGTAGCAGGACTCTTGGGACACGAGAGAGACTCGGGTCTTTGATCTAGGGGCAATGGTGACATGATGGTGAGACTGGCATTTAAAAAACAAAATCCCGGGGTGCCTGGGTGGCTCAGTCGGTTAAGCGTCTTCCTTCAGCTCAGGTCATGATCCCAGGGTCCTGGGATCAAGCCCCACATTGGGCTCCCTACTCATCAGGGAGTCTGCCTCTCCCTCTTTTTGCCCCTCCCACTGCTTGTGCTCTTTCTCTCTCTCTCAAATAAATAAATAAAATCTTTAAAAAAATTAAAAAAATTAAAAATTAAAAAAAAAAAATCCCTCCATGTGGAGAATGAATGGGGAGGGGGCAGAATGGAAGGAGAGCCCTGGCAAGAGTGAAGGTGACTGGGGGTAATATCAAAAAGAGAAAGAAGGGGCTGGATTTGAGAAATATGAGGGGAGACAGAAGGAGCTGATGGTTAATTATAAATGAGGTGGTGGCAAGGGAGAGGGGAGGGTGAGAAATATATAGCCTCATAAAAAAAGATGGCAGGCTTCTTGGGCAAATAAAAACTTCTCAAGGTTGAAAGGCAATAGCCAAACTACTACCAAGGCTCGTGTTGGCACATGGCAACTGAGAGAATCCCATGCAGTCTCACCTCTGTGACCAGGCTTCCCCAGGTCCAGTCCCCTGAAGAAAAATAAGGTGTACTCTCGGTTCTAGGTCTGGGTATATTGTGACATTTGGGTTTCACATCTCACATGGAGTTTCCTATTGCTCAGAGTTTTCTAGGAGTACTGGTAAAATTGGATGCTTTGTCTCCGGACAGGCGAAGAGCTCAGCCCTCCCCGAAGAAGGCACGAGGCACGGCACACAGCCCAGCGAGAAGGAGCATGGAAGACCTTCACTCCCTCCCCCTAATGAGGGGGGGCCTTCCATCTAAAGATCCACCTTAAGCTATTATTTATCTTGTAGAGGGATTTTTTTTTTTTTTTTTTTTACATCTTAAGCACCAGGAAAAAGAGCAAAAAAGAAGAGTGAACAAAGGGGCTGGAAAAAGATGAAGACAGTTCTACAGCCTAGCATCACTTCTGGCCATCCGCAAATCATTATGAATTCTGGGGTCAGAGGCTGCCAACCTTGAGTCATTACCACGAGGCCCTCGGGGTGACCCGAAGGTGGTCTCTACATTGTGAATCTGTTCTTTTTGCAACTGCAAGTCCTCCCTGGTGATACCTGAGTTTCTAAGCTTGTCTAAAAGAGCTCCTCAAGCTTTACTTTTCAAGTCAGTCAAATTTGGAAGTCATTACCAAAAAAAAAAAAAAAAGTACATCCTATAAGGTGCACTGTGGGCAGACAAAAATCCAAATTGCGTTATTTCCTAATGGCTATATGTCTAGTCACTAAGGATTGCTTGCTTGACTTGGGAATGATGAATAGCCTCCCTGTTCACAGCAATCTTTGCTTTCTTGAAGGGTGGGGTTACCTTTTATCGAGAAACACAATGGGCTTATAAAGCACTGCCTAGGCAAGTCAGACTGAGCGTCCGCACCTGCAAACTTTTTACACTGGCCTGGAGATGGTTTCGATTCAGCTCAGCAAAAGCATGCTAACCTGGGCAAGACGCCAACAGGCTATTGTCAGAACAATTCAACATGTTGCTGGCGTCTTCCGCTTCCTCAAAACAGAAGTCACCATATGCAAAAAAGAATTCAATGCTAAAGAAAAGTAAAAATAAAAATAAGGAATTTTCTTTTTTTTCTGCCACCCTTCAAAGCAAAGCAGGGTTAGGTCTTTGGGCGTGCTCACCTGGGCCGTTTAATCATCCAGGAGAGACAGAACATTCGAAGACACAACTTTTTTTTTTTTAAAGATTTTATTTATTTATTTGAGAGAGAGAATGAGAGACAGAGAGCATAAGAGGGAGGAGGGTCAGAGGGAGAAGCAGACTCCCCACCGAGCAGACAGCCCGATGCGGGACTCGATCCCGGGACTCCAGGATCATGACCCGAGCCGAAGGCAGTCGCTTAACCAACTGAGCCACCCAGGCGCCCCTCGAAGACACATCTTAAGTGCTGAGACACCGCGCTCCTTTTGGGGGGTCTCAGCACAACTGGCTAAATCGGAAAGTGCCTTGAGCTGTTAAGGACAAGACGACGGCAAGACCAGCGGCCAGCCCGCTGACAGCCACACGTGAGTGCCTGTGTGTGCGTGTTCCTGCTGTATCATCCGTGGCAAGGATAAAAGTAAACCACAGCAGCCATCAAGCAAGAGTTCCCGGGTTGGGGCCACTGTTTTGTCCACTTACTGGATTCCCCGTTTCGTCCACTTACTGGATTCACTCACAATAGCCTCCACCCTGCCTGGAACAAAAATGTACTGGGCGGCTGGCCTCTGCTGAATTAACTTACGGATTTTCAATCCATTTCCCTCGCTAAGAACCGAAAGACCATGTGAAAAACGGCTACAAAACACTCATTTCAGTTCCCAATTTAAATCTTATCCATGTACCTGCTTCTAAAAGCAGAAAGAAAAACACCTGGAAGCTTTTTTCTTGGTGCCTGAAGACAAAACTGGACTGAACTCCGGGCTCAGAGACACATGAACTGAAAGCAAGAAATGGTGTCATTTTCAAAAGGACGAGAGAGAATCTCTCAAATTCCACCATGGCCTTGGAGTCAGAATCCCTATGTTTCTCACCTCTGTCCACAAATCACAGAGGCTAGGGATAGCTAATTAATGGTCACCGTGGGAGTGAAGACAAAAGCTCTATGAAGGGTTTAAAATCCAAGGTAGTGCTACTGTTAACAATGATCACAAATTACCCCCTTCTTTAAAATACTTGCATGGATCCACTTGGTGTATTATTATATATATACCTTTGTAAGGGCCACCAACTAATTAGACATATTCAAACTCCTTTTATGCCCTCCTTTATTATTTTATTATTAGGCCAAGGAAAAGACTCATTTAATCCAGCAGGTGATTTTCTAACCAAACTGGGCATCCGTCTTTGCCCCGGAAGTAACGACTTATTAAATTAGCACCAACCCCAATAGCAGCAATCATACCAAAGGGCAAAGAACAATCAACCTGACAGAGAATTTACATGCCAAAGACTCAACCAGATGTGTTTAAAAAAAAAAAAAAAAGGTAAAGAAAACTCTGTACTACTGTGACTTTTGTTCGCCATTTTATCCGAGGTTGAAGTCACCTCATACATGAAGGAGAGCTCAGAACCAACCAGCTCACTCGACACAGCTGAATCTTAAGAAAAGGTGCCTGGAGTCTTGACAAACATTTTCTTTTCTCTTTCTTTTCTTTTTTTTTTTTACAGGACTGAATGGGCAAGGCTTTCCAGAGGCTGCCCGCTGAGGAGACGGAGACAGATGAGAACCCAGGAGGGGAGCGTTGGTCAGGCGAGGCCTCACTTCCCAGCAGAAGTGAGAAGACACTGTGTCTCTGAGGCCTTTGCTACACTGAGGGGAGCGCGGCCTGGCAGCCACAGGCCCCCATCCTTCCCTCACACTGCCCTCTGCCAAAGCCCTCAGCGTTCAAGGGAGTGCCCTCGTACATCAGCCTACTTCCCAACTCCAAAACCCAGGAGAAGAGGGCCCGTGACACTGACATTTATAGCATCTGCGGCCTCCTGTCCATACTCAGCCGAGGGTCCAGAAGTGAAGGCATCTGGACAGGAGGTTGGCTCTCCTAGTTCTTCGTGATCTCCCTGGTTCTTACCAGCAACAGAAGCCCTGACAGTCTACAAAATGGAGGAAAGTTTAATGGACCACAAGGTGCCCGAGGGCAAAGCCTGGTTCTGGATTCTGGGGCTGCAGCTGGAAGACGAGCTCACCGCAGGGCCTCCACCATCCACTCAGCGCCGTGGCCCAGTGGGATCCGGCTGAGATGAAATTCACTCTGGTCCCCCTCCTGCCTAAAACCCTCCAAGGGGTTGGGTCTACATCGTGTGTGTGTGTAAAACAGTTGTGCACTTGACTGTCTCTCATACTTCAATTAAAAAAAAATTTTTTTTGAAACATATCCTCCAGCAGTTCAGGAATAAAACCCAATGTCCTTTCCCGTGGCCGGAAAAGTCCCCAGGACCCCACCTTCCATCCCTCTCTGACAGACCCTCGTGCCCTCTCCCCAGGGTCACCCCCACTCTGGACTTCCTTAGCCCTCCAAGGGGGTTCCTACGTGGGGGTCCGCGTCTGGCAGTCCCGGGGCTCCCCCTCACCCACCCACTTAGGAGGAAATGCCACTCCTTCCAGAAGCTTCCAGAAGCCTCCCATCTAAATCTGGCCCCAGACATTCTCCCTTGTTCTTTTCTTTGCAGCATTTTCCACACATGCTAGCACTGTAGTTACCTATGGCCGTATTTGTTTACTGTCTCCTTCCATGAACTCGGGACTGTCTCCTTCCATGGAACTAGGGATGGGGCCTGTCCTGTTCCCCAACCTATTTCTAGCACTGAGTCTGGTCTGTGGAAGGTGCTCAAGAATCTTTGTGGAATCAAAACATGCCGTTTGGCCACAGGTCTCTGTGCCTCAGTTCCTTCATTTGTAAGATGAGCGCCACTTTTGTGGCAGGTTATGCCACCGACCAGGTTCTGAGAGGACCCATGAGGACAGTCTTCCCTCTCCTTATTCCCCAGTTCAAAGAATAACACTTTTGTCCATGTGACCGCTTATTGAAAGATGGAGAACCGCTAATCATGAGCCACTGGGGGGAGAAAACCCATTTCATCTACTGGAGTCTCCTGGGAAGTCACTCTTGGCCTATTTTCTTGAGGCTGACCCATCAAAAGTTCCTTTCTCTGATCCTCAAGGGCCTTTATTCTTCAGCCCTGAAACCGGGGGGCTGGAACTTTGCATGTTGAGATGGTTCCAAGACCTCCTCCCACTGACTATGTTATTTCAAATCACGTTTTACAAATTTTAGACCCCAGGGGGCTGCTTGTGTAGATAAAAAATGAGATGTCAAAACAGTTTACCTATGATGTTCACCGTACTATCCACTTCATTTTTTATAGCTGAAGTCAGGACGGCATACTCAGGAGAAAGATCACTTACTCCATTACTAAGCCCCAAAGATGACTCAACTGGTTCTTGCTAGGAAGAAGAAAAGAAAAAAGAATTGAGAACACTTCCTTTCCCCTCCTTTTTCTTAGCTTAAATTCTATCCTCTGTCTACTTTTATTTATTTATTGATTTTTACTGCTAGGGTCACGTTCATCCCCTGAATGCATTCCCTACTAATTTAAATCAGCCTGAAGCTAAAGCAGCACATTTCTGCACGGATAATATACTGCCAGGTATTTGCCTACTTTCATCTTCCTTTGAGGAAAGGGTAGGAGCACATCTGGTTTGCTTTTATGAGAGGCTTACACCTGTAGGCGGTAGTTTGGGGGTTCAGCAGGGCTGCATAACTGTCTGTGGAAAGAACCGTGTGCCTAGTTTCCAGTTCTTCCTTCTCCGAGGGAGGGAGTGCTCAGAAGGGTCAACTCCTGGCTTCCTAAGGAAGGACTCATGCCACTTCCTTTACAGTGATTTCTGAGGAAAAGGTCTGCCTCCCCCTGGGCCAAGAACAGGAAGCCAGGGGACTTTCCTCCCGAGGAGAATGATTTCTCCTCAGATAAGGTTTGCCCTGGACCCTGGCCACCTGAGCACCCGTCACTGGGCGGGAGGCCGGTAACACGGGCCAGACTGCACAGAAGGCCCCCTCCCCCGGTGGAGTCCAGCTGGGCAATCCCACGCCCATGGCTTCACACAAATGTCTTTCGAGTGTCTGAATGTCCCAAATAGGCCGAAAGGCTACTCGTTCATACTAATGAAACGATGCATCAAGTTCCTCGTCCTTAGTGTAGCTCTTACTTCTGCTTTATTCAAGAGCCCTGGAACCCTCCAACCTCTGAGAGAGCCAACCGACTTTGGGGGAGCTAGTCCTGAGGTCCACATTGACTTTCAGCATGTTGATGAGAGCTTTTCCTCAAGGTAAGATTGCATCTGCGTCTAGGATAGCAATCGAGTCAGACAAAAAAAGCCACACAGGACAGCTCCTTTGGGAAACCAAGATGGAGAGTGGGGGCAGAAAGAACACAAGATGGGAGCAGAAGATCATTAGAGGTAGATATGCCTGTGCTTTGAAAAATCCAGAGTGGTGGGCATCTCTAAGGCATGCGGGGTGTTCTTATCAGTTTATTTATGTGCTACCTGGAATCAGTGATGAGCACCCCCCACACACCCAAAATCTTAGGGGAGCCACATAGGGAAGGAGGGGGAAGTTACCTCCTCCTTCATGATCCCAACCTGGCAAACTCCCATCATGATAATGAACTGTAACTTGGAAGACATCACTTCAGTATACAGCTCAGTCCTAAAAAAGTCCCACATGCATGCTGACAAGAGGCACCAAAGGGCAAACAGAGGAGGGGCCCAGGGCCCAGGCCAGTCCCCCTGGGCGGAGTCTTTACTCCTTTCTCCTGCAGCACCTTGCATTTCCCCCTTTTAGGAGGCCTTTCTGGGGAAAAGCCCCTTGCCTGTGACTTGAGTCTCCAACCTTTCTCCTCCTCCCCCATGCCTGTGTTAGAGCCTGTGGTCAGTCTGGCCGCCACTCCAGCCACGGCCTCAGGCTCCAGGCTCCTGCGGGGCTGGTAATGACAAGCCTGTTGTCTGTCAGGCTCTGCAGTCATGCAGGGGTCGGAGCCTGGCTTCTCCACCTCAGGCTGGATGCAGGACCTGATTTAACCCTCTTAGAGCCTCTTCCAGGGCTCTGCAGACAACGATAAACTGAGGACGGCAATGGACCCACCTCCCAGGGATGGCGTGAAGATTAAATGAGATAAATAGGCACCTGGCACTTACTACCAAGTTAACGCTTCCCATTAGCCAAGCATAAATAAATAAGGCCAATAAAACTGCTCTCAAGTACAATGACCTGTCCTCAGGTCCCGTCCCTCAACCCCACACACTGACATCCAACAGGGAGGAAGGACTGCACTGTCCCTCTCGAAAACATGACTGTCCATCGTTATTATACTTCTCTGCCTTCTCGTGGCACCAGTCTCTCTCGCTGCCTACTCGAGGGCTCCTTTTCCATGTCTCCCTCCGTCCCCCCGTCATGCCCCCCATTTCATTCTGCCACTTCCTTTTCCTCGACTGCCCCAAAGGAACCACCTACAGAACATCTGAAGGAATTATGAAAAGACCTGCTAATCTGTATGGGTTTCTTTTGTTGTCAAGTTTTTTTTTTTTTTTTAACTCATTCTGCTTCTAGGTTTCTGATAAAAGTAATGAGGCAGTCAGACTTGCATATATTTAAAAACCTAAATTATTCCGATCTCAGCTGAAGGCCTCTAAGTGTTTCACATGATCTACCATTTAATTAGTGGCAAGTGATACCTCTATCACTTTCCACTTGAGAAAACTATGACTCAGAGACTAAATTAATTTTCCAAGATCACACTACTTCTAGCCTAAGGAGATACAAGAACTGAACTCAGTCTTTGGTCATGCAACATGAGCCTATTCCAGGAGCTTTCTGCCTTAATGGACCCTGCACAAATCCCAACAGAGATTCAGACAGAACTGTTTTCCACATGGTTTTCCTCCCCACCCCATCCCTACCTCGTGTCCTGTGCTACTTCTCTACTAGAACGGTGCGTTCTACCAATGGAGGCCGCGTCGGACTATTTCGGACATGGTTTTGCTCCTCCCACCCCACTTCAAAAAATGCCCTGTTGCTTCTGAAGTCTTCAGTGCAAACCATCTCATGGTTACCATCATTCTGGAAGGCCAGTGTAGTAAACTGTTCAGTGAGATGTAGCCAGCATCTCTCCGAAAGGTCTCCACTCAGGGTGCAAAACAAGGATCTTCACTGTACTTAGTCAAACCTCGACCATATACCTTTTTTTTTTTTTTTTTTAAAGCAAGGAACTCAAATTAAGAAAAGGGGTGCACAGTTCTCTACGAAACATGCGCAGAGAGGTCTTTGTCCGGCGTCTCCTGGTCCTGTATGGTGCCCACTCCCGCTCTGTCCCCTGCCTTGTACCATGCCCTGGCCTGATTAATCCTCAGCCAGCCTCCTTTCTGTTCCCCTTCTGACTTTAGACATCATTGGCCCTCCTGTGAATCAACTAGTTTTGGCTTCTAATCCACCCAAAGAAAACCAAGACTATGCGTAGGTTCAGACCCCTCCATGGTGCATTAACTCTGCCAAATCTTTATGCCCAAGAACCTTTTTTCTCAGTATAGAATCTAAAGCTCGGCCTGCAGTTTAAGGGATTTGGGGCAAAACCAAACTGGCACGAGAGAGAGTCCAAGGGAAGGAGCCACACTCTCTTTAGACCTCTAACGTAATACATCCTTGGTTGGTCTCAAAAGCTGTGCTTGCTGGAGGGGCTTGGGGGTGGGCCTGAGTCAGAGGATAGCAAGGGCCCCTCAGCCTCTGCTCCAAGTCCACTCCATCTCATCCCTGTGCCACAGCCCCTTGTCTAGATGTCCTTTTCCTTGAGGCAAAATACAATGGCCGTCGGAGCTTTTCCATCTACGACCGAGCCCCGCTGCTACCAGAGATGCCCTAATTCATCTGTGCAAAGCCAGTCTCCTCAAAGCCAAATTTAAGGACATCTCTAGGTCTCTCTACTAAATAAAATTTCAGGCTGACAGCTGGGCTTCATAAAAGTAGCCCAGGAATGGGGTGCCTGGGTGGCTCAGTCGGTTGAGCATCCGACTCTTGATCTCAGCTCAGATCTTGATCTCAGGGTCATGAGTTCAAGCCTAGCGTGGGGCCTAGTTAAAAATAAAAATTAAAATTAAAAAAATAAAAGTAGCCCAGGGGATTGCACACTCCACACAATGAGGCCACTAGTAAAACAGGTTGATGCCTCCTGCGCAGTCCTACAACACCCTCCTTCCTTCCTTCCCTGGAACCAGACCGTCTTCCTTCTCTTCCTACTCTCATTGCAACCCCCCTTTGACTTCTCTCCTTGGCTCCCTTTCCTCTTTGTCTTGTGCTTGGGTCTCCATATTCCTCTCATACAGCTTCTCCTTGGAGAAGACATCTGCTGTCAAGGCCTCCAGTATCGTTCCAGAGTACATGACCACACCCCTGCGCTCCCACACTTACCTGAGCTCTGGGCCCATTAGATCCCACTTTCTACCTGACATTTGCTTCAGAGCGCTCTGTTATGTCACACTCAACACATTCCAAGTTAAACTCATCCTCTTCTTCACAAAGCATGCTCCCCTCCCAACATTCCCTTCTCGGAGGCTTGAAACTTTGATCCACTCCCATCTACATCCTCTGTATCCTCTCCAGCGTCTTCCCCTCTCGGTGCCGAGGGCCACCATCTTCATCTACACTTGCCACTGTGCTCTTCTCCCCTCCGTTCCTTCCTACCACCATGAGAAAGACCTCCCCCCTTAAATATCAAATATCAACTCCATCATGCTCCACTCCTACCCAAGGAGTTCAACCAAGCCCCATTTCACAACATCACCCATCGAGGTTGTTCAGCCACCCAGTCTTCAGACTCTGAGCAGTACCCTCAAGAGCCACCAGGAGTGGAAGGAGGTAGGCAAGCCCTCTCTCCTGCTCCATCCCGGGCAGCTCTGATTCTATCTGTATTTCAAGTGGGCTGCCAGTGTGTGTTTCCATCTGATAAAGTTTCAAAAACTGAAGACCTCTTCCAACCAATGACGGGATCGCTCCAGTACCAGCCCTGAGACGTGGTCTTTGGACAGGGACAGGGAGCATGTTGCTTTGAATCCAGCTCAAGTCACTGTTAGAGCGAACAGCTGGATTAGAAGGTTCTGCTAAAAACCAGTACCTGCTTTTCCATAACTTCTACCCAGAAGTCTTCGTTCAGAACGAATACAGACCGGGCCTGCTCCCTACCAGGTGACTTGAGAGACCCTCCTCGAATATAGTTCCCATCACATAGCACCAAGGCTTTGATCTGGAAGCACTTTATGGTTTCAAAGCGTGCATGTTTCATCGGCAAACAATCCTAGGAGGTGGGAAGAATTAATTTCTAATCCTCCCCACCCACGGTCTTTTGTTTCCCACTGTTGCCTCACAACATAGACTCCTGCTCTAATTAAGCCAGTCTCCTGACTCATCCAGGGAAGACCAACAGCAATTCTAACTTCCTGGCCTTCATGTGATGCTCCCGGTGCTGGGGACTGACCTCCATGTTACTCGATCCATGCCCCAAAGCCTGGCTCAGGTCCCACAGCTTCCAAAAGACCAAGAGGCACCAGATGTGGTGAAAGAGTGTGGGTTTTGGAGCTGGACTGACCTGGATTCAAATCCCAGCAGCGCTACCTTGGAGAAATTACTCACCCCCCTGTGCTTCCCATTCCTCATATGCAAACAGGACATGACCTGCCCACCCCAGGAAAAGCTAGATGACATATTAATTAGAGCTCAGAACTTGGTAGAGGCTCAAAAATGGCAGCTACCACCCCTCTGTTTACCCCCTCCTCTCCTTCCTGATCTTGGCCCCGTGACATTTTTTTGAAACACGTACATGCACTCATGACGCATAATATAGTATTGTTCACTATTGTGGGTCTTAGTCTTATTTCCTCAGGTGACCAGACACCTCCACACAGGCAAGGCCCGGCTCAAGTAAAACCCAGCTCACTGAGTTCAGAGCATATATATTCACAGAGAACATCGAAGCATATTGAGGCAGAGTTTCTGCACCTACTACATGGCCAGTAGGCTTCAGTTTCCCAGTCTCGGGGAAGCTATTTGCTGAGGGAACATATAGCATGGAGATAAACTGCCTGAGTGACCCCAGAAAAATTCTGACACTCAGCCCACATGTTCTAAACATCATTTGCTAGTTAAAACTTCAACTCGAACTGAATAAAGATTGGGAGGAGCTTGTCTCAATAGCAAATTTTCCCACCTGGTTCCTCCACACAAGTCAAACATTCTTAGTGGAAGAAGCCTATCTGGTCTCTCCTGCTGCACATTTGCATGGCACATATTAACTCAGAGCTTGGGCGTGGTGACAACAAAAAGTAATGTATTAATAGCTCAGTAAGGATAAAGTCTTTTAACTGTACAATTCTGGGCAAGCTGGAGAGTTCTCTTGGAAAACATTCTACCGAAACACTTCACGAACGCTATGGCATTAGCTGTCCTGAGCCACAGAGCTTGGGAAGGCTACTGGCTTTACCGACATTCTGAGGCTATACTGTGGGACAGATGCAAGCAGATTTAAAGTCAAAAGTGAGGCTGTGTTTCCTTCTGATGAATTGCCTGCCTTCTGCTGAAGGAACAATGTCCCTCTGAGGGACAAGTCTCAGGTATTAACCATAAGTGCCATCACCGGAGGATTTCACAATATACACTTTGCTGGGATGGAACTTGACTCACACAGTTCCATCTAAGAAGGAAGCTCTCACTTGCTTCCCTGGGCCACCATGGACAAGCCTCACCCGGGGCTGTCCCTTCCACAACCTGCTCAACTGAGTGGCCCATCTGGAAGACACCGCCATGTCCTGTGCTTATAAGAACACCCGGTGTCATTAATTCTAAAATGCGCACCTCCTCGGATGTCCACAGCCCTAAAATGGAATGTGCCTTATAATCAACTGTGGGCCATGGTTTCATTGTAAGCAGTTTTTCTTGCTTAGACATACCTAAACTAATGGTGTTCTCTTATTATTGGCATCTGATAATCAATGGGGTATGGAAGGTATGTTTGAGCAAGGTTTGTTGAAAGTGAACGTCGGTTACTCCATTCTCACTGTGTGTTAACTGAGATTATGAAATTAAATCTGCACAGCGATGTAAAACCCCCGCTCCTGCCTCACACGTTGTATTTATTTATGCATCTATTTAGCGATCAGTTCTGTACCAGGCATTGAGCTAGATGCTATGAAAATAGTTGTAAATATGACATAGTCATACTCAAGATTGTAGCAAATTCTTCAGTCACCTATTTGTGGGGAAGTCATACTTTTCTGACTAAACAACACCCATTGAAAAGTAGGCCCTAGAAAGAAATCCAAACTCTGGGACACTTGATACAACTAATAACTAGTTTGTTTGTTTTTTTTTTCAGTTGCAAGGAAAAATAAATTTTTTAAAAAGTGATGTTAAAGGAGACCTATAGATTAAGAAAAAATGTAAGAGGGGTGCCTGGGTGGCTCAGTCGGTAAGTGTCTGCCTTTGGCTCAGGTCATGATCCCAGGGTCCTGGGATCGAGTCCTGCATCGGGCTCCCTGCTCCATGGGGAGCCCGCTTCTCCCTCTCCCTCTGCCTCCCTCTCTTTCTCTGTCTCTCATGAATAAATGAAATCTTTTTAAAAAATTTAAAAATAAAATAAAATAAAATAAAAAAATATAGGGGCGCCTGGGTGGCTCAGTTGGTTAAGCGACTGCCTTCGGCTCAGGTCATGATCCTGGAGTCCCGGGATCGAGTCCCACATCGGGCTCCTTGCTCAGCGGGGGGGTTCTGCTTCTCCCTCTGCCCTCTTCCCTCTCGTGCTCTCTGTCTCTCATTCTCTCTCTCTCAAATAAATAAATAAAATCTTTAAAAAAATATATATATATATATAAGAGACATAACCCCCAAATCATAATATGTGAACCTTATATGGATTTTAATTCAAATAAACAGACTGTATAAAAATGACATCATTTATGAGACAGCTGGGAATCTGAACACTGACTGGATATTTGACGAGATTGAGAAATTACTGTTAATTCTTCAGATGCAGTAATGATACTGTGTTATTTTTAAAGAGTTCCCATATTTTGAAGGTATATACTAAAATAATTATGGGGGGGAAGTGATACGATGTGGGATTTGCTTCAGAATAGTGCGCTGAACCATATGAAATGGTTTTGTGAGTCAAAAATGGCCAAGTATCGGTCATTCCTATGGGCTGGAGGGACGTGGATGGCGGCACCCACCCCTGAAACAAAACTGCCACGAGCTGATTAATGTGGAAATTGGGGTGATGGTCACAGAGCAAATTCTCCTCGGGTGTCTCCTTCCTGTGTGCCTAAAATTTTTCCACAATAAAAAAGTTAAAACAAAATTAGGCCTCAGTACTGTGCTGTATTTAAAATAAGTCGCAAACTAAAAATATTTAGAGTGAAACTGGACGTGTCACTAATGAAATATTTTGCTGAAAATAATTGTTTTCCACTTTGAAGGGAAGGTGAATACTCCCGAAACTTTAACAGGTTATCTCAGCTGTCCCTCAAATTCTATCTACCTTCACAAGTCTAACTTTCTATCAGAAGTAAATATTGTTGTATTTTGTCTATTTGGACAAACTGGATTGTTTTTAAACATCGTGTTGTCTGGACAGTTGGGGTTGTTCCTCTGACAGCAATTCTGGGTTAGGAATCAGAGCACTTGGCATCGTCTTTAAGTTCAGTTCTCAGCGACCACGCGACTTTGGCCATGTGTGCCACCGCCCTTGGGCCCACATCAGTCAACTCCCTTGAACCTCAGTTTCTCCCTCTGCAAATGGAGTGCCGTGAACCCTAGGACAATCTGATGACCTTCTTTCTGACGGTCTGTAGGCGGGGGAGGGTAGTGTCTGCTCTTCGCTCAGCAACTGAAGCTCATCCTCAATTTTGCACAGGTTTTGGCTATTCTCTGACTATTAAACAAGGGCCAAGCCATCTAGGCACAAAGATCCTCACTCTGCAGGGGATTCCAGACCACACAGCCTACTGAAAGGCTCACGCACACACATCCCTATGGAAAGGCCTGGGGAGTCGTGAGAGTTAGTTCTGAGGTGAGGCAGAGAGAGGCTAGTGAGAACCACACTAATAGGGTGTTCAAACGGACCTCCATGCCCCCAACCTTGGGGCCTGTCATGGAATATAAGCATAACACATAGGTGATGCATTTTAATGTAAGTATATAATACTTAATAGATTTTAAGATCTATTTAATAGCCTGGAAACATACTTAATATGATCAGATAGGAGCTGGTTGCTGGAGCTCAGCTAGAACTAAGGGACCAGCTGGCAACAGTCGTGGGGACCAGATGGAGGTTGGAGTCCAGCTCAGTGTGAATTTGTGACTTCATTCATAAACTGCTCAGTGAAATTGGATTAGGCAGGGGATACGTGTACCAGAGTCTGCTTGAGGGGACAAGCCAAAGAGGAGACACGAAGAGCACATAAAACAAAAGAGCCAAAGAAGAAAGACTAAATACTTCACAGAGGTCACATTACTTGGTTTTATGAGACAGAACAGGAATCATTAATATGGTCACAACTTTGGCTTTCTCTCTGAACAACCAAAGATTACCTTGATGTGCTTAACTCTGTCTTCTTTTTCTGTCTTTGGTTTCTTTCCTGTGGCAACAACAAATAGTCTGGGGTTAATTCATGAGGAATGTACAGAGAACATTTTCCCCTCACTTCTTTCTGGAACTCTCGATGAACCCATGCATGCTTTAATCCACACATGGTCAAAATTCTACATGTTTCTCCGACCGCCTTCGGTGACCTAACGGTCACTTCCCCCAGCCAGGCAAAGGGAGAACTATCATCCACAGTGTGAATAAGTGTTCTATCCTCGGAGGTACTACGATATATACTATGTGACCATTGTTTTAGGCAGTAAATATCTACCTTTCTTAGAAGGTCGCTCAGATAAGGGCAACATCCGGTACACTCTGAATGCATTGTTTCCCTTCTTTATACTTTTATCCTTGACTTCTTCAATGTCGGGCAAGGAGTTCATGGCACATCGAAAATTCGCCTTCCATGTTTTTGGATCAGGTTTATCTACTCCTGGTTGATGCTTTCCTAACAAAATAGCCAAAAGAATGAAGGTTAAGAAAAAGAAGGGGAAAAAATAGAGAGGAGAAGTTTCTGGAAACATAGGCTTGCCGGCCAGGTAGTGCAGAGATCCCTTCTCAATTCCAGGTTACTACAGTGACCAACCGTCCTGGTTTGCCTGGGACCAAGACCGAATTCCTGGGATGTGAGAATTTTTGTTTTAAAACCTGGACCGTTCTGGGCAAACTGGGACAAACTGGTCACCCAGGCTCTACCTAACAGCTTGAGAAAAAATTGATAATGGTAGAACGGAGACTCAAGGTAAGTAACTGAGAAAGCTGGCAGGTTGGGGAGGCCTTCAAGCCCAGGTAAACTAGAGTGTCCCTTTTCCATCTGACTTTCAAATACTAGTAAAAAGTCTCTTCCTGTAAATAGCGCTCCCTACTTAAATTCAATTATAAATAAATATATTCTTGACTATCTTTTGAAGAGATAAATGCAAACCAAGTTTACCACTCCAGAACAAGTACGTTTCTGGGGAACATAATCAGAATCCCACACTCACAGGAAATTTAAGGACTAAGTTTCTATAGGATGGGCAAAGCATCACTTCTGAGTGATGGAGTTTGGGCCCCACGTGTCCTGGATGTGCCTGGGGACACGCCACAGATTTTTCAGAGCTATTTTCATGAGACCATAAGCCACATGTATGTAGTAAAAAAAATTTTTTTAAATGGTTAACACTGTATTGCATAATCGAAATTTGTTAAGAGAGTAGAACGTCAAGGTGCTCGCACCAAAACCAAAAGCAGTAAAAGGTAAATATGAGAGGTGATGGATGTATTAATTAATTTGATGGGGGGAGCCTTTTCACAACGCATACATCAAATCATCACATGGTACACTTTTAAATATCTTACAATTTTATTTGTCCATTGTATCTCAAAAAAAAAAAAAAAGATAGCAATGGGGCACCTGGGTGGCTCAGTGGGTTAAGCATCTGCTTTTGGCTCAGGTCATGATCCCAGGACCCTGGGATCGAGCCCCACATCGGGCTCCTTGCTCAGCGGGGAGCCTGCTTCTAACCTCTCCCTCTGCCCCTCCCCCGCCCACTTGTTTTCTCTCTCTCTCTCACCCAAATAAATAAATAAAATCTTTTAAAACAAATGAAGCCATGAAAGTAACAATAAACAACAATTTCTGCTTCTATAGATGATGCAGGGGGCTTTAATACCTGTATGGATTGCCCAGTTCCTAAAGAGTGGTGCATCTTTTTCCACATCCCACCCATGTCTAGCCGCGTGCATCCAGGGGATCTGGAAAATCTTCTTTTCCTAAAAAAAAAAAAAAAAAAAAAGGACTGCAGCCATGGAATTCAAGCCATCTTTAACAGAAGGTTCTTATGTCCTATCCAGTAAGATTCTCTATTAAGTGACACCGGGTTTGCTGAGTGTCTACAGTAAAATCCACTAGGAACCAAACCCGCCTCCCCACTAGGCCCCAGATCTTGACAGTCTATTCGGGAGAGATTCAGAGTCATATGGAGTCTGGCAGAATAGGAATGCATTCCAAGGTCAAAGGAGTTGATTTGGGGATATGCCAATGTGCTCCATTATTTGTGCCATTTTTCCTTGAAGGACCACAGAGAACTAGCCACTGACTAAAACCTCTAATGCTTATGATTATCGTTGATTTCCATCATTTGCTAGAGAGGAACTCCAGTTCCTTAAGTAAATTAAAACTTAGGCAACTTTCCAAAATTACACCCATTTGTGCTGCTAAAGGGAAATCGGGGTTATCTGAGGTCACTGCCACAGGGATCCAATACCTCAGTCTACTGGGTAGCCAACAGAAAAAGAAGATTTGGTCTAATTTTCTAACCCCTGAGTGTCTACTGCCCTGCAGGAAACAGCAAGAAGTGCAAACAAAGATGTATTAAATGTGTGGAGATGATACTACTTTTCTAGGTAAAGTCCCTTGGTACAATTCTTACAGTAGGCCCTTTCCATCTCTCTTACTGCTCAAGAGGTAACTCAAAAGAGCTTAAATCAACCCTGGCATTTAAAACACAGGATTAGAAACTAGCAGCATGTTAGAAACAAAGTCACACTCACATGCAACTTCTTCAACCAGCTCTCCCGACAGTCCCAGCACTTACTAAGTTCTCGTGGCTCTTTACATGTGACTGCCCACGGGTTCACGTGGTCTCAGTTTCATTTTTTGCAAGAACCTACCGAGCTCCATGTATGTAATTATCTCTGCCTTACAGTTGAAGAAACTGAGGAACAGACTTAAGTTCCACAGCCAAGGAAATGATCATAGCAAGTGTCTGAATTCAAAACCAGGCCACGGGATCCCATATTCAATCACTTAATCACACCACATATTGTCTCCCAGTGGAGATTTCCCATCCTATGACACATCTGTTGTCTTGACTTCTGTGGAAACCAAGCCCAGGAAAACTGTGTATTTTTAAGCCCTAAAGGTAGTTCAGGTAGTTTCTAGGTATGAGGATCTGGGAAAGGAAAGAAAATGTCAGTAGGGATTTTCCACCATATTGGTCTCACCCAATGAAAGACAGAAAGGGTCCCAACAGACCCCAAAGGGAGTCAATGCCTCTACAGAAGCCTGAACTAAAAATATTTCAGAATATTTAAGAGTTCCCCAAAAACTGTTAAAAGGGAAAATTCTACTGTATTTAAAACTCAGTTAATAAAGAACTGAAAGCGAGAGACTTTTCATAAACCCCTCCTTGTTCATTCTGCATCATCCACCGAGATAGCATGGTTTCAGGTTAGCCATTTCCAAAGAGCAGTGATAAGCCAAGGAGTGAGTGAAATTTTATTTTTTTAATGTAGATGAAAATCAGAGAGCAAAGTCATTTATGGCAATTTTTGATGTTCACATGAAAATGAAAAAAATAAATAAATTTATTTTGGTGAAAGAACTTCTCCCGAAAGTGCAACCAGATCTGAAGGTTTACGCTTAAAGATGCAGACCCTTTATAGAATCTGCTGTTGCACATTTTTGTAGGTCAGAGGAGTTCCGGAGGGGACACAATCTAAAGTCTACCTCATAAAACACAAAGTTGGTGCTGATAAGTAGATCTTTTCAAGCACTGCATGCATGCAGTTGCATGCGCACATGTGTGCTCTCACACGCACACCTACCAAATCAAGTCTCATAGAAACTCTGCCCAAATCACGAACCCACAAACATAATGACTAAACCTAGCAATTATCCACCATGCATCCATGGATCCTCTTTCCTGGACAAAAGGTCTGAGTGGACCTTTCTCAAAAGAAGATAAATAAATGGCCAATAAGCACATGAAGACACCCAACATCGTGAATCATTAGGCCAATGGAAATCAAAACAACAAGATACCATTTCCTATACCCCCAGGGTAGCTAGAATAAAATAATATAAATAAATAAATAAATAAATAAATAAATAAATAAATAAATAAATAAAAAGTTGGTGGTAAGGATGTGGAGAAACTGGATCCTTCCTACACTGCTGGTGGGAATGTCACCCAGTGTAGATGCTATGGAAATCAATTTGGCTATTACCCAAAAAGTTAAACAGAGAGTGCCCACATGACCCAGTAATTTCACTCAGCGACTTACAAACAGGCGTTGAAACAAGTATTTATACGTAAATGTTCATAACATCACTGCTCACAACAGCCAAATGTCCATCAACTGATGAATGGATAAAGGGAATGTTGTACATGCATAAATAGAATATTATTCGGTCACAAAAAGGAATGCGGTGTTGACAGGTGCCACAACATGAATGAACCTTGAACATCATGCTAAGTGAAAGAAGCTTTCTACATAAGGCCACATATTGAATGGTTCCATTTATGTGAAATGAGCAGAAAAGGCAAATCCAAAGAGACAGAAAGCAGATTAGTGGATGCCTTGCACAAGGAAAGGATTTGAAATGCTTTGCAATGGAAAGTGACTGCTTAATGGCCAACTGTTTCCTTTTGGGGTGATGATAATTCTGGAATTCTAGTGGTGATGACTGTATATAACATTGTGAGTAGACAATGTCACTGAATTGCACATTTAAAAACAGTTAAAGTGGTGGGGCGCCTGGGTGGCTCAGTCGTTAAGGATCTGCCTTCGGCTCAGGTCATGATCCCAGGGTCCTGGGATGGAGCCCTGCATCGGGCTCCCTGCTCGGCGGGAAGCCTGCTTCTCCCTCTCCCACTCCCCCTGCTTGTGTTCTGTCCCCTCTCTTGCTGTGTCTCTCTCTGTCAAATAAATAAATAAAATCTTTAAAAAAAATAATTAAAGTGGTAAATTAAAAAGAAACCACACATGTCACTTTCAACTAGTTTTTCATATTGCAAAAAATAAACTGCTAATAAACATATCACATGTATCTTTTTTTTTTTTTTTTAAGACGATGCTGAAAGATAAAGAAGGTGAGACTCATTTTAAAGCTGGAAGAGATTCTGACCAGTAAACATTCTGGTCATTGATCAGTGTGTCCTATTAGGGATGGTGACAGCGTCGCGTTGTGTCTGTGTAGACTCTGGGCCATCAGTCTGTGCCATCAGAAGCCCTGAGCGCCCCATCCACATAGGCTGTGCACACCATGTTTGGAGGGACAGCATGTTCCAGACTCTACCAATGTTTATAGAGAGACAGGACTCTGCCCACCTGAGGGAAGGAGAGAGAAGCAGTGCTTAAGTTGCGAAGAACATTTAAGATTATCTTGAGAAATGCAGAAGGTACCTGGGCCCCAAGAGGCAACTAGCTCTCTTCACCTCCTCTGCCTCTTCTCTCCCCCAGTATTTATAAGATGTTCCAATTTACTCTGCTATTTTTGCTAGGACTCCTAACCTTGTTCTGAGACGGTCTGACATTTACACAAGCACAAGCCTGCTTTCAAAGTGAACAGAAGGATATGGTCTGAAACTAACTGGTGATGGCCTCGGGTGCTTGGGGACTGGCCTCGGGCCCCCAGGGTCCAGGCTGATCTCCCACGTGCAAGGAGCACATCCATAACCAGAGTGGGAATCTATCAGAGCTACAGGAGAAACAATGAACCTGGTTGTGGCTGCCTCCTTCCTTCCTCAAGAAATGGCCCAGAGAGGCCACAAGCAAGCATTTGGACCAATCCAGCACGGACCTGGCCTCTTCGACAAGTCAAAGGCAAGAAGGGAAAAAAAAAAGGGAGGGGCTACTGTTCATAATCAGGACAATCAGGGGACACTTTGAGTCAGAACAGCCTTCTCTGGATTCTGACGGAACAAATCAATTGGAAAAACACATTCTGGGGAGTACGCAAGGCATTCTGAATATGGATGGTACAGGGATGATATTAAAAGTTATGATTAGGGCGCCTGGGTGGCTCAGTTGGTTAAGCGACTGCCTTCGGCTCAGGTCATGATCCTGGAGTCCCGGGATCGAGTCCCGCATCGGGCTCCCTGCTCGGCAGGGAGTCTGCTTCTCCCTCTGACCCCCCCCCCTCTCGTGTGCTCTCTCTCATTCTCTCTCTCTCAAATAAATAAATAAAATCTTTAAAAAATAAAAAATAAAAAAATAAAAAAATAAAAGTTATGATTAACGATGAGTAATTTATGGTTATTCAATTTATAATGGTATTGTGAATATGCAGAAAATAGTCTTAAGTCTTACAGATGTACACAGGCAGGGAGTTGCTTTCAAATGACACACACACACACACAAATATTTTAAATGTCAATAATTTTTAAATCTGGATGCGAATTTGGAAACTACATGAGAATTTGCTATACTATTCTTTCTAGCCATTAGACTGTTCACACCTGCCATGTATGTTTGCAAATACTCATAATAAAAAGGAACGGGCCCAAGCCTAGGCCTTCTGCCAGAGCTTGTGCTGAGGCTGCTTCCCCAAACTTCCTCACGGCTCCTTCAGAGGACACATGCCATCACCATCCTCCTCAACATGTACTGAGAATAAGAGATGGAAACCAATTTAAGGCATTCATTAACCACTGCTCTGTCTCTTACTAAGAATGTCCCGAATATGATGGACTCTCCACTTGAGAGAAACATGACAACTGCCAACCCAATGTTCTCAAGTCCGATGATCTCAACAGAACAAAGACACGGTCACCCATGTCACTCCTCTTCAAGCACATATCATTCTCCCATTCACTCATGGAACAGTATTCACCTAGGACTTCCTAAGGGTCTGGCAGGAGGCCTCACACCGAGCCTGCGAGCGGCAACAATCACGACATCCCTGGCCTGCCCCCCGGGGCTTTCCAGCACAGAGGACTTCACCACCAACACCAACACATTCTGAATAAGGCAGCTAAGGCGTAAGTGAGTAGTAACAAAGCCCCACAGACAGTTTCCTGAGTTATAACCAGCCTTCAGTGGGAGAAGAGATTTTACAGCGATCTCAAACCACTGAACACACAAGCAGGGATTCTCTTAGGCAGAATGCTTCTGAATAAGAAGGAAATAACAGGGGGTGCCTGGGTGGCTCCGTAGGTTAAGCATCTGCCTTGGGCTCAGGTCATGATCTCAGGGTCCTGGGATCGAGCCCTGCGTCGGGCTCCCTGCTCAGCGGGAAGCCTGCTTCTCCCTCTCCGTCTGCCCCTCCCCCTGCTCTCTCTCTCTCTCAAATAAATAAATAAAATCTTTAAAAAAAGAGAAGGAAATAATAGTAAGGTCTCCAGTGAAATATTTGTGTGGGCAGATGAGTGCCAAAGCCTAAGTTAACAGAGACCTATGAAAAGATGGCCTGAGGAGGTGTAGGTATGGAGAGATGTCCCTGACGCCACCCGAGGTCCACAATGACTGGGACAGCCCTGCCCACGAGCATGGACAGAGCTGCATGCACACTCCGCCCAGGCCCGTGGGCCGCCTGCCCTACTGGGTGCCCATGGCCTCCTGTGCCAGGGGCCTCCTGAGACGTGTCATCTGCCTCAGGCTGAGCAGCCAGACCAGGTAGGTAAGGGGTCTCCGTTCTGTCCTTACCAGGAAAGAGAACTCACAAGCCAAGAGCCGGCTGAGTGAAGCTCAGCAGCAAGGGCCACCTACGAGGGGCCAAGTATGCAGCTGTACAAAAAGGAATCCATTCCCTTTCCAGTCGTCTATCAGAAAAACACGGACAAAGTGGATGGAAGAAGAGGTGTCTTAATGGAGAGTCCCGGTGAGGAAGCAACCGTAAGAGGGTGTGTTTGTTTCCCAGAGCTATCATAACCAACTGCCACAAACTGGGCTGCTTACAACCACAGAAATCTATCCTACCACAGTTCTGGAGGCTGGAAATCTAGAACCACGATGTCGGCAAGGCCACATTCCCTTCAGAGGCTGTAAAGACAATCTTTCCTGGACACTTCTGACTTCTGGTGGTCCCGGGTGTCCTTGGCTTGTGGCTGCATCTCTGCAATCTCTCTACCTCTGTCTCCACATGGCCTTCTGTTCTTGTCTTATACGGACACTCGTCATCAGACTGGCCCAGCCAGATAATCTGGGGTAATCCTGAGATCCTTCACTTTCTCCAAAGACCCTTTTTCCCAGTAAGGACGTATCCACAGTTTCCGGGGGCTAGAACGTGGATATACCTTTTGTGGGAAGCGGGGAGTGGGGGGGGCCGAGCACAATTTAACCTACTAGAAGGACAGTTAATTGCACCATATCAAGTGCCTAATCATACAGGGGACACGATAACACGTTAAGTTTGGCCCTGTATCAAGCCAGCCAAAATTGATGGATGTGTTTTTTAAACAGAAAAAAAAAATTACTTCTCTTCAGAAACCAGGAACTTCTATTTTAATGTCACACTCTAAATCAATATAGGCAATGTTATCTTGTCCTTTAAAATATAATCCTACTTCACGTCTCTGTGCCTTGGCTTCGTTGTCTGTGGAATGGAAAACATTATAGTATCTCCCCCCCATTGTGGGGATTATGTGAGTTAATGCACGTGTCTTGCTTAAATGAGCACCTGGCACTTCATAAACATTAGTCTTTATGATTATTATCGTTACTGAATACCCTATGTTTCTTCAATTCTGCTTGACGACAGTTTCCCCTTCCTTATAACCAAGGAGGCCACGACCCAACCAGACTTCTTGTTTGTGTCTTTGGAGTAGGCTAATTACAAAACCCCTCCATGATACAAATCTGAAACACTATGGATATAGCAAGCCTAGAAAAAGAAATTATTTGCCGTAAGACCTTAAGATATAGGACAGTTCCCCTGAAGCGAGCATAGTTTACTTATTTCTATTCACTTCTTACCCCACCTTGTTTCAGAAAAGGACCTACTGAAACTGATGCACTCAAATAAAATACCATTACACTTAAAATAAGTGAAAAAAGAAATAAGTGGGCAAGGGGAAATAAGGCTCAAGAGACATCTGAAAAGACAAGATGAAGCCAGGAGTGATATGAGTAAGCACAACGATGCTGCAGGACCCTCCACACTTGTTAGAAGCGGGCCACAACCGGGCTCTAAGCCCTCAAGCACGCCATACGAAGATAAAGCCTGACCAGCTGAATTAGTCATCAGGTCCTTAAGATTAAAATGAGGGGGAGGCAGAAGAGGAAAAGGAAATTTACTCAGAAGAATTGCGATATTCCTGGTAGCGGGAGAGAAACGTCTCCCTTGGGCCCTTTTAAAGAAGGCATGATATATTAGTTGCTTTTCTAGGTGGTAACTATGTATTTTCAGGTGTTCTTTATTTTGATATCCACTCTCTTCCTGATTCACTCCTAGCAGGTAGGAGCAATTGGATTGAGAGTCTAAGGTTGGTAAAGTAAGGGAGGATCTATGTACATGTGTATGTATGTACATATGTGGGGGGTTGTAAATGACAGCCTACTTTTTTAGGACCGGTAGGCACACAAACAGTGTTTCACAATGAAAAGAGAAGACTTTTTTTAAGACAAAAAACAAAAAGTTTTCTTTACACAGACAATACTGAGAAGAGAGCCAATATGCTCCATTCCCAACACAAAACCCGAGAGTTTCCATGTTCTCTAATCCTAGAAGCCAGGAGAAGCAAGAGAGGCATTTAGAGAAGGAAGGGGGTAAGAATCATTAAACAGTAACACAGATCATTTTTGGTTGGCTGGTTTTGTAACGAATAAGGTTAAGATTTTGAACACAAAGAATGCAATTTTACTTTGGCGGTCCCCATGCATGGACCTCTCTCTCTCTCTCTCACACACACACACACACACACACAGAGGCACCCAACACACTTACCTTATTAAGCCACTTTAGCCCTGGTATCGTATTCGAGTTAATCTGTTCCTCCAGCCACGGGCGCATCCGCATCCTTTCCACCGGCATGGTACCCTTTGCAGAAGAGAAACATAGCATCAGGTAATTCTGCTAGTGACTGTCAGGTCTGAACTGTGAAATTCTACACCTCTGCCTGACCCTCTTCCCCGTCCCCTTCCCCAAAACCACACAGCTGACGTGGGCGGTGGATCGGAGGGCCAGCGTGGGCGGGAGGGGGCCTGCCCTGCTAGAGCATACTCAGTAATGAGGAGCTGTCTCGGTGGGACAATGGTTCGGGCCAGACCTGCTCGCACTAGATCCCATGGGTGTAGAAGGCCTGGGCTCGCACTAGGTCCCATGGGTGTAGAAGGCCTGGGCTGGCAGAAACCCTGCTAGTTCGAGGGCCTGGACACCCTAGGGACTTGGCCTAAAGAGAGGTCTTAGCCCCACCCCAACCCGGCTGTGTAGCAGAGCCCTTCGGTGTAGCAGGTGGGTATTGGGAGGACCAGCAGTTTACAAATACCTTTGGGTGTTACCCTCCCAAGAGCCCAGGGTGGACAGAGCAAAACAGTTGTGGGAAACAGTGCTTAGAGCCAATTTGTGGCTTTTGGGTATCTGGGTGACAGAAATGTTTTGAACCACCAATTTTCATGCTTTAAAGTCTAAAAGCATCAATTCATCTGGTGTCCTATCTACTCTCAGAGCCCGGCAGCATCTCCGCTCTGGCTTCAGCTCGGCACTCATGTTCATGCACTCTCTTGCTCCCTCCCTCAAAGACCCCCCCTCACGGCCACTCCCTCTGACCTGAGATCCTCCTCCCTTTCCTTTAACTAACCTTCCCTCTGAAAATAGCTGCCTGGTCTAAACATGGTCCCTCCACCAGCCCACATCCTGCCTCTCTTCCCTCCTTCCAGATACATTTCTAGATAGTCTTTCCCTTGTCCACTCAAATACCACCAGAGTGCAATCACTAACAAAGTACTGTCTAGCACTCATCTTCATCCTATTTGCATGTAAATTTAAATGGAATGTAGGATTCAAAAGCAAAGATGAGGTCCATTCAAGCTTCCACTCTATAAAACTTCATGGACAGTGTGACATCATCCTCTTTTCAACCCTTAGCTGTATCTTCCTTCTTTTACTCATTTCCTCCTCCGAAAATGAGCTCCGAAAATTCTATTGAGATGAATTTGGGTTGCGATGATCCAAGTGTCAGTCACTCTCTCTCCCAGCTTGCAGAGGACTTCTCTCTCCTCTGTGCCTCCCCCAGTTCTGCCAGCGTGTGAGCATCACTATGTCAGAGCCTTGGCCTCGAGAGCCTGACGACATTCTAGAACTCGATTCTAGAACTCGATTCTAGAACCTGCACGTCTCTCCCAGTTCAGATCCACTCTCTGTTGCAGATGCTTCCTCGGAATCCCTGCTCACACTGCACTCTCTGCTGCTCCTTCTCAGGCCTTGCCCATCCTTCCCCATCCTCCAAGACCCAGTTTCTGCCCTCCTTCTCCACAGGCCTTCCCAGACCACTCCAGCCCAATCCTCCTCCCAGACTTCCCCAATACTCACTGATCTTACATTGCTCATTTGAGAATCAAACATTGCTTGAGAGTGGCATTCCATGCTGTCTTTGTTCTTATCCAACTCTCTCCTTAACTATAAACTCTTCCACTGTGTACACCTCTCTTCCTAACCAAACTGTAAGTTCTTTGAGAGCAGGAACTCTACCCCTCGTAGGGTCTTTTAATATTCCTACAAAGCCCAAATGCTGCCTCCCACCCAGGAGATATTCAAACAAGATCCAGGCCAGCTCTGAAGGTCAGCCAAGCTGGGCTGACATTGCTGGTTGGCCCTGTCCACGCATGTGGAGGCTTCAGGTCACCGCTCTTTGAGATAAGTAACAGGAAGCTTGGGGACAAGCCCACAGGGGCCCCCAATACCGCTGCTCTTAGTGGTTCGCAAGTCATTCCAGTCCCTCATGCGTTTATCCACCTTTTCAAGATCATTTATTGAGAATGATATTCCAGGAACAGGAAAAGGCAAGACATCCTCTAGCATCTAGAAACTCCTAGTCTAATAAGGGACAAGAAGGAAGAGATTACCATACCACACGAAGAGTCCTGTGTACAGAATGGTACTAGAAAGCAGTTGGCAACAGAGAGGGGCCAAAGACAGGCTGGCCCTGCAGGGCCTGGAGAACCATGCCTAGGGATTGTGATCATCATCCCAAGACAGGAGGGACAACTGGGGATTAATGCAAATGAACGATATGATCGATTTTGTTGACAGTAAAGGGAAGAGCTGACTACAAAATCCAGACCAGTACATTACCACTTTTAATGGGCACACAAATCTTGATTTGGCAGGTCTAGGTGAGCCCTGTGATTCCCTCTTTCTAATAAGCTCCAAGGTCCTTGGACCAGACTCTGAGGAGCAAGGCTCTAGATTGTCTTCTATTTTTAATTATGAGCCACCTGCTCTTCTGTGCTCTTCCTGCAAAGTCTGGTCATTCTGGCAAGCAGAGACCCTCCATTAGGCTCAGCGTATCACGTTCTGTATCACCTATCTGTTGGTCCATCCCTTATTTACATGCTGGGCCTTTCTAACAAGGACACAGCTCAGCCAAACCTCGGTCTCTCAGTTACCTAGCCAAAACACTGTGGAAATCACACACGTAAAGGATGTTCTAAATCTTGAGTTAGGACTGTCATTACTCATAAGCAGATTTTTAGGAAAAGCAGAGATAGCAAGTATCGCCTTATCAGAGTAGGACAAACTCTGTTACAAAGGACTTCTCTTATTTTAGGTTCTACGTTTTTTTTGTTTTAAACACCTAGGATTTCCCCGATGTTACATACTGGGAAAAAACTAATACTTTCACATGAAGATACTTCCTCTATATATACTTGATCTTAGAGCCCAGCCCCACGTCCCACACACTAAACAGGTAATGATTGACCAGTGGTCTCGCTGCCTGATGCAGAAGAAAACAGGTGCTGTAATAGGTCTCCTCACCAGCCGAGTGCACGTCCTGACTTGTGCGGAAGAAAGTGAAGGTGGAATGCTATATTGAGCCTAGCGCCAGAAACTCATCCTTTAGTTTGACACAAAAAATAAATGGGATTTCCAGAGATTAAAAGGCTGAGAGGACAGTCACAGAGGGTCAGAGACTAGATACTGAGAAAAGAGTCCTCTTTGGCATGAATTTTCTAGCTTCTGTCAATGAAATTCATGGTGACAGATGGGTCTTCCCTTTTGGAAGGTGAGTTTCCCAGAGGCACCCGGTCCCATGGGCCACAGGAAACTCAAACCGAGTTGGGGAAGGCGTGGAACAGGTGAGAAAAGACAAAGAGGTGCTATTTTTGGCAAGAGAACCACAGTCCACCAGAAATTGAGACACGTGTTCCAGTCCTGACCTTGACGTTACTAGTGTGTGTCCTTGGGCTAGTCACCCAAACCCTCTGGTCTGCACTTCGATCATCTAGGAAAATGAGAGGTTTCAAAAAGATAATTTCTCAAGTGATTTACGACTCTAGGAATCCTTTTGTGACATGAAGGCTCATTATCTGGTTTATCTTTTGTGTAAGCTTCTATGCTTGTGCATTGGGTTGTTTTTAAGAGTGAAATGCTTGGGGCGCCCGGGTGGCTCAGTCAGTTAAGGGCCCGACTCTTGATTTCGGCTCAGGTCATGGTCTCAGGTCCTGGGATGGAGCTCCACATCCAGCTCTTCACTCAGCAGGGGGTCTGCTTAAGGATTCTCTCTCCTTCTCCCTCCACCCCACTCTTGCTCGCATGTGCTCTCTCTCTCAAATAAATCAATCTTTTTTTTAAGTGAAATGCTGAAATTATGGCTCTTTAAGCCTAAGATATGGAACATCTACCCTCAATCCCAACAAAACGCACTTTCTGAAATCACCTCTCATTATACCTTTGAGATGTGGGGTTGGGGTCATCTTTAGAGCCATGGCATCAGCCTCTAAATCAGTTCAGTACATGGCGGGTATTTAGAATATCACTGGTACTGGTGGTGCCCATCAATGCATGTAAGCTATTCCCTGTGACTCACAGGAAGTGATCAGTCCCCCATGAAGTTGACAATGGTATGGTCATGCTCAGGGCCAGTAACAGTGATCTTGAATTTTAACCTAAATAACTGAACTTTGGATCTTGGAATAGTAACAGCAATGGCGACTATTCACTGAGCACATACTATACGCCAACCCATTAAAACCAGTTTTTCTGAGCTTCTCGTGTAATTCTTATAACCCTAAGAAGGTAGGGACTTTATTTAGTATTCCATATTACAGATGACAGGATAGGTAAAGGAACTGCTTTCAAGGCAATCTGCTAGTAAGGAGGAGAGCCAAGACTCTCATGCGGATCTCTCTGAAAGGCCCAGCTTCAGAAACCCTAACACCTGCTTTTTTCTTACCCTAGAAAGCACTCAGTTATGATGATCTTTTAACTGTTCTACTTCCTGAGCCTTTCCCAACTCCTGTCTGTTCTGCATACCACTGACATATTAAATTTCCTAAAATACCACTTAAATCATGTTAATATTCTATTCCAGAGACTTGTAAACATCCCTGCTGGATTTAAGATAATAAAATCCTTGGCTGAGAGAGGGTGGTACGCTTCTGCTAATGACACAATTAGGTAATTCAGACGTAAGTCCCAAGGCGAATAACAAGAAAACCTACACAAAACATGTTTTTTAAAATCTGTTTAGAAGAATCAGAGAACTAAGAAGGTAGCAAAGAATTAGGAGAGCAGGATCGGGAAGAAGAAAGAAACTCAGGAAGGTAAGCCTGACATTTGGGGCATTCTTCCCCTAGCCTAGGGGCATCTGCCAATTCCCGAATAGGAGGCTCCAGGGCACAGAAGCTGAGCAAAGCTTCTGACACATTCCGGTGACTAAGGGGGACAAGAATTGAAGATCAGGACTTAACTAGGAAAAGGAAGTCTAGAAACCACCCCCCCACACACACACAAGCTTCATTTGGGATAAAACTAAATGGAAACAGACTAACCTCAAAGACTGAAGCCTAGCTTTGAATCACCTCAATCTCTGATCAAATTAAAATGATCTGGAACTCCCAGAAGTGAATGTAATCATATCTTGAGGAAGACAACATTATCCTAGAATTTATATTACCTCTGGAGTTTTTCATACACACAATCAATATAGCTGAGAATACAAGGATAAAAGACAACAAAATAAAAAAATCAATGAAATATGGACAACAAAAACAGACCCACAGGGATTCAGACACAGGTCTTATACGGATAGATATAAGGGATACACAGATAACAAAAGTTTTCAGACACAGTCTTTAAGACAAGTATGCCTACATAAAAGACAAGATGGACAACGTTGGTAAAGAACTAGAAACTAAAAAAGAAATTCTAGGACTAAAGGGCAAATAATTAAAATCAAGAACTCAACGGATGGGTTTACTAATAGATTAGACACCGCAATAAAAAGTAAGAAGAAGAAGACAGGTCGGAAGGAAATAAACAGAATGAAGCACTTAGAGACAAAAGGGTGGAAAATGTTAAAAAGAAGATAGCATCCATAGCAGATTTTATCTTAGAGGTAAAAAGATCTAAAATATGGGCAGTCTGCAGTTCCATGAAGACAAGAGAAAGAATGAGGCAAAAGCGATATTTGGGGAACAATGACCAATTATCTTCCAACCACAGATTTAATAATTTACTACAAACCCCAAACGGACAAATACAAATAACACGACACTCCAGTACGCGTGCTGAAAACCAAAATCACAGCGAAAAATCTTAAAGATGGCCAGAGGGAAAAAACAGGCATCACCTTCAAAAAACGAATAACAAAAACCCCAAGACCCAGAAGCCTTACCGTGGCTACTCAACAGAAACCCTGGGAGACAGAAGACAACGGAAAGGTGTCCGTAAGGTACTCAAAGGAAAAGCTGCTATTTGTAAAAAGCTGAGCTACAGCAAAAATCTCCGTCGAGAATGAAGTGGAAATAAAAGCATCTTCGTTCAGAGAAGAATTTCCACCAGCAGCCCCACAGCTCATCAGATCCCAGTTGCAGGGGCACAGGAGGTGGGTCAAAACTGGGGAAGAGGGAAGGCAAGAGTATTGGCGCCACGCAGCTAAGAAGAGGGCTTCAGCGTGAGTCTGATCACAGCAGCACTCCATCCCATTTCTTCAGCACCTGGGACATTGATCTGTTTTATAAGTAACCTGCCAGGGCTCTTGTCACCTGATAGCCCTTACACAGCCATGTGCCCACCCCTCTTCCCTCCTTTTTTTTTTTTTTAAAGATTTTATTTATTTATTTGAGAGAGAGAAAGTGAGAGAGAGCATGAGAGGGGAGAGGGTCAGAGGGAGAAGCAGACTCCCCACTGAGCGGGGAGCCCGATGCGGGACTCGATCCAGGGACTCCAGGATCATGGCCTGAGCTGAAGGCAGTCGCTTAACCAACTGAGCCACCCAGGCGCCCCCCCTCTTCCCTCCTAACAAAAGCTAGCTCCAATCTCTTTTCATCGACGAAACCTTCTCTCTCAGCTCTAACCTGGGACCCTCTGCTCCTACAGCAGGTACTCCTACTGCAGTACCCAGTCATCCAGTGTATGGACAAATATGTATTAAACCCACGTTATTGCAAGGCACTCTGCTAGGTGCTAGGGAGGATTCAGAGATGTGTGAGACCTGATCACTACCCTCAAGGAATTAATAAGTTAACTGGGGGTATGAGACATAAATCCTATAAAGCGACCCAATAATACTATAATTATGATAATAAAAGACTGCACTAGAGATCAGAAGGCAGTATACGATTAATTGCCGACTACGGGAACTAGTTCGTGAGGAATCCATAAATCGTTATCGGATGGGTTGGTAAGGGAAAGCTTTGAGGCACAGGAAGAGCTTATTAGGATGGGGAGGAATAGTCCAGGCACAGAGAGGGTGGCAAGCAAGCCAGGCAAAGGTGAAGGCTGGTAGAAAGGGCAGAGGCAGGACCGGGGAAGGTGGGTTTGCTGACGTGGGCGGAGCAACTGCCTTGGGCACCAATGTGGGTGGAGCTTCGTGAGAGTCCGCGAGCAGGTGAGCAGGTGAGCAGGTGAGCAGCACGGGCTGGGTGGTTTACAGAAATCATCGCTAACCCACACACCGGCCTTTATCAGTTAAATATTGTTATCCCCATTTTAAGGAGGAGGAAAAGCATAGCTTGAAAAGGTGACTTTAAAAAAAAGAAGGAAAAACCATGTCGCAGTCACCCAAGCCCCTAGAAGAGGGACCAAGGCTTGTACCCCCCATCGCCCAGCTGGTGGACAGAGGCTCCTAAAATGCTGGGTACCAGCCTGAGATTAGTCACGTATAGCAGTCACAGAGGGGCAAACGGAGGCAAGGAGATGAGCCAGCGGCTACTGCTCGGGTCCAGGGTGGAGGCTGCGGGAACGCACAGAAAGTGAAGCAAGTGGCAAGCCCCGTGTAGGAACGTACTAGCGACATCTAGTAGTAACTTTTCCTGAACATTTGGTAATCGTTCCCCAAATGCAAGTGCCTCTTGCATGAGATTCTACACTCCTCACACCGACCTTTGTACCCTTTTGGCAAAAGTTAAAAATTCCAGTTCAAAATCACGTGAGTTGAGAGGAAGAAGGCTGGAGTTGAAAACCGAAAATCCTCGCCATCATCATCGCCCTCCTCGTCCCCATCACCCTGTCCAAGTGTTTCCTAGGAATCAGACCCTAGGCCAGGGGCTTTTCACGCGTTACTTCATTTAATCTTCAAACAAGTTCTATGAGGTACAGCATCCTATCTCCATTTGATAGATGAGGAAATGAAGCTGCTTACCAAGCTGCAGAGCTAGTAAGTGGTAAAGCTAGGATTCAAATCCGGATCCACCTGATTCCAAAGAAGATGCCAAAAACCCCCAGGCCAGTGTTTTTCAAACACTGGGTCATGAAATCAATTTATGGCACTTCAGTTTTAACGTATGTGAACACAGAATACAAACTATGAGAGTCGCCCCAATAAGGGTAAGGTTGTTTTATTATTTTTTTTCCAATTTTATATTATCCTGGTACTGTGGTAAAAAAGGGCATAAAAAGCATTTTATGTGGCCGAACCGCTCCCCAGGTGTGTGCACGATGTTCAGAGTGGAAAGCAGGAAGCAGAAGAGAAGGATATGGTGAACCTTAGAACCGTAAGGACTCCTGGAAAACAGACGTGAGAAGCACGAGAGAATTTTAACAACAAGTGCCTGGCATGAAAATATCGTGTTCAGAGCTAAGATAATAGGACGCCGAATCTGAGGGTGGGGTTTGAGACCCGCCCAGTTGGCTAACCTTAATACATCTCTGCCTACAGTATTCACATCACTCTGCACACTCTGGTAGGACCCTGGAGGATGAAGTCAACAATTACCAGTCATGAAATCAGAAGACATTTTAACATTGGGATGAGCACCAGACCCAGAGAAGACATGCCTCTTAGTGTACATGTTACCTGCACCAATGCAAAACCAATTTCAACAAGTTTTATTAAACTTCGGGAGCGTTAATACGCAAGGGAAATCAATTTGTGATATCCACTGTTACCAGTGATGTAATCCTCACTCCATGCACTTACTGTTTTATTTTATTGAACTTTCGAAAGATGCGCGTCACAGATGCATTTAATAATTTTAGTCTCTAGCCCAGTTCTTCTCAAGGTTTTAAGCAATTCAACCATGAATTCTCCTACTATGTGGGCTTTTCAAGAGCTCAACCTTGGGGCGCCTGGGTGGCCCAGTCAGTGAAGCGTCTGCCTTCGGCTCGGGTCATGATTCCAGGGTCCTGGGATCCAGCCCTGCATCGGGCTCCCTGCTCAGCAGGGAGTCTGCTTCTCTCTCTCTTCCTCTGCCCTTCCTCCCTGCTCATTCTCTCTCTCTCTCAAATAAATAAGTAAAATCTTAAAAAAAAAAAAAAAGAGCTCGACCTTGAATAATGGGGACAGGATTGCTGGAAATGGCTACCCTCAATGTATCAACATCCCTAGTTACTTTCCATTCACCTCTACCAGCACCCCCAAAATGCCTGTGCTACATTATTACCTGGGGAATTAAAAAAAAAAAAAAAGGACTCCCTGATCCCATCTTAGGCTCACTGAATAAGAATCTCCAGGGATTAAGAACCAAGAATTTTTTTTTTATTATCCCAGGGCAATTTGGATATGCAGCTACGTGTGGATATCACTGCCATTCAGTACCATCAGCTCAATGGCCTTCCAGATCCCATTTGTATAATAAACATCTCCAAATGAGTCATAGGAAAACGAGGACGCCAATGGTGAATAGATTTCATCATGAATAGAATATAAATACATATGAAATTAGAATTCTAAAATGCCTTTAAATACCACGGAACAAGTTTCCCATACTGAGAATCATCCAAATTATAGTTTTGCATATTTGCCATTCTACCCACAATTTTCTTATTGGACGTGTTTTCTATCTCCTTTCAGAAGATATTACCATAGTTACTTTACAAAAATTTCCCTATCTCTGACCACAAACTACTCTGGTACCTGAAACAGTGTGATTGATTATCTGATAGTAACTTGCACTGCATCATTGCAACCGAAACTGACTTATGGCCTCCACATGTGTGTTTAAAAGACACCAAAATATGTCACTGGTTTTCCGTACTGTTGGTGAGCCAACAGTCATTCTAGGAAACAGTTCTCAATGCAGCCTAAAGAGAACAGGAGTTCTCTCCATCCAGAGAGCAAGCCTTGAAGAAACACAGGACACACTCTTGTCTATGCAGACACGCACTTTTCAGAGAGGGGGCCCAGAGCCCTGCTGCCCATCCCCGCCCAACAAGCCCCGCTCCCCTGTCCCGTCTCCCCAGAGTGCCCATTCTCTGGCCCCATTCTCTGCCCAACACAGCTGCCTAGCACTTCTCCACTACAAATGGGTCTCACTTCCTCCCTCTTGCTTGCTCATGTGTCACAAACTCATGCCTGGGCCGAATAACGCCCAGTCCCGACTCTACCACGACACGTTGATGGTTTATCTGCACATCTTTTTTGCTTCTCCCTCATCAGCCCCTGTTGCTGTACCCCACAGGAATGATCTCAGATCTTTCCACACTGCCTAATTCACAGCCACACTCATCAATCCCGGAAAGGCTCTTGCCTCTCACTTCAGAGAGAAAAACAGACGCCACCAGGCTCTTCTTTCTGAGTTTCTGACTCCGCTCCCTCTTCAAACGTATCTGGACTTCCATGCCCTCCTTTTTTCCTTCTTCAGACCAGGCGAGTAGTGATGCCACTCTCTGCAAGGGGAATGTGGAAGGTTTAAGAGAAGAAATACTGAGATTGGTTTTGGGTCTATTGGCTTTGAGATATTTTTGGGATATCAAAAAAAAAAAAAGAAAGAAAGCATTGGGTGGGCCATTAGACCCATGGAGGCTAGAGCTTGGGAGAAATGCCTAGCCTGGAAATAGCCAGCCACCCCTTTGCAAAACTTCCCTTGAATTCCTAAAACACTGCCTCTAATATATATCCTATGCTCCTTTCAAGCCGGACACCTGGGTTAACATTGCTACATGTGTTAATATGTACATCTGTGTTGACTTCTACTTTGCATCAAACAGGCACCTGATAAATAAAGATCAGCCCTCTCCAGCAATTCTGGACACGTTCTGTACCCGCACAGTCCAACAAGGGAGCCACCAGCCACGTGTGGCTAGTGAACACCTGAACTGTGGCTGGTGTGAATGACAAACCATTCACACCAGATGACACAGAGTTTCAAGGCCAGTTCTGGTTTTTCCAAATCACAGTGAGTGCTCAGGTGTTTGCTCAAAACAAAATATCTGCCTAGGACACCCCTGTGGGGGTTTTGAAGAGGCAGGTTAGCCACCTGACATTGAAACTGTTCTATTTTGAGAAAAGCCTGTTTTGTTTTGTTTGCTTGTTCTTTTTTTGCTTGTTTGTTTTTTCTGGTTTTTTGTTTTTTGGGGTGTTTTTTGTTTTTTGGGTTTTGGGGGGTTTTTTTGAGAAAAGCCTGGTTTTAAAAGGGCTGACTCACGCTCTGCAAGCTTAATCACCTTTCGGAAGGCAACCTGTTGGTAAGTGGGGGAGCTTCTGTGTGAGTAACTCATATCCCTGTTTAGACCTGCAGGCCCTTGAAAACACCACCAGCTGGCAGGTCCAGAGCGCCCAGGATCCCATGCTACGTGACAATGATATGAGCAATAGTTGGTGAGTCTTAAGTGCTCAACAGTGTCAGGCAAGTTCTCAGCTTGTTATGAGTATTATTAGTTCACTTGCTTTGCCACCATCCTGTAAGGTAGGCACTCCTAAAATCTCCATTTTACAGATAAAGAAACTGAGACACATAAGGTTAATAAGTAACTTGCCCAAGGTCACAGAGCTACGGAGTGGCTGAGTTCACATTTCAACACAGGGGGTCTTAGGCCCTTACTTGGCCTTCGGACCATGAGGTCAAACTGGGGTCCACATAAAGAGGCATGGAGGGCCCAGTACCTCCCAGTCTGTGCTGAAGGGGCTCCCAGGGCCGAGAGAGCCCCGTGGCCAGTAAGCACCTCTCCAGCCACACTGGTTGGGCCCGACGCATAGAAAGCAGCTTCCCGACCTCCATTACCCAGCACCACCCCCCATTAATTCGTACTTCCTGCCCCTCCGGGTACCTTCCTGGCTGGTGGAAATCAGCAAGAAGTACTGCGTATCATGTCCAGCCAGAGCTTTATTTTTGTAATTTGTACTAGGAAAACAGTATTTCCCCACTCCAAAATAAAATGATCTTCTTACGTTCTACCCCTTCACCTCCATCTCCTCTTCAAGAAAGCAACGGGAGAGAACCAGAGGGTTTGTTATCTGTGTGTTTGTCACTGGGTGCGTTCTCCATTGTTTTAGTTTCTGCTTCTGCCATAAGGCAGGGTCACCTGGCCCAGAGCATGGGCCACCCGGGTCCTGGGCAGTCTTCAGAAAGGAGGGGAGGGAGAAAGTGCACCCTGCCCAGCCTATTCTTTTTTCTTCTTCTTCTTCCTTTTTTCTTTTTTTTGTACCAATTAATTAACATACAGTGCATTACTAGTTTCAGAGGTAGAGTTCAGTGACTCATCCGTTGCATATAACACCCAGTGCTCATGACATCACGTGCCCTCCTTAATGCCCATCACCCAGGTACCCCATTCCCCCAACCCACCCCCAGCAGCCCTCAGTTTGTTTCCTAGAGTTGAGTCTCTTATGGTTTGTCTCCCTCTCTGATTTTGTCTTATTTTATTTTTCCTTCCCTTCCCCTGTGTTCATCTGTTTTGTTTCTTAAATTCCACATATGAGTGATTCTTGATGGGCCCCAAGAACTAAGCACACATAAGACCCATAGATGCTCTACCACCTCAATGCACATTTTGCATGAACATCCGTGTAAGGTACTGAAAACCACTCAGGTGGTAAACATTTGGGGTATTTGTCAATTTCCACCCCGTCAGTGTATATGCAGAGCAAACACGGGCTATGAGGGCATTTTGCTTCTCCCTCATTTTTAGTATCAGGACCTCTAACGAGTGCCAAACCTCATGCCTGCAAATGCCACGCCAACCTGCCTACATCTGTACTCCCTCCACACCCTGTTTGTCCTACGTCCGTCCACACCAACTTACTTCCCTCTCGGAATGAAGGGCCACTTTTAAATCTACCCTTCCCAAAAAGCTTTCCCTGACCAATGCAGGTTCAACTCTTACCACAACAGCCTTCCTGCTCATACGGATAGAATGGCCCCAAGAAATAGCTGGATGTTAATGATAATTGATCTTGTCTGACTCTTCGCTAATTAAGTTGACCCGGAATAAGTGATTCTGATCGCCACAGGGCCTTGCGCTACCCTTATTTGTCACTGAGTAGCAGGGCGGCCACAATGCAGGGCTGACAGGCACCATGACTTGGGGACAGCACGGCCACCCATGAGCAGGGTGGAGGCCTGTGTCCCAAGGAGCTAGTGCCCCATCCTTATCACCATGCCCTATTTGAGGCTAGAACAGGGGAGTTGTGACCCTGAGAATTCAACCTGCCATTGCTCTAAAAACTCAGAAATCTCTTAGACTCCACCACTTTCTCCAAAACTGGAGGAGGCATGCAGGTCTAGGAGTATTTCCCTCAGCAACCCTGGCCAACTCCCCAGGGCACTGCCTCAGGAACCAAACGCAGAGGGTAGCAGAACCCCTGATCCTTAAGCCTCAGTATTCTTATCTGTAAAATGGGGATAACTTCCTTAGAGTTTGTGGTAGGACTAGTAAGATGTGCAAAGTGCCTCGCCTACTATCTGGTCAACAGTGGATAATTTAATAATCAATAGTTTCCACCGACACAAATTTTTGATCAAGGACGTTTGACGGAGCATGATTTACAACAGCAAAAAATTTAAATTGATCCAAACACCAGACAGTATGGAGATGGTTACATAACATGCGGTAGACTCAAATAATGAAAAACCGTGACTCTAGAAGAGTATTCCATTTGTATGAGAAAGTGATCAGCATATATATGTTAACATAGAGCTAATATATGTAAGTATATATTCTATGTGTTTTTATATATTCCATATAAGTAATATACAAGTTAATATAGTTCAGAATATAATACAAGTTAATAAGTGAAAAAAAAGCAGGGCAACACACTTCCAGGATATGCTGGGCACGGCTGCTGAGTCGGGGCGCTGACACGGGGCCCCCCTCATGACCACAGTCAGAGCTCACCCCGCACAAACGCTCCAGCCGACTCCCACAGAGGCCGGCGCCGCCTGGTACAGGACTGACGATGTGCACCAGGACACAGCTGTGTGGCCCGGAACTGGGCGGCCAGGGGCCAGGGGAGCACCCCAACCCCAGCGGCAGCAGACCAAGCGAGGAGGTTTGCTCAACAGTGAGTAAAAAGCTGCCATCCATTACAGCATAGGGTGTCTCGGGGGTGGGAGGGTATAATCCCCAGGAGGAATCATAAAGGCACATCCTAATGAGTGCCATCCCGTGTTCACTCCAAGTCCTGAGGTTTCCAACAGCCCTGATGGCAGCAGAGTGCTCTAATTTTAGATCAGAGAATAAGTATAATATGACAGTAAAGAACATTCTTCTCGGGGTGCCTGGGTGGCTCAGTCGTTAAGCGTCTGCCTTCGGCTCAGGTCATGATCCCAGGGTCCTGGGATCGAGCCCCACGTCGGGCTCCTTGCTCGGCGGGAAGCCTGCTTCTCTCTCTCGCACTCCCTCTGCTTATGTTCCTACTCTCGCTGTCTCTCTGTCAAATAAATAAATAAAATCTTAAAAAAAAAACAACACTCTTCTCAGAACGACGGAGTTTCTGTCTATCCTTCCTCCCCCCTCCCTCCCTTCATGGACGATGTAGTCCAAAAGCCCATTAGCTGGAATTGTGCAAAGCAGATGTACTGTGTTGAAGAGTGTGGCCCTCAGATTCATGTCCACCCAGAACCTGTGGACATAAACTTATGCGGAAATAGGGTCTTTGCAGATATTATCAAGTTAAAATCAGATCATACTGGGTTAGGATGGGCCCTAAATCCAACATGACTGGTGTCCTTACAAGAAGAGGGAAATCTGGACACACACACATACACAGAGAGGAGAAGGCTGTAGGAAGACAGAGATGGGTGTTGGGGGGATGCATCCACAAGCCAAGGAAAGCCAAAGATTACCAGCTGCCACCAAATCAAGCAGAGAAGCAGGGAGCAGATTCTCCCATAGAGCCCCCAGAAGAAACCAACCCTGCTAACACCCTGATTTCAGACTTCCAGCCTCCAGAACCATGAGGCAATAAATTTCTGTTGTTTAAATCACCCAGTTTGTGGTACTCTGTTATGGCAGCCCTAACAATCTGAAAATAGTAGACATTCGGGGAGCAGAGCAGAAGCATGCTAGTGTGGGGTCCTGGCCCTTGGGGGGGAAGGAAGCAGTGGCCTGTAGCGTGGGGAGTACTGAAGCCAATGTGGGGCAGTGAGGATAGACACTGGGGGAGACGGAAGCTTAGAGTGGGGTGTCAGGGCCCAAGTGAGGTGACAGGGCTCCTGTCCAGGGGCAGCAGTCCCATCCAGAGCACAGGAGCCCAAGGAATGAGGTGGGGGGACAACCTCATTGCCATGGGGACGTGAGATTAGATACTTATAGGCAACTGAGTAAATTAATTAATACATTAAGGATAATGGGAGCCAGGTTTCTCACTTTTGGAGAAGGAAGCACAAACAGAGGAAGAAATCTAGAATAACCCCGGGTGTTGGAAGAAAATAAGGACTGAATTCATAGTTCATCATATATCTCGATAAATACAGAAATAAATATAGATGTACAAATCTGTGTCTGTGTATGGCACATATATTCCCTGCCCACTAAGAGGGAATGGGGGCGGCCACATACCATTGGTGGTAAGCACACATAATACCCAAATCTTAGTTTCTAAACACCATTCTCCACTAAAAGGAATCACGGCTTCTTGGGAAAATGGCTGATTGCAGGTCTGGGGCAGAGAATGCAGAAGATAAACATGAACCATTTTGGAGGACCAGAAAGTAAGGAAGTGTCCAAAGAACTCTGGGGACACAGCAAGAGGACACAGCAGCCAAGGGGCTCCCCCCAGCCAAATCGGGGATAATCTGAACATCAAAATACTGATAGAAGTGTGTTGAATGAAATAGGAATCAATGAAAAAGTAAACAGGGAGAAGAGAAAGCTCTTCGATAAAGCAGAATGCCAAGTAGTAAGTGTGGACAGAGTATGGAACCAGAAATCACCACTTGGCAGCTATCGAAGAAGTAACCACACCACCAGGAACATCAGTGGATGCTAAAACCAGGGAGTTAAAGGCTCACTTGAACTGGGACCCGTACAAGGTCTTGAAGTACCTCCCACAAAATATTTTTTTATGAAAGGGGGAGGGGCCAAGGAAGAGAATCTTAAGCAGCCTCCTGGCCAACGTGGAGCCCAAGCAGGGCTCGATCTCGTGACACTGAGATCATGACCTGAGCCAAAATCAAGAGTCGGACACTTAACCAATGGAGTCACCCAGGCACCCCACCCACAAAGTATTTCTTATCACAAAAGGAAAAAGAGGGGCGCCTGGGTGGCTCAGTTGGTTAAGCGACTGCCTTCGGCTCAGGTCATGATCCTGGAGTCCCGGGATCGAGTCCCGCGTCGGGCTCCCTGCTCAGCGGGGAGTCTGCTTCTCCCTCTGACCCTCCCCCCTCTCATGTGCTCTCTGTCTCTCTCATTCTCTCTGTCTCAAATAAATAAATAAAATCTTTAAAAAAAAAAAAAAAAGGAAAAAGAATAACCTTACAAAGGAGAAGCCTGACAGATACCTCTTTAAGCCAAATGATCAAATGAACATCACCGGTAAAGAAACAAGTCAAGGTCATTCACCACCTAGAGGACGCAGTAAGAACAGAGCACCGTGTCTGTGAGAGTCTCGTGGAAAATACGCCACCTCAATCTATCCACTAGTGAACTGCCAACAAGCCCTAACGGATGGGCATTCTGTAAAACAGCAGGCTTGTCACTGTCAAAAAAATCTCAACATCACAGAAGTTACAGAAAGACAGAGGGGACAGGACACCTGAGCCTGGGTCGGATCCCTCCGCCATGAAGGTCGCTGTGAAGATAACCAGCGGACCTGAATGGGGTCTGTGGATTAGGCGGCCCTAAGTCAATGGCCTGCTTCTGCACGTGATCATGTTGGGTCACGCTTTGCTGTGTTCTTGCAATGACCGTGTCAGTCTGAAATTAGTTGCGAGGAAAAAGACTTGGTGAGAAAGACGAGAGCAGAGGACGTAAGGGATTTACCGTCCAGAGGGGGAAACAACAGCAAATACATTTTTCTGCAAATACAACAAATTCTAGAAAAGTCCCTCTCCGGTGCTTCAAGGAAACTGTTGGCAGTTTTTTCTCAGTCCAGGCACCACGAATGGATTAAACACACGCATCAGTCACGATATCTGTCCACCCATCAGGGGCAGCGCCATCAAGCAACAATTATCTCAACGAGGGGCCTCGAAGCTTCATTTCCCCGCGAAGACGAGGAGTGATGGTCCATAATTCACTTAAATGGCAGGTTGTTTGGAAAACCAGAAGTGACCAGGAGCTCGCCTGCATAGTTTAGAGAAGGCTCTCTGAGTTAAGCACGAAACATTGACCTCCTAACTTTTGCACTAATATTTAACAGCAGTTAGCAGTTACCTACACTTGGAAACACAAGGGTGCTGTCCCAGGGACGCCGCCTCACCCTGTCAGTGAAGTTAGCAGCAAAGGAAAAGCAGTCAGAAGCCCCCGAGCCTGGGCCGCCTGGGCCGCCTGGGCCGCCCCTGACCGCCTTTTCCAGACAGCCGGCCTCCCGAGGCCCCGCACCAGCATATCTTCTGCAGGACCTTTCAGGCCAGCTCTTGGTGGTCATCCAGTGTCCCCAAAGCAGGCTTTCTCAGCATAGTTTCATCCCTCTGGCAAGGACGGCTACCCCTCCCTCAGCCTGTCAGGCGCTTGGCTCCCGAAACGCCCACCGTGAGTAAGGGTTTTGCGGCTTGCTTCTCATTTACAACTTTCTCAACTTGCAGGATTCGGAAGCCTGAATACCCTTCAGTTCTACTTGCTCTAACTTGGCGGAACATTGCAGTAACGACTTTGGCCGGAGCACAGATTTCCAAGAGAATAACTGTCACGCTGGGAGAAGAGAAAGTGCCCCGAGTGGGTCAGGAACAATTCCTTCCTGCAGCAGACCCAGTGCCAGGCGGCCGATCCGTGAGCTCTGCCCGCCAGCCCTAATCTGAGAGCTATCCTGCAGCCAGAAACCTCCCCCTGCGAAAGCACAGATAAGACCTGCTTACAGCCCACTGCTGGTTCCAGCTTCCTCTCCCTCTACTGTCCTTCCTTCCCAAACCTCCAGCCAGTGGGGCCGCCTCAAGGCCTCTGCCCCTTTCACTGCCCGACCTCACACTCTTCCCGTTTTAGCTCCCCAAACCACTTTCCCAGCAAGCCTCCTTGGTCTCTCCAGGCCAGGCCCCCAAATCTGTCTACCCCGCTTGATGAGAACCTCCATGAGGCCGCAGAGCATCTCTGCTTGCTCACCGCGCTCTCTTCCCAGGTCCTAGAACATGGCAAAGGCTGAGGCTTCATAAATAAACCTTAGGAGCTTACGATGTATGCCGGGCACCAACGATCATGACGGGGTGGGGGGGAACAGAGAGGGGCTTGCGAACTAGGAAAAGCAGGCTGGTGCACAAGCAATTACAATAAGGAAAGCAAGGATCTGCCAAATGAAAAGGTACCTATACATGCTGCGGGGAATGTTGTCTGAGAAAGCAGCGGGGTGTACACCTTTTAAAAATTCTTTCTTATAAACAATGCTTCAAATTAGCACAGGGTTTCAAAATGTAATGTGGAACCTTGTTTATTTCAAAGCCTTATATGTGACAGCTCACTAGAAACTCACCAATGCCCATCAGCACCGCGCCGGCCGTTTACCGAGAACTCATCGATGGTCAGGATGGTGACCAAATCATTTACTGTCCAAAACGGAACACTTCTAAGTGTGAATGGGGCCTTATTAATAATTATACCTTGCCTCTGAACAGATGTAAAGAGGGACTGTCCCTGGAAAAACCAGGACGTGGGGATGTTCTGGTTATGGGAGAACGTAGCTCTTTTATTCAAAATCCTCGGACCAGGTAGGTTTCAGAGTTCAGCCATGTGGGGATACTAGAGAGAGAATATGGTGCAGCATCTGCCACATGGAACCAGAACACCCCCAGCAATATCTAGAGCAGAACCCGTTAATCCAACACAGCAATATTTCTGCAGTAAAACATGAACATTCACACTGATTGGGATGAGTGAAAGCTATGAATAGCAGCATGGCAATTCGGGGCAGCCCATCCTGCCAAATGAGTCATGATAAAAACTTTCAGTTTTCAGGGCTTTTTGGATTGCAAATAGGAGATGTGGGATCTGTAATTAATTTCAAGTTATTTCTACCCTTGGAATATATTAGTGTTCCCATATTATACAAGGAAATCAGCATCTTCTTCCTTAAACTGTACTTACATTATAAATTAATCTGGCATGCACTATGCTTAAATTAGTGAATAATAATAGCACAGTTTTAGTCCCGAAATGGAAAAGTTTCATGCAAACTTCTTTTGCACATTAAAAAGTAGGGAAATACTTCTGCAGAACATTTTTTATAAAATTTGCCATCTTAAGCAGCCATTTAAAAAGTATTCTTGCCTTTATGTTAGACCTCCCTGGCAATATGGATATATTTTCACTTTTTTAATTAAAAAAGAAGAAGAAGAAGAAGCAGAAGCCCTGCTGCTCTATGGCAACCATCATCGGAACCAAAACCACTAAATACTTACAGTGCCACAAATGCACATTTACTCAAAGAACTGTCTGGAAAGTTTACCTGCTCCATTTTCTTTTAAATATTTTATTTATTTATTTGGCAGAGAGAGACATAGTGAGAGAGGGAACACAAGCAGGGGGAGTGGGAGAGGGAGAAGCAGGCTTCCCGCGGGGCAGGGAGCCCGATGCGGGGCTCGATCCCAGGACCCTGGGACCGTGACCCAAGCCGGAGGCAAACGCTTAACGACTGAGCCACCCAGGTGTCCCCTGCTCCATTTTTTTTTTTTAAATCACTTAAAATGACTTCGAATGAAAGGGCCTAGCTATCACTGCCATGTAAGAAGTACAATACAAGCTGGACAGAGGCAGAAAGTCGGGTCCGAGATCCTGGGGCACACGGTTTCTCCTGTGTGAAGTGTAAAGAAAGAAAACACACTAAGGCTAACGACGGTCAAGGTGAAGAGCCCCCAGAGACCTTCCCACCATAAGGGCCAAAGCACTTACATTTACTGACTTGAACTGTCTATAAATATCCACATTAAAAAGTCAAAACTTGCCTCCAAAAAAAAAAAGCTGTCCTGGTTCTTCAGCGGATCATGATGTTGGTGTCAATAGACGGCAATGACTATTTATACAGCACCCACAATGCACCTGGTGTTAAATTCTATGCTTTCTATACATGATCTCATTACTCCTCACAGGAACCCTATGAGGCAGGCACCATAATCATTACCGTTTTAGGAACAGGAAGATGCAGTTTAGCCCTTGCCAGAACTGATTCCCCACCACGGAGCTCCATTATCATGAGAACCGAGTGTCCAAAAATAGGCTCTGACCTTGAACGGACAGTACTCATCCCCCTGTGCCCTTTGGTTCCTCAAACCAAGCTGGTGTGTTTCCCAAGCTTTACTGGGGACACTGCCCTCCGTCTGACAGTTGCCTCGAGTCAGGAACATTTCAGGTACGGGAGCCTTCAAGTCAGCCACCCAGAGCTTGGAAGATCAGAAAGAAAACACAGAGGGGCGCCTGGGTGGTTCAGTGGGTTAAGTGTCTGCCTTCGGCTCAGGTCATGATCTCAGGGTCCCGGGATCGAGTCCCTGCATGGGGCTCCCTGCTCCTACCTCTGACTGCCATCCCCCCCACCCCCGCTTATGTGCTCTCTCTCTCTGTCTGTCAAATAAATGAATTAAAAAAAAAAAAAAAAGAAAACAGAAAACACAGAGCCAGAACTGTAGCATTTCCCAACACTTTCTGTTTCATCTGGTCTTTATTCTGAGGGAGGTACAATTAAGAATACAAATCACCCACAAACAAGGATGGAACAAGGAGATAAGTGAGCTGTCCGGGGCTTTTTCTAAAATGGGAGCCATCTGACCCTGTATGACCCCAGGGCTGCGCTGATGAAAACACTTTTTGGGGTGTGTGATCTATCGCACCAGATCCAGCAGCAGAGATAAGCAGGGGTTTAAAACCTGCCGTCCCTAAACAAAATTTTGTAGAACCTTCCCCCCTCTACCTGACAACTGCCGGTCGGGTGCTGCCGGCAACCACGTGATGACAGAGGCACGAAGAGGGGTCGTCAGGGTACAAGATTTAATGCTGCCCTGGCCCTTTTTTTAGCTTGCAGCCTGCAGTACGAGTCAGGGGAGAAATGAGAAAAAGGCCTGGTGCTTCCTTCCTAAAAGTGACTATTTCCGAATTACACAGTTTCATTAAGAATGTACAGACCAAAGGTTTTGGTTCAGGGAAAACATTCTGCACCTATCCTATCTGCTGCATTAGAATGAGGGCAAAGGAGATTATATCCATACCTAGGGACTCATAGGAGGCTGGAAGAGTCACATCACAGCAAGACTTTGTTCATTTTCTCCCCGCCCCCCTCCCCCCCAGCTGCCATGGAGGTAACAGAGCAGAAAAGGCAAGAGTGTGCAATATGGAGTCTGGCCGAGATGCCTCGTTCCCAACTCTAGCTCTATCTCTCCTTAGCTGTGTGACCTTGGGCAGGTTACTCACCCTATCTGTTTGCAAGGATTAGAGATGAGGAAACATGTAAAACATCTACAACAGCTCTTTCTATCATGCATGGGTTATAGTATAAAAAGGTACAAAATTTCCAGATAGCAGCTTGGCCATAGGTATCAAAAATTTTATTTTATTTTATTTTATTTTTTAAAGATTTTATTTATTTATTGAGAGAGAGCACAATCAGGGGGATTGGCAGGCAAAGGGAGAAACAAGCTCCCTGCTGAGCAAGGAGCCCAATTCGGGACTCAATCCCAGGACCCTGGGATCATGACCTGAGCCGAAGGCAGACGCTTAACCGACTGAGCCACCCAGGTGTCCCGGTATTAAAAATTTTAAATGACAACATTTGACCCAGCCATGTCACTTCTAGGAATGTTTCCCAAGAGATTTAAATAAGCCTGGGTGAAACATGCTTTCTTTAAAAAAAAAAAAAATCTACAATAATCATGAAATGTTACAGATGCAAAGGTAATATTCTTTCTTATAAAAAAAAAAGAAGATAAGAAAGTTCTATGCAGTAGCACAGATAAATTACTCCCCAGATACATCTAAATTATGAACATCTAAGAGTATTTTTAAATCCATCACCTTTTTCAAGTATTTTCCAGAAGAATTCATAGAAGGCAATCAGGACCTCAAAGGGCAGAAATCATGCTGTGACTGCTGGGTGTGTTTGGACCCAGACCGCAGTACCTAGATGGCATTGATTCTGCAAGTCAGCAAAGCAAGAATCATGGACAGATTTCCAAGCATATGGACTCAGGCTCATCCTGCATGTTCAAACCTTCTTTCCATATGGAAAACAGGAAAACAAGCGACCCTAATTTTCCCTTAATCAGCATGTCCTCTGAGCACTGCGTTTGCAGTACAGAAGTAAAGCACTCTGAAAGGCAAGGCTTCTTTGGGGAGTTAAGTGAAGAGTTCACTTAAGACTGTCCCTCTTTCCATGAATAGGCTGGTGTCCCTGGGGCCACCCGTCTAAGTCAGCAGAACGAAAGCCCAGAAAAGACATCTTGGTCCTCAAGTATGCCAGGAAAGTAGGGAAGATGTTCAAGAAGATGGTGCGTCGCAGAAAAGTGTGGACAACGAAGTGGGTAAGTGAGCCACGCATACACTTGCTTGGGGAGGAGGAGCCTGGCAGGAGACAGAAAGGACTTGAATTCCCCGAATTGTTGCTATCACACAAGTCCGTGTTGCACTCTGCAGACTGCCAGTGGGCGTGTTTTGTCCTGCTGGGGATACAGAAAAGACAAGGAAGGGGACACGAGGAAAGAACAGAGGGCAATGCTTTCAAGGCTGAGGTTTGAAAAGGCAAGTCACGGGGATTCTCAGCAGGGCCAGCATCCCGGAACCTTCTAAGAAAACCTGTCTGCCTCAAATGACAAAACCGTTTACTGCCATCTGATTTTAAATCCATTGGTGGCAGACTAAGTTGAAAACCCATGCCATCCCGAAAAACAGTTGCCTGAAAATAATTTGCTCTGAAAAAGGTTGACTTTGAAGGCAACTGTCTATCTTTCCCCCTCGACGAGAATAAATGCTTCCCTCCCTCAGTCCACATCCACAGGCTGTGCCTGGAGTCTCCCTGGGGGCCATTTTTCCTTTGAAGATTTCCTTTGAGTTGTCCCCTCAGTCAGTAAGCTCTTTAAATAAAGATTCTTCTTCTTCCTCTTCTCCTTCTTCTTCTATTATTATTATATCACCTGGTGCAACATCCTCCAGCAACTCCAGAAGGCCCCCTGAATAAAATCTGAGCCATAACTCAGCCTGTCCCACCTTCCTGAATTCATATCCCACCCGTTGATTCCTCCCAAAGCTCACAGCTTCGTGAATTTGAAAACAGGCATATCTCTGTATAGTCCTTGTGAGCAGGAATCTCATCTTATTCATCTTTAAACCTCCCCAGATATCAAGCACAGTGCCTTGCAAATAACAGTATGTAGTAACTATTTACTGATAAGTGTTGGAGAAGGTCACAGGAGAGACGGAACTGCCGGCTGAACTGTGAGCTGGACCCCAGCAATAGGACGCTCCTCGCCCCATCCCCTGTCCTTGGAATGTGCGTTCTCCTTGCCCTTACTGCTCCCAGAGGCTCCTCCAAGGTCATAGCCTTGAGACAGCGATGTGATGTTGAGAACACCTGCACCGTGGATGTGACTGAACCCAGGGCCTCCATAGAAACTTGTACGGTTTGGTGGGCAGGTGCAGAGAGCCAAATGTCTTGTTGCCTCCAAGATAACCCTCATATGCAAGTTCCCTTTGCTTATTAAAACTGCCACCGACCAACCAGGATTGGCCTGCTCCTTTCTCCATCTCTCGCTGCCCTCTAAGTAGAGAGGCCAATTTCAGATTACACCGGGGAAGCTCCCCGAGAGGGCTGCAGACCAGCGAGAAGGAAGTGGATGGATCCCTCCACGGTGGGCAGGGGGCGGGGAGGAAAAAGCAGATGATATGAACTACATGTTGTGATGGGAAGAACTTATTATGAGTAAGTGATAAACAAGTGTGTGGAGGGTTAATGATTACAAGAAGCATGCAACCTAAAAAAGAATAATTTTACTACTTTCATAATATTTTCCAGATGAATTGAGCTTAGTATGTTAACAAACCTCTGAATTACATTTACTCAACTTCTCATTCAAAAAATCTTATTGAGCCAGGTAGTGTAAAGGGCCCTATGTGCCAAGCACAGTGACAAACTTTTTGGGCGACACAAGGGAAATGAGGACGTGGTCTCCGTCCTCAGCATTGACCCTGCAATGATGGACCCAGGCACATAAACAAACAACTCCAAAATGAGGTATCTTGTCCTGCAGGTAACACTAGAGAAACAAAATGAGGACGGTAAAACTTTCAATGATGCACTTCAGGATCTAAGAGAGCTCGTGATAACTGAACAGGGCATTCAACACTGGGTCGCGGTTCATTCTCCGCATCAGACTCCCCCCGCCCCCAACACCATTTCATTAGCTTCACAATAGTGTGACCCTGAGTTTTATATAGGTGAAATTTTTTGCGAGGCATTTTGGGGGAGTTGTACTGTATTATGTAAAATCCCAGAAGAGCTAACTCTGGAAGGCTTCCAAGAAGACGGGGCATCTGACCTGGGCCCAGAGAGGTAAGGGATCCTCAGGTGTAAAGCAAGGAAGAACATTCCAGACAAAAGGGAGAATAACAAATAAAGGCAAGAGGGAGGAAGTGTGCATGGCAGGTTTGAACCATTAGTAACAGGGAGAAGCTGTGCCCCGGGGACAGAAGTGGCAGAGCTAATTAACAGACAGCCATTTGTCCTTGCACCTTAACAAGGGTCCCTGTTGACTGATGAGGGGAACCACCCCGATACACCCCAAGGCACAAACAAACATGGCTGATGTGCTCTCCACCGGCCGTCTGGTCCTGTTCCTTACTAGGCAACACAGCACGTGAGTCCCATTAGCTCTAAGGTACTACAGATGGGCCCACGTCTGGACAGGAAATAAAAGGAGAACTAGGCCAATCATTATAATTTAAGGCAGCCAACATTTATTGAGTATTGGGTACCTGCAAGTCATTTTGCTGAGCCCTGAGGAACACATGACAGCACTCCAAAATTTATCAGTCATTAATAAAAGACGTGGAATGTGATATACTGTAATATAACCCAGAAAAATCTAGGGCCTTTGAATGAGATCTTCAAACCTCAGCCCGACAGGGAAGTGGAGAGCCCAGCAAATATCCCTTATATGCTATCCAGGCAGCCAGTCAGCCAGGCTGAAATGGCCTCCACACCCGACGGTGGTACCATTTTGACTTCAGCCCTGCTGAGGGAATGCAGATGGGAAGGAGCCTCAGCGTGGCAGAGCCAATGTTGTCAGGCTCCTCTGGGCTTCCGCAGTCCCTGTACTTTGGGCTTGACCCTAATGATCCACGAACCAGCCCTTCCATGGCCTTCATGGGGCGTAACTCAGAGAATGTGAGCAAGCATACCTCATGCCTGGGGGGGAGGAGCAGCCTAACCCAACCACCAACCGCCAGTCTCACTTCCGAGGGGACACCGAGATCCCCATCACTCTTTAAGCCAACAGGACACCCTAGCCTGAAAATTTCTGCTGTGCTAACGCACTGTTTCGGGGCACCCTGCCATGCACTCTCTTGGTTCTCTAACTTGGCTTTCTCATCCGTATTAAGGACAACCGTCTACGGTAAACCTATTCATAATCACTTCACTCTCTTTATAAACCAGATCAAAGCCAACAAAAGAAAGCACAAAAAAATATTTTTATACCTGTGCATTACTTCCTCTTGGGAACCTATGAAAGCACCTCAAAGGCAGGCCTGGTTCTCATCAAAAGCACAATCCGGTCCTTTCTGCAATGCCCATCATGCGTAGAAATGACGAACGCACACCCCCTTCCACCTCCTCTCAAATGTGGCAGGCTCACAGCCCTGCCACACCTGGCCAACAGTCATCATCTAGCACTCTCTAAAACGTAAGGGGACAATGTTCCAAATCCCCAAGCACCACCACCCCCCGCCCCCCTCCCCCCCTGAAAACTTGCTCTATGCTCAAAACAGAGCCTTTCCTTACTGGCACATGCCTTAAGGTAGCTCTGGTTCCCCAGACCAACCCGGTCACTCCCGTGATCCATCTGCTCCTGCCCCACCTGACAACTCTCCACGCGCCAAGAGTGGAAGGAATCTTCAGCCCGTCTTTTCTTTGCTCTGACTGTTCTCTCAACCAAAGACGCCCTGCTCGCCCATTTGCCACCAATGGCCACGACCGTCCTCCTGTGGCAGGTGCGAAGTCCATGGCGAAGCACACCCCCATTTCTCTGGGTAAAGACACAGATCCTTTGGCTTGCTGTGCTTTTATTAAGCATACATTTCATTCTTTTTGTTACGACAGATGGTTTTCTATCACCTGTCTCTCTGAGTAAATGATAAGCTCTTTGAGAACATGAAATTGTCAACTTTACGTCTCCACAAGCACCAGGCTTCACACACACCGTTCAAAAAGGTGTGTTGAAGGAATTAATTCTCCTGAGAGTTTCATTTAAAATGTGTGCTTGCAGAAAGGAGTCTTCAACTTCATTTCATCAGGATCATATTTGTTTTCCTAGTCCTTGAGGCAAATTTTGAGGACTCTTTTGAAAGCCTGGGCCCCCAACCTGAAGGGAATATAAATTTCCCTCCCTCCACCATATGGCAGAGACATTATGTATCTTCTTCCCAATTAGACACAACTCGCTCTTAGTTATAATCCATATGTTATCTTGCCAGGCTGTATGATTTAATAAAGACCAACTCTGCAAAAGGAGCAAGTGAAATGAAAAATCTGAGCACGACATAAAAGTAAACCAAGAGTAAATTTGCTGCTGTACGTTTGTGAGATTTCACTGAATTTCCTCATCTCCTATAGCTTGCATAAGAACAAATAAATGGTTCCTCATTTAGTCGATAATTCACAATAAATACACAAATGCTTTCATTTTACTTTACAGATCTGTTCTTACAGCAATAAATTTTTTTCAGCCACGCAAGTAGTAGTATTAAGCCATTACTAGATGTATTCTGTTTAAATGCTCATGCCCCAAGTGTTATTCTAAAGCTGCTTTTACTCACTTTTATCCTAATTCCACCATGGTGATGAACCTGAGGGTCTTTTTCAGTAGCACCGCATGAACAGCCCACTACAAATTAATTCATTACCGTATTCAAGCACTGCTACGTGTCTCCTCGTACCAGAAATTTTAAAATTCAAAACACAACACCAAAAAAAGTTAATTCTTTACTACAGAGTTCAACACAACATACTGAGTACGTCAACTGGCCACAAGATCCTGGGCAGGTCATTTGATGTCTCCAGCTAAAAAACTGAAGCAGCAGACTATAATCTCTAAGGAAACTTCCAATTCTAGTATTCTATGAGAAGATTAAATACTTTTATCTGATCCCCTGTTTACCAATCCACCCTGATTTACTTATGCAATGTAACTTAATTCCTCAACGTGCGCTTTATCAACTTTACATCGCAAAATGTTATAAATGATTTTGTGCCACATGCTACGCATACCGTATGAGGGGGGATCATTGTTAGCTTTTCAGACCATCTAGCACATCATTATGGAACCCACAGAAAAGAATGACATAATCCTATAGCTCAGCAACAAAAACAACCAAATAATCAAATCAAAAATGGGCAAAAGATTTGAATAGACATTTCTCCAAAGGAAATATACAAATGGCCAAGAACATCACCAGCTATTAGAGAAACGCAAATCAAAAGCACAATGAGAGGGGTGCCTGGGCAGCTCAGCCGGTTAAGCAGGTAAGCATCTGCCTTTGGCTCAGGTTATGTGGGATCGAGGCGCGGGGCTCCCTGCTCAGTGGGGAGCCTGCTTCTCCCTCTCCCTCTGCCCCTCCCTACCATTCGTGCTCTCTTTCTCAAATAAATAAATAAAATCTTTAAAAAAAAGCACGAAGAGATACTACTTCACACCCATTAGGAGGACTAGTATCAAAACAAACAAACAAACAAACAAAAACCCTGAAAAGCAGAACATAACAAATGTCAGCCAGGATGTGGAGAAACTGGAACTTTCACGCATTCCTAGAAGGATGCAAAATGGTGTAGCCACCATGGGAAAGTTTGGTAGTTTCTCAAAATTTTAAAACATGGAATTATATGATCCGCTGGACTGGAAGAATGGGAAGCAGGAACTCAAAGTGCTAGTCTGTAGACCAACGATCACAGCAGCACTCTTCACAATAGCTAGATGGTCATAATAACCCGAGTGACCATCAACAGGTGCATGGATGAACAAAATGGGGGAATACTATTCAGGCTTAAAAAGGAATGAAGTTCTGGCACTTGGTACAACCGAGATGAACCTGGAAAGCGTTCTGCAAAGTGAAAAAAAAAACAGACAAAGGTACAATTATTGTATGGTTCCACTTACATGAGGTAGCTAGCATAATCCAAGTTCATAGACAGCAGAACCGTTGTTGCCAGGGGTTGAGGGCAGCGGGGTTATGGTTTAGTAGGTACATTGTTTCTGTTTGACATGATAAGTCCGTTCTGGGGTGGAGCGCGGTGATGGATGCACAGCATCGTCAAAGCACTTAACGCCACCAGATTATGCACTTAAAGATGATTATAATGGTAAATTTTAGGTCATGTAACTTTTACCACAATAAAAAAAAAAAATAAGCAGACAGGCACTGATGAATTCACTGCTACTTCCACTCTTTCCTTCAGTCCTGTCATGGATGATAGTCATTTGATTCCAGGCAACTTGAAGTATGCACTAGCCAAATATGTGCACATGCGCACACCACACACGCGCGCGCATGCGCACAAACAACGAGTTATTTGATTCCAGGCAACTTGAAGTATGCACTAGCCAAATATGTGCGCATGCGCACACCACACACGCGCGCGCACGCGCACAAACAACGAGTTATTTGATTCCAGGCAACTTGAGTATTCGCTAGCCAAATATGTGCGCATGCGTGCACGCACCCACGCACACGCATAAAGAACGAGTTATTCTTTGATTCCAGGCAACTTGAAGTATTCACTAGCCAAATGCACGTGTGCACGCATATGGGCATATGGGCGCATGCGCGCGCACACAAAGAACGAGAGAAAAAGAGGGAAGGGAGGGAACATGAGGATTTTCAAAAATTAAGTAAGGGCCAATTTCCTGTTCCTGATGATGATACCTCGAACCAAGTTGGGAGGGAGCCTCTCCTGGACATGCAAAGGGCAGCTTCTCCCAGCACCAACGTCTGGGGAGGGAAGGAAGCAGTAAAATTTATTAGCAGCTCTGCTAGTTACAGTGCCTACCTTGAGGGAAAGGGAAGTCGAGAGCAGAGATAACGATCAGGACTTACCCACATGGTTTTCCTGAATGATAAAAGATACCAAGCAACAGTTGAATTCTACATGTCAAGCTAAGTGTGGAAGAACTGTAGAGAAACAACGGCGACGGCAAAGCAGTAGGTTGTTTGATGCCTATTATATAATTTATTAAGAATCTGTCTTTTAGGAATTAAAATGTATACACCCAGCCAAAAAGGTGTCTTATTAGTACTCTTGTTTCCCGTACGCTCTGAGACAAGGCCATGTGGCCCATGAAGACCTCTAGAGGGGATTCACCCTTATCTAACAGCACTTCTGGAACGGGGGTCTTACCGGCCCAACGGCTCGATTCTGTTTTATGTAGCCGTTCAAATTAGTGATATCCTTGCAGTCCTATCCTTGTAGCTAGGAGCGCAGATCCTCTACCTCGCTAACTCAAATCCAAGCTTCATACCTCTTTACCTTTTTTTTTAATGTTTTATTTATTTATTCATGAAAGTCAGAGAGAGAGAGAGAGAGAGGCAGAGGCAAGGGAGAAGGAGGCTCCCCCCTAGCAGGGAGCCCGATGCGGGACTCGATCCCAGGACTCTGGGATCATGACCTGAGCCGGTGGCAGACAGACGCTTAACCATCTGAGCCACCCGGGCGCCCTACCTTTTTACCTTTTTGTACCTCCCTCTCCATATAGTTAGCACTAAATAAATACCTGGGAAATACCTAACTGAATGAATGAATGATCAAAACAGTCCACTGTTCCAGTTGAATGACTCAACCCAAATTGCAACCTGACTTTAAAGAAATTTAAAAAATACGTATTTTTAAGTCTTAATGTATGAAAAGCACCTGTAAGAGAGGCAAATCCTCCCCAACAATATTGTAAATTCATCCTGACTTCTCAACTCACCAGTATGACCACACCCAGAAGTGGAAATGCAGTTCATCTATCTACATTCCCTACTGGGGCATCCTTGGCAGGCTCCCCCATTTCTACTTTCATTTTATAACCGAGAGAAGAAAGGGGAGCAATGCCATCTGTGTTGGTCCCTGGGAATACCCAGAACACCACACAAGCCCATAGTGTCCTTTTGGGGCAAGAGCCTCATGTCCGACTCCTCTGTCTCCATTCTACCCTGAGGACCTTACCTTCCAAGGTCAGCTAAACAGTGCACAGGAGTTAAGTTTTCCTATATGAACAAAATCCCAACATTCCCCAAAAAGAGTCAATAAAGATTTACCTTTAGGATTACTATTTTAAAGTGAGATTATACTTTCCTGTTCTTCTGTCAGTTGCAAATCCCCAAACCTGCTAGAATTCACTTAAAACTAATCTGCAGTGTTTTCATTGGTAGAAAGCAATCAGGAAAGCTCTGACCCACTGAGCAGCTGGGAATTTCTATGCTGAAGGTTTGGTTTAGTCTTTATTTTTCTAGCTGCTGGCCCTGCTAACATGATTCAGTGAAGGTCGTATTTAATCTCGCGGAGAAAAGCTACCTAAGCAGTTCTTAGGTAGGCTTCAGTAAAAATAAATTGCCTTGGCTCTGTAGAGAAGTCTGTTGCTTCAACCCAACAATTATACTCAGAGGGAACAAAGCAACTGTAAAATATTGTACTTGCTTTTAAAAGACTTTCACTGCTTATACGTTATGGCTAAGTGTTTGTTAATAATAAAGTTATTGTCAATAACTAACCCACCAAGAAAGTAGCAGCTCCCGAAAACATATCTCCGGTGTATTGGTAACTATAGCTTATTTATATGTACAGGGAAGTATTCGTCTACTCACGGGAACTTAAATGTCAAAGAAAGGGGCTGGTAAGATTGTTTTAAAGTCCTAGGTACAACGGAGAAGAAAAAAAAAACAATTTTTCCCCTTCTGGATGTTGAACCCCTAATACAAAATGACAAATCCTAACACAAAGTGACAAATCTCAATGTTTATGTGCCCGATACATATACCATTCGGTTTCTAACCCAACACAGATCTATGCCATCCATCCTGAACTGGAATTCAGCCTTCTGAGCTAAACTTTGCTTCAGGGCTGAAAATCAAATCAACAAATATTTATCTAGTTCTTACTGCTTATCAAGTACTGGTGGGGAATGCAAAGGAATACAACACCAGCCTAGCTCACAAATCACTTGCCGTGTAGGTGTTATAAATGGAAAAACCCAAGGAATCGACAATTTTCTTAACAGTTCAAAGAGCCAGAAAAGGTTCAAGATGTCTGAGGCAGATCACCAAAGGAATGGCACATGCAGTATGTTGCTTCTAAAGAAATCCAGAGCACTTTGGTATCTTCGGCTGAAGAGATCAAGGTGGGGTTTGTCTGGGGAGGTGGGGTGGGGCATGCAGTTACCACCAAACGACCACATCACCGAAATGACCGCTCAAATCTGCTTTCCCTCAGTCCTGTTAGCTTCAGTCCTCAGATGACAACTTTTCCCCATATTTCTCTTCATGTCCTAATCCTGGACCACACCTAACATGGCAGCCATCTGTGGCCATTACACTCTCGAAAATGTGGCCAGGCTGAATTCAGATGTGCTCCAGGCATAAAAGACACATTGGATCTTGAAGATTCGGTATGAAAAAAGAACATAAATGACCTCATCAGTATTTTCATATGAATCACATGTTGAAATGATAATATTTTGGACATACTGAGCTATATAAAATATTAAAATTAATTTTTCCGCTTTCTTTTTACTTTCCTAATGTGGCTACTAGAAAATTAAAGATTATGCATGCGGCTCATGTTTTATTTGTATTGGACAGTGTTGTCCTAATCAGTATTTTTTTTTTAAAGCTATGCTTTGGTACTCTGCCTCTGCCTCTGGTTATATCCAATACTAGCTCATAACAATCCAAAAATGTCTCCAGGATCTACAAAGGAATCAAAACTATTCTAAATTTTTTTTTTCAGATACAAATCAGGGATTTGGAGGTTTCTGTAGCTGTGAAAAATCTTAGGCCACACTCTGATGGAGTCACACTAAGTCATTCTTCAATAAAGGCTGTGTGAAGAAATAAAACTTCGCTGGATTCCTCAGTGTTCCTATGAGACACTCTAACCACCCGAGACCCAGGAATGTATGCAATATAGAGAATGTATATGACATAAAGATAGGACATGTCTGCATTCACTTCCCCTAGAAACATTTTATTCTTCACTGTGCCATGAGAATTGGATCTGTAGCCATTTGTCTAAATTAATTGCTCTGATCCAAGAGGATAATTTTACTCTTATCTGCTCCAGGGGGCCATCCGGTTACAGCCGTGACTAGGTCCCTGGGTTAAGCTCCCAGGGCGCCAGGAAGACCTGTCTCTAAGCATGGACATTTCAAAAGCCATGAAGCCCAAATCTTAAGAATACTTCTAGAAAAAGCCTTATGTTCCAAAAGTTTGGGATGAGAACCCTGAATCCTTTCCATCCACTCTCGCAGGAGCAAAGACGGGTTTGTTTGTGTTTTTTTTTTTCCTTCTGTTTCTCCCTTGGGTTGCTCGATGTCGTCTACAGAGCGTAGCCCACACCCATGTTCCACCTGTTTTCACAGCATCACCTGAGGGTCTGGGAATGGGTGCCCACTGCTGCGACATCACTCTGGCTGCTCACCTGGCCCTGATGATCGATAAAGAACTCTTTTCTCCTACCCCAGTGTCTTGTTTCTGTGGTTTCACATACATAAAGGAGGTATCTGTGAAGTGGGGTAACATTTGTGACCACCCACACACAGTTTTTGACAAAACAGTGTGTCCCACCCTCACCAAGGAGCCCTCAATCTCAGTAGCTTCAAGTAGCTGAATGGGGACAAGGGCATCTCTCAGCATTAGCCGGGAAAGCCCAGATTCTAGAGCTGGCTCCATACATCAAGGCAGAAAGAGCTCAAAAATGGCCACACCCAAGGGTCTCTGGGTGGCTCAGTCAGTTAAGCATCTGACTCTTGATTTCAGCTCAGGTCTTGGGCTCAGGGTCGTGAGTTCAAGCCCTGCGTTGGGTTCCATGCTTGGGTGTGGAGCCTACTTAAAAAAAAAAAAAAAAAAAAGCCACATCCACGTATAGCATCCTCCTCAGCAATGTCCTGATCTTAACATCTATCAACGTAAGGCCAGAGGGAACACTTCAGAGTTATCTGGAGAATATTTTTCTGGTTATAAAAACAATTGTACTGCTATATTAATATGGAAAATCCAAGTGTTTCAAGAGGGGTGGGGGAAAGCCAAACACCCTCGATCTCACCATTCAAATGTTTTCTGCCAGTTTTTTCTTTAATGATGTACATACGAATACACGCACTTCTAAAATAAAATTAAGGTCACAATTAAGTATCTCTTTTCCTCCACTCAACATACATCACAAGCACTTTTCCATCATTAAATGCAAAAACATGAATTTTATCAGCTATCCATCCTCATCAACTGGATGTGCCAGAGTTCATTTACATGTATTCCCATTGTGGGTATTTAGATTGTTTCCAAATTTTCACTATAACAAAAGCTAATTCGATAAACATCCTCACAAATAAATCCTTGTCCCATCTCTGGTTATTTCACATGAGTACGTTCCTACAAGTGGGATTACTGGGACTGAGAGTTTAACATTTTTAAGACTTTGAGTCTATAACACCAAATTGCACCCCAGAAGGTTTCTTTCAACATACAATCCCAACTAGTTTTCACCATCAATGACCTGTGGGACCCAGTGATGGCATGTGGGGCTCAGCCTTAACTTTGCCACCTGTTCTTTAGGGGAACACGGAATCAGCCCATTCTGCTTTCCTGATTCCTAGTCACCCCCTACAACCTGACAAAAAGAAAAAAGCAGCCCGGAGGACCAGCGTGGGTCTAAGAGGAAGACCAGCATGGGTCTAAGAGGAAGACCAGCATGGGTCTAAGAGAGTGATTACAATATTTCTAAAAATTTGTATCACCATGTATCTTCCTTTCGGAGCCCATGGTTGCCTCCAAAGGCAATTCTGGATCAAGTCTGAGGCCTCAAGTCGGGGCAGCAATTCCTCCATCAGCCCCAGCACGCCTACCTCGAAAGGCTTCAACCATGCTTAAGGAATAACTACCCACAACCTCCTGTTCACTTGCCTAAAGTTGGCTGATGCCTAGTGGTTTTCCCATCAGACTTTACCTCCGGCAGGATAAAAAGGCTTAATTCCAAAGTCGGACATGGGGGGTCCTCTAGTATTTCATCTTGACCTTGAGTTATCAATTAACTACCAACTTGCTCCCTGCCACCCCGAAATTCCTTCAGTGGTATTTGTTAATGAGACAGAAAATCCACCTGCCTGATTCCCTCTTTTCTCTCCCTCCCACTCCAGAATTCAGTAGGCACTATTCCACCCTATGCCTTATTCTCTTTTCATCATTTCACCCCCCAAAAGTGTCACCTTCCAATGCCCTCCCACTCTTATCCCACCCATCCACGGACCCACTAACCCTATCCAGGTGTTAGGACACTCTTCTCACCACTATAATTCTTCTCATCCTGTTCAATAATTCTAGGGTAGGGAGAACAAAAAAGCTCTCTTCAAAAGTAACACATTAGATATTACTTGAAAAAAAGCAATTTGTATGCAGTCTCTTCTCAGTCAAAATGTCAACCTCATGAAATGGGAAAGTCCGTAGGATTCTAAGATTATGGGGCCAGGACAGTGTATTCTATCTATAAAACATTTCTTTAGATCCTACACAAACCTGACATTTATAAGCTCAATAAGAACAAATTAAATTGGAAGCTCATCTTTCCTTCCATCACACTGGGTGCGCAAGTGCAGCAAAAGATTGCTAAGTATGCCTGAAGAGAAATTATTTATGAAAATTATATAGCAAGTACTTAACTCCCAAAAATATTGTTTAATGAAAATTAGACAGAACTTTATCACACAAAATCCTAAATTAAGATATTTTGTTGAACGACATTGGCCTTGCCCTTGAGATAAACATGCTCAGAATCCCTCATCAGAAAGAATTGCACAAGCTTTATTTTCCATAAAAATGGGGACGATGCTCGACTCCAGTTTTCTCTTGTTTACGGGAGCTGAATACTACATTGATAAAGGGGAATACGAACTGAAACAGAAACAAACAAAAAACAAACCCATAACTCTTGATGGCCTTCCTAGACCAAGAGACATACCCATAAAACAAAGTCTTTCTTGCCTTTTTAGAATGGAAAATTCAAAGGATCACAATCATCACGCTAGTATCACTTTCATATGACAAGCAAGGTCAACAGGAACAGAGCCAACAGAGAGTGACCACAGATTCCCTACTCAAAATAAAATGTGGAAAACAGGTCTGCATAGCATGGCCTGAGACAATAAAAAAATAAACGATCTGGCCCTGAGAAGAGATCCTTGATTCAGTGGCTCTCTGCCTTCGCTCTGGCCCACACATCTGAGGGACAGGGATCCAGGAGGCCCTGGTAGATAACAGAGGCTTGCTATGAGGGTGGGGGTGGGGGTTCTTTGGGTAAAAGAATCAAGGAGAGGAAGGCCTTGTAGACAGTCTTAAATCTAAAATTTCCTTGTGGCTTCTAAAAGCCCCTTCCCTCCCAGGTGATGTTGAGACACGCAGGAGCCCCATACCCCACAGATAACAGACCTACACACAGCCCCATTTTACAGATGTGAAAACTAAGGTGCCAAAAGGAGAAGTGATTGGGAGAGTTAATGAAAGCGCTGAAAGTCAACTCCGGGTCTCTGGACACTTGAGTTCACGCACCTTGCACTACACAGAGCCTTGAACATAGCTGGTTGTCAACAAGTATTTAATAAATTAGAGATAGAAGGGTACATGTTTGTGTTCATTCAATAAAATAATTGCCTGGGTTACTACAATGGTTCACATCCTGGGATCCCTGGATCCCCAGCAGAACTCAAAGTTCCTGCTGCCAGCAGGGGTCCTGGGCTAGATTCAGACTCAGAAGGCCTAAGGGGACTATGAGTTTATCTAAAAAAAAGGCTGCCCGGGATCTAAAACGTCAAGTTTCTCTACTTTGGGCCAGAATTAGATCAACCAAATTTGAGGATGCTATTTCTCCCAGGTCAATCGGGAGTTCTGCCTAGAAGTCTTCTGCAATTCTCATAGTAAAAACAGGCATCAGAGTCTTCCTAACTAAACACAATTTATTTCAGGGACAGTCTGTCAAAAGATGGAGCTGGTGAGGGGGGAAATCATTGAAAAAGGAGGCTTGAAGGTAAAATGCGGGCGGATGGAAGCCTGCGGCCTATAGTGCGCGGGGCCTGGTGGAGTCCTCGGGACAGGCTAGGGCCTGGCATCAGCTGCCCAGGGGCTGGGTTTGCTGCTGGTGTATTTCCTTTGGTATATTACACAAAATATTGGCTTCACGTTGAAATCTGGAACCACAGACAATCTATCAATCTTTGTTGAAAAATCAAGATTTATTCAAACTTCCTCACTTCCATTCCCACCAGCCACTTCCTTAAGGGACATCCCTCAACCCTGCCTCGGGCAGACACTATGCACCCAATATTGATCACATTCAGGACAAAAGCAGGACACATCAGAGAGCCCTGACCTCCTATCCCATGTGAGAAGAACCTGGCATCCCATACAGATGAAGAGAAGAACTGATTTTATTATTAATAAAACTGACACTTCACAGCAATTTACATTCTGTTTATATATTACTTTATGTACTTTTAGATGTTATATTTTATGAAAAATACACTGTTTATTATATTTATTTTCACATACGTAGTGTTGGGCATACGGTAAGCATTCAATAAATTAAAGTTAACCGAATTTCCTTAAAGATGTTATAGCAAAATACTAAAATCAGCTAAGGGCATACCTGTAATAAACATAATGAAGCAATGGTAAAGAAAATTCAGACTAAAGCACACGGAGCCTGAAAAGATGTTTATATGTATATAGAGAGAGAGAGAGAGAGAAAGGGAGAGAGAGAAGGAATACATTGGTATCACTGTTATTTCCATATCATTTGGTCTCCATGGATACCATCTAACTTCTCTTCTGACAGGAAAAAATTCACTGACAATATTATATTTCACTGTTAAATTCTTTGATGCTTTGCATAAAATAGCTATTCTGTGTTTAATTCCTTGCCATCATCCATATACTCTCAGAAGTAAATCCCTTTTTGCTGCAAATTCTGTAAGAGAAAGTCAGTGTTCAATCCACAGTCCCAATTTCCTGGCGTTTTCACATTAATAAAAATGACAGAATTCTGAAAGTTAACACCTTACATATTTGTAGATTGCTGTAACTTATACAACCTTCTTTCATACACAGGATCTCCTCTGTTCCCCAAAGCAACCCTACCAGATAGGCACTTAAAGTACTATTATCACCTTCCATAGAACTAACCCCAAAAGGGTAATCACTGTTATTTATCTTTCGGTTGTGTATTATCAGCTGACCCACTAAAATACAATTTCCCCAGAGGGTAAGGAAGTTGTTTTCCTGTTCCCAGTTGAACCCACAGAGCCTAGCACTGTGTCTGGTGCCTAGTGAATGTCCCAGGAATATTTATTAAGTGAATAAATAAGGTCCTTCATCTGCTTTACGCCCTCTTCGGTATAAAGCACAAAACAGAACCATGTCCCAGATACCCCATTTAGAGTTCTGCTCTTTATCAAAAGGAAATTGTGTGAAAACGTTCTAGAAACAACACAGCTCATAGTCGATAATCCTAAGAATAAAAGGACAGTGTCCTTGCAAACATGAAGCAATGGATGCCCATCAAAAGTTAAATATCTGAAGTCTCGAATGTTCCACTACTAGTTGTGAGTTTAACAGCCTTAACTAGCTTTGGTATACTGAACATCTGCCTAATAAAGTACTTCAGGAGGCAGAGTTAGAGAAAAGTGGGGCCATGGTTCATAGAGCTGTCAGGACCTTAGGACAATCATTTCTTTGCCATAATTTGCTGCTTTCAGTTTAACTACAAACTCTTAGTTTTGATTACGATGACATTTTTACAGGTAAGTAAGTCTGAAGTATGCAAAATTATCTTCAACTTGTGAAGATCAAAAGAAAAAAGACAACTCGCTGAGGATGAAGTATATAAATGTTTAATATTAGGAAGCAATTACAAACCATCACAGAACAGAACTCCTGAATCCAAGAGGCCAAAATCTAACTTCTTACACAAAGGCTGAGTTATAAATTATAATCATTCACTAATTACGGCGAAATTCCGGACTTTGCCATCTATCAGTCAATAGACGTTCCGAGGTTACCCCGCAGAAATGCCCGTTTAATTTCTAAATATTCCATCTCCGAAGTTTCCTTAGAAAAGACAAGTTTTTCCAGGATTTTTTAGGTTTCTATTTCGACCCCTTCCCCTTCCAAAAAAGGAAGGATGCGGCGTTGGGAAAACTCGAGGATCCTGAATCTGTGTGCCCCCCTGAAGTGAAACAGGGATCCCCTCCCCCTCCAGGTCCTGGTAGAGGAGCGCGCATCTAACATCAAGATGATCCACCTTTCGAGCTCAGTCTGTCACCAGACCCCTGTCTGCACCTGCCCTGCGAGCCCCAGAAAGTGCAGGCTCCTAAGCTCCAACGCAATTTGCAATCGGTCTGAAAACTAATAAATGCCTGCAGGCTTGACACAGCAGCAGCCTTGGTGATTCCTGAAAATCCACAACAGGAAATGTAACTATCCTCCACCCTCCCTAGCCATTCATCAAAAGCAGCCCCGGTCACGGCAACAGGGAGGCCAGTAGCAGAAGGCAAATGCCAGCACTTTTGCTCCTGTAGGAAGACTCTGCGTTTTCTTATTCCGTAACCAGGGACGGGGAGCACTACCCGCCGCCCGCACTGGAGGGCGGAGGCTCAAGAGGGACGGAGAGGGTAAAATGTCCCCAAGTTCCCAACACTCCCCTGCGCGGTTGCAAACCAGCGAACGCCGCGCCGCTAATCCGTGGCACCCCGAGTGCCGGCCCCAGGGGGCACACCTACAGCTGATGCCCAAGGCTTCTGCCTACACCCACGGACCCGGGCGCCTCAGCTGGCGCCCGGAGCACTGTCCCCGCGCCCGGCTCGGGCTGCCAGCCTCCTTCCCTTCTCCCCCTCCAACCGGGCAAGGGGGTAGGGCGGCCAACGTACCGAGACCTGGGGCCAAAGACAGATGCCGGCGCGTCCTGGCGAAGGGCTGTAGTTACACGCAGAGGCCCTCCGAACTTGCGGGGGCTTCCCGAGCCCCCCTCGGGGACCGGCCCCAGGCCGGGGCACTGAGCGCGGCCGCAGGCGGGCGGGCGCCACGACTGGCCGCGGCGGGCAGCGCTCGGTGGGCGAGCCCGGCCGGCGAGGCGGAAAGGAAGTGGCGGCCACGGCTGTGCACCAACCACGTTCGGCCGGCGGGCGAATGCCACTCGGCGCCCAGAGCGGGGTCGGAGGGCGCGGGGCGGGCACTCGCGTCCCCACCCCGCCGCTGCCCGCGCCCCTGGACCCCCGGGGGACGCCCGCCCCCACGCCTGCCAGCAGGGCGCCGCTCGCTCCCCGGAGGCTCCCCGCCCCCACCTCGCCCGCTCCGTAGCCGAGGCGGGTCAGGCCCAGCGCGCCAGGCCGGCCCGGGGGCGCCTGCGGGGACCCGGCGGCGCCCGGCGCTAGGCCGCGGCCGGGGCGGATGACCCCCTCCGCGCGGCGCCCCCCCGGGACGCGCCGCCGGAGCCCCCCCGCGCGCCGGGACAAGTGCAGTGACAAAGCCCCGGGGCCGGGCCGGACGCTGGCGGCGGGAAGGAGGACGCGGCGTCCCTCCGCAGCGGCGGTGGCGGCAGCGGCCCAGCTCCCAGGAAGCCGGGCGTGCCGGCCAGGCCCGGCCCCCAGCCCCGCTCGGAGCCCGCCCGCCGCCGGTCCCCCGGTCCCGCGGGCCGGCGAGCCCTGGCACCGCTGCGGGGCGCCCCACCAAGTTTCCTCTCGCCGCGGCGCGAGGCGCCTCTCCCGGCCGGGGCGCGGGGCGCGGGGCGCAGGCAGCCGGGCGGACGGCGGACTCCTGCTTATTCACGCTGGCGCTGCCCGGAGAGAGGCGCCGCCGCCGGACACCGAGAAAGACCCGCTGCCCTGCTTCGCATCTGGTGGCGACGGCGTCTGCAAACGCGCACACACACGCACGCGACAATTTTGTTTTAAAAGGAGGCCCGACTCCAGCGGACCTGCACCCACACACACACCACCTGGGGCGCAGAATCACACAGAGCAGGTCTGTGTCCATGGAGCCACCTCTCCGCATCTGCAAATCCAAAAGTGAAATCAAACCTCCACCAACCTCCTCCTCCTCCCTCTCTACCTCCTCCTCCTCCTCCACCTCCTCCTCCTCCTCCTCGCAGCCTCAGCAGCAGCGGCAACAGGAGCAGAACCTGCGTCCCCTAAAATCGGATGATCCCTGAGGGCGCCGGCTGTTCCTCCCCAAATCGGTATTACTATTGATGAACCCCAGCATTTTCCGTCTGCAAAACACTGTGTCAAACCATCAGGACGCGCGCACACACACATCCCCTCCAGTCCTCACAAACATGCCCTCGAGAAAAACACACACGCACAGTCACAACTATTATTTGAAAAATGTTACCTCTCAGTGTGCTTTTTCACACTACCAATACAATTCCGCAAGGTTTAAGTGTTGCTAGGGTGTGTGAAATGGAAACGAAAGCCCGTCAGTTGAATAATCGCAGGAGCAAAACTAAAAGTTACTCCCCGGCTTGCCTGAGAACAGTCCAGATCGAAAGCAAAACAAGGAGAGGAAACTGCGAAGAGCCGAGGCTGGAAATCCCCCCACCCCCCGCCCTCCTCCCCGCCTGGCTCCCTCCCTCCCTCGCCTCCCCCCTCCGCCCTCCTCCCTCCGCCCTTCCTCCCCAGTGTTTGTTTCAAGCTTGTGCAACCGGGAGGTGGAGGCGGAGGGAGGGCGCGAGCGGCCCGGCCGGGAGGTGCGGAAGTTCGCCGCGGCTGTTGATTGGCGGGCAGCGCCGCTTTCATCATTTCTCGGAAAAGTCAATTTCATTTTCACTTCCCCACGTCGCGGCAGCGGGAGCAACAAGCGGCTGCTCGTGAGTCTGTTGTTGGCACGCCGGGACGCTCACACTCGCCGCGCACACGCTCGAGGCCCGGGGGTGGGCGGTGGGGGGGTGGGAGGGGGATGGGGGCGACCGGGCCCCAGCTTCGTTTCAGGCCCGAAGCTAGCGGCGGTGGGAGAGGAAAGCAGGTACCTGAGCCTCCATCGTCAGGGTTACCTGAAGGCTGGGAAGGAAGGAAGGAAGGAAGGAAGGAGGAGGAGGGCGGCAGGGGAGCAAAGGGGGCGCTTGTCATCCAGGTGCTGGGGCAGGTGTAAGTGGGGTTTAGCCCCGCTGTTTTCAGAGTGGCTAAAAACTCACTTGGTAGCATGCCCGCCTCCAAGGAATAAAAGGAACGATGAGCGGGCAAGACAGCATTACTTCCAAATTAATGCAAGAACTGGGCCAGGCGAGGACTTGCGACCTTAACCTTACTGGAACCCTCATCAGGAGCTGAGGGTGTAACCATTTGGAGGGCTGCTACCATCTCGGGCACCACCAGGCGCTCTGTTTGGGGGGCGAGGGCGATAAGGAAGGCCTTCCCCTAGTCGGTCTACAGCGGCGCACTGGAGACTGACTTACCGCCCGTGCGACAGAACTTACTTCCCTGCAGGAGGAGATGCGCAAGAGTTCATGTGTGAGTTAATTTTACTTCAAGATGTCTTAATCGTATGTCTTAATCGTGGCCGGTCCAGGAGAGATGCTTCATACTGTGACACCTTCAGCCGCATTCAGATCTGACCTCTCTAACTTAGTAGCTGGGCATGCTCGGTCAAGTTGCATGACCTAAGGCCTCATTTTTCAATGCTGTGAAATGGGGATAAATGATAAAATGCAAGACTACCAGCTACAGCACCTGTCACCTTCAAGGTGTGTTAGCTCACACGACTACGATTCATTTGAGACCTACCGCTTTGGGGTCCTTTGCCTTAACAGTATCATTTCTCATCTAATTATCCCTCTTTCTTTCCCCAACTGCAGTTTAAGCAGCCTTCTCCCAAACGTCTCTACCTCAACCAGGAAAGACCCTTCCTGGGAGGCCATAACTATTTACATGTGAACCCTTCTAAAAACATAGCTCCAGCATCCCTCTTTGCCACAGAAGTATTGAATTCTGCGGATTGGAAAAGAAAAGTCTCCAAGTATGCATATGTGATGAGGAGACAGCTGAGTGTTCACAATTCTGTTTTGTGGCTGTGATCTCAAAAGTAGATCTCCCATACTCACATTGCTTCTTCTCCCCTCTCCTATAATACTCTCTGACACACACTTGCTTTCTTATTTCCTAGAACATTGACCGCTCCGGGCAACGAGAGTCATTATAGACAAAGTCTGTAGGGCAGCTGTCATTCTTTACCCACCTAGGGACACAAGTTACAAACCCAGTAGTCATTCTTGATGTCTTCTTTCCCCCAACATACATCTATGTTGGCCTGTTGGTGCTACTCCCAAATACGTGTGGACCTGGCCCCTTCTCCGTCCCCACTGCACCGCCTGCGTTCAGTTATAGGGCTGCCTCCAGCCATGCCCACCGCTGTGCTCCCCCAGGCTAGCGGCCACACTACCGCCCAGTTCAGTAAAAAATTAACTTCAAATAAAGCACAATTCCAACCCTAACTCAGCCTCTCATAAACCTCTCTGTAGCCTTCAGAATAAAGTCTATATTTTTTTAGTATTTATTTATTTATTTATTTTGAGAGAGAGAGAGAGCTAGAGCAAACGGGGGCGGGGGCGCAGGAAGGGGGCGGGCAGAGAGAGAATCTTTTTTAATATATATATATATTTATTGTTATGTTAATCCCCATACATTACATCATTAGTTTTTGATGTAGTGTTCCATGATTCATTGTTTGCATATAACACGCAGTGCTCCATGCAGAACGTGCCCTCTTTGATACCCATCACCGGGCTAACCCATCCCCCCACCCCCCTCCCCTCTAGAACCCTCAGTTTGTTTCTCAGAGTCCATAGTCAGAGAGAATCTTAAGCAGGCTCCACACCTAGCGTGGGTCGGACACAGGGCTTCATCTCACAACCCTGAGATCATGACCTGAGCCGAAATCAGGAGTCACTTCGCTGAGCCACCCAGGCACCCTATAAAGTCCATGTTATTTAACAAAATATATAAAAATCCATCATGATCTGGCACCAAGCTACTTTTCCAGCCTCATTTCCTGGGACTGGGCCCCAGGAGCTCCACACCGCTCCCTTTTGTCACGCCCTTCCTTTCTGTAAAACAACAGAGCTATCCTCTTGTTGGTTGTCTTATCCTTCGCATGGTACCCAGCACAAACAGGCGCTCAAATACTTGTGAATTAATAATTACCTGCCCCTTTTTTCTCATGAAATATTTTAGACTTTATCAGAGTATTTTATTTTTTTATATGTTGTAACTGATATTTATTGTGCAGAATGCAGAAAATGCAGCAAAATTGGAAGAGGGAAATAAGCCATCTGGCATGTCACCAGTCAGGAATTGGGCTGCTGATATTTTTATGTATTTCTTTAATTTTCCTAAAGGTCCATTTCAGGTCCTCATCGACGCAGTCTCTCTGTATCATGTAGTAATGCCCATTGCGCTGCCCATTTTCCATAATGTGTGTGTGACTTCCCTCTGTCCTGTTCTGTTTCTTGGCTGGCTTCTCTTCTGCTGCCGGCCCCCTAAATTATGGTGTTTCCAGACATTCCATCTTAAACCCTTCCATTTTCTCATTCCACGTGCTTTCTCTTGTGCTCTCACTCATGCCCAGAGCTTCAGCTAGCTCTATTTGGTGTTAGCTCCAAAGTCTGTAGCTTGTTCCTTGGGTTCGACAAATTATGCATGTCTAAAACTAAACTCATCACATCTTTCCCAACAACCTTGTATATTTATCACCTCGCTGACCCACCAGCAAACTGGCATACATCAGTGACTCCTGCCTTTCCTGAGCCCCCCGGAGCTCCCGGAGGCATGGGTGCTGTTTCCAATTTCTCAGACCCCTAAACACATAAAGCATAGAATGAATTTCACTCTATTCTTGTGACCTTGAAGATGTATCGCTACGGACCCAAAGTATAAATACGCCCCCAAAATCCACATGGTATTGATATACACAGTCAAGAAATATTTCTTGGCCTTTTGATGAGATACATACAGTCATAAATCTCTGTGGAAAATGGATCAATATAGCAAAATATAACCTTTTTGAATGTCTCTGAAAAAAGTAACCTTTGCCATACCAAAGAAATCTGACCAGACCCCTTGGTCTAATACAAAAACCATTGTGCGAGCAGTCTTATATAATGAAACCAGAGTGATCTCCTGAATGAGACCTGTTATTGTTTCACCTGGGGAATGGGACCTTCTAAAAGAAGATCTCCCTGCATGCATTAGGACTAATTTCTTTTCAGGGAAGTTGAGTAAGAGCAGTGATTGGACTTGGAGTGATTGATCTCTCCATGAAGGATTTCAACTAAGGAAGAAATTTAAAGATACATTCAAGGTTAACCCCTTTCAAATGGGTTTTTCATTTGTTTTCCTAACAAGAAGAGTTTGATAAAATAATCATTCAAATAGCCGACATTTACTAAGTGCCCACAAACTTTTCTCAGCATTGGGAATACAGCACTGAACCAAAACCATTGGAAATCTCTGCCTCCTGAGAAGGTTTCTTCCAGTCTAGTAAATTGTCATGTTAATTTCCATTACATCATCTCCCAGGATCCCAGCATCCCCTCCATCTATAATCACAGCCTTTAGAAATGTACGTTAAAGTTAAGAATGTGCAATACGAGGGCTCGCTCACTATAATGTTAAGTATTTATAGTTGTGATTAAATCAGTAGCCCCTCATCCATCTGTTAATTGATGTCCCAATCTTCTCCACCTTATCAATGATACCACTCTGTTCTGGCCACAGAGGCTCCCCTCCATGGTGCTATAATTCGGGGGATTATAAAATCATAGAAAATGAGTATTCCACACTTGCAAGAGCAGTTGGGCCAATAGAGAGGCAAAGACTATAGTCCTGAACTCTAAAGAATATTACTGTGCAGTCCCCGTTGAATAAATATACAGTCAAGTTAGATTTTAGTTGAGACAGTAGAACTGTAATGACATTGAAAAGGCCCTCAATCAAAGTTCAAGGATCAGAGGCATCAAGTTGGAGAAATTCTTGACTATTACCTCATGTAATGGTTTCTCCCACTTTACTAGAAACTCTGAAATGAGGTCTATTTTGTTGCAATTATTCTCTGAAATCATGAATTTAAATTGAGCGATATATTGCCCAGTCCTTAGTAATAAATATTAATTTTGTCCTGTTCTGATGAAATAAGGGAAAAAATATTCTTTAAAATTGCCAGGATAGGGGCAACTGGCTGGCTCAGTCAGTGGAGGGTGTGACTTATAATCTCAGGGTTGGAAGTTCAAAGCCCCACGTTGGGTGTGGAGATTATTTAAAAATAAAATCTTTAAAAGTAAATAAAAGAAAAGAAAACTGCCAGGGTGTGTGTGTGTGTGTGTGTGTGTGTGTGTCAGAGAGAGAGAGAGAAAGAGGGAGAAAGAGATTATCTTGTCTAAAAGGAAGGTTTACAATTTTTACAACTTCATACATTGTTTTTTTTGCTAAAATTTCTCTGTTCCATCCCCAGATATCTTTGAAATATTCATCCCTTCTCCAAGGTGATAAACTATAAAGTAGTACTTTTATTTTTAAAGTCAGAAGGAAAAGGTGTCAAAAAAAAGGAAAAGGCATCCATAGTTCTGTCTTGAGGTTCTTTAGAAAGAATAACTATAATAGTTTCAAACAAGAAATTATTTTAAACAAGAAATTAACTTCAGGGGCGCCTGGGTGGCTCAGTCGTTAAGCGTCTGCCTTCAGCTCAGGTCATGATCCCGGGGTCCTGGGATCAAGTCCCACATCGGGCTCCCTGCTCGGAGGGAAGCCTGCTTCTCCCTCTCCCACTCCCCCTGCTTGTGTTCCCTCTCTTGCTGTGTCTTTCTCTATCAAATAAAGAAAGAAAATCTTAAAAAAAAAAAAAAAGAAAGAAACTTCAAGTTTTTAACGTAAATTCAGCAAACCACACAATTCACTGGATCCGGATATTTGGAGAATTTTTTGTTACAGCTTCCAGTCTCTGTAAGCTCTTCACATAGCGTATGAAGCTCGATGACACTCAGCGTGTTCTCTTTCTTCCCAACCATCCGCATTCTGAATGACACCCCCTTCGTTCTATTTGCAAATGTTTGGAAATTTGCCAGTCAGAAAGACAGAAGAGTGTCATGGAACAAAGGACTGACAGTATTTTTAAGTCTCCGACTTCCTCGAAAAAACTTCATCGCCCCTAAATCCAATACGTGCATGACAGTTCACACACACACACACACACACACACACACACACACGCCTCTGGCACTGCCTCCTTGGCCTCTGAGGCGAGTGGGTGACATTTTGCAGGCCTGTGTGTGGAGCACGGCCACTCTGGGGACACTGAGCTGCTTGAAGGCCGTAGGAACAAGACAAGCCCCTGCTCTCCCAGAGCTTACATCCCAGTGGGGGCAATGTCAACAGACAACCCAACCAATAAAAAAGTTACAGATTGGTCTTGGTGTTTTGAAGGAAATAAACAAGAGCTTTGGCTGAAAATACTGGCCGATCTAGGTGGTCAAGGAAAGTTCCTCAGAGAAACTGAAGAACAAGAAGGCGCCTGGGTGGTTCAGTCAGTTGGGTATCTGCCTTCCACTCAGGTCATGATCCTGGGATCGAGCCCTGCATGGGGCTCCCTGCTCAGCGAGGAGCCTGCTGCTCCCTCTCCCTCTGCTGCTCCCCCTGCTTGTGCTCTTTCTCGCTCGCACTCTCTCTCAAATAAATAAATAAAATCTTAAAAAAAAAAAGAACTAGAGGATGCTGTGTTAGTTTCCTAGGGCTGCCATAACAAAGCACCACAAACCAGGCAACTTAAATAAACAGAAATGTATTGTCTCCTAGTTATGGGAGCTGATAGGCCGAGATCAGGTGTCACAAGGAGAAGGTCAGTTCCTTCTGAGGCTGAGGGAGGGATTTCCTCCATGCCTCCTAGCTTCTGGTGGTTTGCCAGGAATCTCGGGCATTCTTCGGCTTACAGATGATCTGTGATCTCTGCCTTCATTTTCACATGGTGTTCTCCCGGGAGTGAACCTGTGTCCAAACTTCTCCTTTTTATAAAGACACCGGTCATTGGATTGGAGGCCCACCGTACTCCAGTGTCATCTCATCTTAACTAATGACATCTGCAAAGGTTGCATTCTGAGGTCCTGAAGGTTAGGACATCATCATATGAATTTGGTTGGGGGGGTGGGGGGAGCTTGGGGAGGACACAATTCAACACATAACGGGTACCAATTATGCACTAAAGCCCTGGGGCAGAGGAAAGAGTGGGGACAAAGGCCCTAAGAGGCGAAAGGGTCTGGTGAATTCTGGAAAAAAGGCAGCGGATCAAGGAGTTTGGGTTTTATTCTAGGATCAATGGGAAGATTTCCACGGGTTCTGTGGTTTTAAAGGGTCATGTTATAAATTTCCCAGTTGTCACTACAGCAGTGCAATGCAAGGATTTCTTAATTTGTTGGTTTCTTAGGAGAATTTACAACTGTTTTTTCATTGCCCTCTCAATTCATTACATGTTGGATTTGCTGAGGAAATACAACACATTTATGATATTCGGAAACAGTTTTGTCTTTTTTATTTTTTTTTTAAGATTTCATTTATTTATTTGTCAGAAAGAGAGCACAAGCAGGGGGAGCGGCAGGCAGAGGGAGAAGCAGGCCTCCCGCTGAGCAGGGATCCCGATGCGGGACTCAATCCCAGGACCCTGGGATCATGACCTGAGCCGAAGGCAGAAGCTTAACCGACTGAGCCACCCAGGCATCTCCCAGTTTTGTCTTTTTAATATTCATTTTTTTTTAAAGATTTTATTTATTTATTTGAGAGAGAGAGTGAGAGAGAGAAAGAGCACGAGAGGGGGGAGCGGGAGAGGGAGAAGCAGACTCTCTGCCGAGCAGGGAGCCCGATGCGGGACTCGATCCTGGGACTCCAGGATCATGACCTGAGCCGAAGGCAGTCGCTTAACCAACTGAGCCACCCAGGCGCCCCTTAATATTCATTTTTAATTCCTCAGTTAAAATATTTAATTTCCGTTAGCTTTCTCTCCAGATTTTCATCTCCAGAAATGAAGTAAGTTTTTATTTCATTCTTTTCACAACTAAAGAAACTTTCCTTAAAAAAGAAGGAAAAAGAGAAGAAATATTCAACTATAGATTCCAGGCATTTTCTTCAGACTGTTTTGAGTGAACAGTGATCATTTTCAGAGATTATGTCACCACAAAAATCAATATTCATTCCAAAGTTCAGTGGCTCCACATTATTTCAGTTTTTTGATTTCTAAAAATGTTCAGGTTTTTTTTCTGTCAAACTCCTCGTGTAATAAATCATTTTCACAAAACTGAACTTTTGTTGGCAGAACAATCAGCTTAAGTAAAACTTCATGGTTTGCCTTGACCATTTTGTAATTCGAAAGCAAATATTGATTTAAACAGCCCATCACGTATTTTCTCAACCTCAAGCTGTGGATCCTTTCTGCCCCACTCCTCTCTTGACAACCAAAAAAGGTCGACTTTTTTCTGTTTTATGTATTGAGGTTTTGAGTAAGGCTTAATTTAGGGAGAAGGTTCTGTTGCTTTAAAAAAAATTTTTTGGGGGGTGCCTGGGTGGCTCAGTCGTTAAGCGTCTGCCTTCGGCTCAGGTCATGATCCCAGGGTCCTGGGATCGAGCCCCGCATCGGGCTCCCTGCTCCGCGGGAAGCCTGCTTCTCCCTCTCCCACTCCCCCTGCTTGTGTTCCCTCTCTCGCTGTGTCTCTCTCTGTCAAATAAATAAATAAAATCTTAAAAAAAAATTTTTTTTTAATTTAAAAACTAACAGCCACAAAAACTGTTAGTTTTACTTCATTTTCAGATAATCCGAGAGAAAAAAGAAAACACAACCAAATGTAAGTGGAAAAACACTGAAGAGGGAAGGAGAGAAAGAAATACAGACACCAAGCGACAGGAGGTGGTTGTGAGCATCCACAGAGCAGAGCCAGCCACTTTAGAGGTGCCAACATTGTAGGCTTATCATCACTTGGCTTACTCAGTTGTCTCCCATTTTTCTTTGTTTTTACTTCCCATCTTGATGAGAACTTCTCATCTTTTCAGTGATGCAGAACCAAAGAATCATGACCACTTGTTTTCATGTATGCAGTTAAGGTCATTCATGAAAGTTGAGATTTGGACAGTCCTTTTTTCCTCATTGAGAAACTGGAAAAACATGACCCCCAAGCCTGTCATCTTTCACAGTGTTCATATGTTTTACCACATACACACTTCTCCTTTTGTTGGTATTTTTGTTTATGATGAATTTAAGTATGATAGTAGGAAATATTTGTACCACATTGAGGGGAAAAGGAAAATAAAGTTTACATGTACAGTATGACCACCCCAAAGATGTCTTGTAAGTAAGACCAAACGGAAGTACAGCAGAACATTAACAGTGATTGTTTTGAGTGATGGAACTATGGATGATTTTTTTTTACCATTGAAAAGTTAACATTTTTTGAGGATAGATTTTACTTTTATTAATGTAAAATTTTAAATAATATTGTATAGGTGATTTCAGAAAAGTATTTCTTGATCTATGATGCTTATATAAAGTACTTGTGCGTTTTAGCTAGTTTTTTCCATAGAATTTCAAAAAAGAAAGCACTGATTAACATATCTTATGTCTTACACTACATTCTTTTAAGAATTTTTAAACCTGTGTCTCTTTAAGTTACATGAAGATAATTTTTTCCTACAAATGCCATGGAGTTTCTCCTAATCTTTTATCAAAACACTCAACTTTTAAAACGCATTTTGTGTTTTTATCCTAAGAGTTCAAATATTGACTCTCAAATGAACACATAAGAACAAACTTATAATGTATATCCAGATAAATAGCTATTAATCAATGATACATCCCATGATCATTAATATTTAAATAACCTTTTGTTTTGATTCACATTATGGCTTCAATATGCTATTTGAAAAAGACTAAGAATTAAGAGAAATCTATAACAACTAAAGAATCTTTTCTAATTATAAATTTTCATTTCACTTATATGCAAATTTCAGTTACTATATTCTTAGCAATCAAATTCAAATTCTTAGATCTCAAACATGAATGAGGACTCTAAGAAAAATATCAAACTTCTATGTTAAATTTGTTCTTTTTGCTTTTTGTCTTTCTGGCACTTTCATATTTAGTCATCACATTTCCTATTCTGCTTGCTCAGTTTCCACATACAACCAGATCAGCAGAAAGGGAGGGAAAGCATCTCATTTGAGGGCAATGAAGGAAAGAATCTCTCTTTATTGCTCCCTCTCTCTCTCCCTCTCTCCTACATGAACTCACGAAGTAGAAGAGGGTTCTCTGCCTGCAAATGCTCATTTGGAATTCAGAATACATTTTACCACAGAATTAAGAAGAAACTCTAACAATATAAGCAATATAGTTTACCTTCATTGTGGGTTAAAATGAGAATTTGTGGGCTGGCCTGGGAATCCAGTTTCACAACACTGCACAGATGGGAAATGTTCATTCTGAAATCTTAACAGCTGTTTTCCAAGGACATTGTTGGAGCACGTTGGATTGTGTGGGTCTGGGACCGCCTGCCCTCTGCAGGGCTGTGCTTGGCAATTTGGAAGAGACAAGGAGGAAGGAGGCCTGACCTCAAGGCATTTGCAGGCTCCATTGGGAGACAGGGCCCACAAAGAAATGATTATTTCAAGAGAGAAATGGTTGGTGGCTCCACTCCCAGGTAACATTTTAATACATTTATTTACCTGTTTGTTCAGCGAACAGGTTCAGTGTGTTTCTTGACTCTATATTAATTATCTCTCTCTTTTTTATGTTTTGCATAATATTTTCTAATGTAAGTATTACATGATTATAGTAGAATATTAGAGCAATACAGGCCTATTTTGTAGTGACAAAATCGGAAAGCACTGGAATGTCTGTCGGTAACTGAATACTTGAATAAACCGTGGTTGATCTGTTCTATGGGATGCTATGCACAAATAAAAAAGAACACATTAAGACTTTCTGTTGATCTAGAGAGGAGACCAGGATGTATTTTAAAGAATGAAAATGACGATGCAAAGAGGTGTTCATATTATGATCTTATTTTTGCAAAGACAACCCCCAAAAAAGACCCCCCAAAAAAGTGCTTGAATTAAAAAGGATAAAGGTATATATACAAAGCTGTTAATATTGGTCACCTTGAGGACAAGTGAGTTATTAATTTTTTTTATTTATCTTTGTATTGAGAAAAAATGATAATTTTAAAATGAAAATCTGGGAATACAGAACAAATTAAAGAGAAAATTTAAAATCACTTTGATTTCCGACTTTTATTTTGTTAGGATAGTGTGTGTGTGTGTGTGTGTGTACTACTCTGGATAGTTAATTATAAGTAGATTTTTCTTGACTGTCCACTATGTTTATGTCACTTCAAGCACCTTGTGGCAAAAGTGCTTTAATCCAAAGCCACCCAATAGACCCACAGTGGAGACACTTTTAAGCAGGCAGTCATTTCAGTTCCCTTTGGGATCTGCCTACTCTCCCTGTGGGAATGGCCCATCTTAGCCCTTTCTGTATATCTCTCCCACCTAAATGGAAAGGAAGACTTTCCTAAAGTGTAAAAATGTGATAATAAAGGGTGTTGTTCTCATGCCAGAATCCCTGCTCTCCTTAAGGGTTCTCTGCTTTATACTGATGAATTTCCCAACATTGTCTTAAAGAACCAACATGGCTTCCCACCAGGCAAGCTAGATGTACTCACAGGAAGGAAGCAAGCAGATAATGGAGTCTGGTCTGCTAACTGCATTTTTTTTTAAAGATTTTATTTATTTATTTTGACAGAGAGCAACACAGCGAGAGAGGGAACACAAGCAGGGGGAGTGGGAGAGGGAGAAGCGGGCTTTCTGTGAAGCACGGAGCCCGATGTGGGGCTCGATCCCAGGACCCTGGGGTCATGACCTGAGCTGAAGGCAGACGCTTAACGACTGAGCCACCCAGGCACCCCTCTGCCAACTACATTTTAAGAAAAAGCTGTATACATTTCTGCTCAATATTGCTTGTAAGTCCATGACACTAGTTCAGTGGCCTCTGAAAAAGTGAATAGCTTAGTCCAGTTTTCTCTGTATTTCTTCTGAAGAATTATTCACCAGGAGATAGACATCCATTATATCAACATGACACTTTCATCAGCACAAAACTGAACAATTCCAGATAGTAAACAACAAAGCATAGCCAGAACTACCAAAGGAAAAGCTCAGAAGGCTTCCCCGAGGTAGTAGGATTTGGGCTGTACCTTAAAGAATAGGTTAAAAACAGAGTAATTAAAAATATGTATTTGTGTGTGTGATTAATAGCCAGCTTTAAAAAGCCTTGACAGAAGCTTTCAGCCTTTAAAATGTCCTCTCATCCCACAGAGAAGACCCATCTAACAAATTCATCTGGCCCTATCGTCCAAGCTAGTTCTGTATTTAAGCCAAAGAAATTTTGTTGAAGTATACATTAAATGTATTGATAGAGTTGGGAACTAACTTTTTCCATTAAAAATTGGAGATGGGGGTGGAGAGAAAGACTCCTAGATCCAACATGTGGAAGAAATATGTTTACTATGATCTCTAAGATCTTTAGCCTCTAAAACTATAGATGGAAAACTATTTCCCTGTGATATTTCAACTGATTCCTTAGGAATGAAAGAGAAAAGTTACAGTCACCAGATCAGTGCCTGTAGATATAAATTTTTTGGATCCTTTTAGGGCACACAGCAATGGGCAGCTGATACAGTGATGGTGATGAACTTATTCATGGTCATGTTCAGGATGTACAGAAGAGTAGTCTCAACTTATCAACTCAGCATTCCACTCACAAGTGATGACTTTGATTACAAATCTGTGTCTATTCCATGATACCAAACAGCTGGTGGAAACTTAATACCTATTGCCTAGATGTTTAGTTGTGGTCGTGTAGGCAAAACACCTGTGCACTAACCTAGTATTTTATCCAGATATTTGATGGTGTATGCCTATGACCCTTTCACTATATACATTATTTCTTCCTGTTAGCCTAAATAAAGCCCAAATTAGATTAAAATTCAATTTATCTCCAAGTTTAGGCTTTAATTAAACAAAAATAAAGGAATTCTAAGAATCCATATATGGCGAGTCATGTTTTCTGCTATAAAAATGTGAGAGACTCTTGAGTTCAGAATAACAGAGTAAACACAAACCCACGCAACCACCTTTTGTCAAAATTCACCAAGAAATTTCAGGGAGAACAGGTAACAGAAATGTATATCGATCATTAGGAAGCTGAGTGATGTCCATACCCACAATATATGGAAATAGATTTTGGAAAGAGGAATAACAAAGAGCAAGGAGCAAAGGCTGAGCAAAGAGAAGGAAAGTCAAACCTTAACACCTGCAAAGGGAGTTGGAGGGATATCCAACAGAAGTGAGCTAATTTTCCACACAGGACCCAGAAAACACACAGGAATAGGAAACACTGGGTGGGGCAGCAGGATTAAATTAAAAGTCTATCTAAGGAGCAGTTAGGTCCTTACAGTTCTCCACCCTTATCTAATTCCCAAGTAGTTCGTTGACTTCTCCTTTCCCTCCAAATACTGAAATGGGCGGAGGTGGAGTTCCTTTTAAAGCAAGTGAATTGAGGTAGTCTGTATGCTGAACAGTGAAATCTTCAACTCCCTTCCACTCTCAGACCCAGAACACCAACATCCAGAGTAAAATTCCCAGATTGGAGATTGGAGGATGCTACCCCAGAGGAGATACTGGCCAACAGTGATATTTGGAGGGCCTCAGTAGAGAACCATCTGGTCCCCTCAGCTTGCCTCAGTGAAGACCACCAGTGTGTAAGCCCCTGTCCAAAGAGCTTCTGGCTGGGTCAGCTTTTTGGTGCCTTAATCTTAAGAGTGAACACCTTAACATAACCACAGTGAAAATAAAAAGAATAAAGAATTCCTGCAACAAAGATGATGCAGAAAAGAAGACTTAAAAAAAAAACAAAAAAAACTTTCATTAACATCATTAAAGATATGAGGAAAGATATTGCATCTATAAAATAGGAACAAAATGATATAAAAGGAACCAGTGGAGAACAAGAAAAAGTTCCTAGAAATTAAAATTAAGACAGAATGTTTAAAATTCTATAGAATAATTGGAAGACAAAGTCAAGTAAATCTCACATAAAGTACAATAAAATAAGCGAAATGGAAAATAGGAAAAAATATGAAAAATGAATGCTCTATGTAAGATATTTGATATGTAGAAGAAATTCCAGAAAAATGATAATTAAGATAACAGTGGACAGATAAATTAGTAAAAGCATAAGGAAAATTCTTCAGGACATTTTGAGGAACATGATTTTCCAAATTTAAAAGGTACCCCAGTATCTAGCACAATGTGTGAAGGAAGATATATGAAGATCTATACCAAGATTATCATCACAATGAAGAACGGAAACGACAGTTTGGCAATGAAAAAGTCACAAGGACTATGCTTGACCTCCTGCAGTAAGCAACTAGAAGCCTGGACAAAACATGAAACAACTGGTTTCAGGCATTGACTAGCATCCTTGAGAAAAAGGGAAACAAATAAGCCAGTGCTGTTCTCTCTGTTAGAGGCAATTTCCACACTGTGGTTGCAGTGATGGGGGATGGGGTGGGGGGGTGGGGGTTGGGAGGAGATCAAACAGAACCAGGAAAGGGAATAAGGAAACAAATATGACAGGTCAGAGAGGCTGAGGGGCTGGGAGTTGTGAGGCAGAGCTCTTAAAAAGAGGTAGTTATATAGAAAAAAGTTCCAGAAACGTGTATGGTCCCCTTTAGTGTTTGCTGACTCCTGAACCAGGCATGTGGAAACCAGTACTCCAAAATGCTGGACAAAGAATGACTGGCAAATTAAATATTCCCAGAGCTCACACAGACCTTAAAATTGAACATTCATCCTGCAACAGGCAGAATGAAGAGGGCTTACTGATCATCCAAGGCATTTACGCCTCTCAGGTAGGGCTGAACAATCCCTGGAGTAAAGGCTACTTTCTTATGTCTTAGCAAAGCTTAAAAACAGGCCTTAAAGGGATAAAGCTGATATGCAAGTAAAACTACTTGTTCAAACAAAGCCAAAAACTCATTAAGGTAAGACAAAAAGCAAACAAAATCCAGACATTCAACAACATAAAATACACAGTGTCTAAAATCTAATAAAAAATTACTAAACATGCCAAGAAGTTAAGAAAATGTGACCCATAATCGAAGGGGAAAATAAATCAAGCAATAGGAACAGACCCAAATAAAAGCCCCAGATGATGGAACTAGCAGACAAGGATTTTTTTAAGCTATTAGAATTGTGAACACATATTGAAAGGAAAACATGAACTTAATGAGGAAATACATGGAAGATATCAAAAAGAACCAAATAGTGAAATTTCTAATATAAAAAGTACACCATCTGAAAAAAAAAGTTTAACTAGATGAACCCACACCCAGATCTTGGCTTCCAAATCCATTCTCCAATAGGAGAAACCAGGGCTCTTTGAAGATCAAAATTACCATGGTTGGTCATAAATCATGTTGATAGCATACATCCTTAATATGATGTGATGAGAATGGCACTTGACCTCTGTAGTCTTCCTCCCCCAAACCCATAACTTCAATGTGGCAGGCAAAATAATGGCCTCCAAAATGTTCACCTTTCAAAGCCCAGAACCTGTGAATATATTATCTATGTCAAAAGGGACTTTACAGATGAGATTAAGGATACAGACTTAGAGGCAGAGAGATGATCTTGGATTATCTGGCTAGACCCAAACTAATTGCATGAGTCTTTAAAAGTGGAGACCCTCTACCGGCTCTGTGATCAGTAGAGGGAGAGAGAGAAAGATGTGACAGTGGAAAAAGGGTCAGAGAGATGGAAGGGTCAGAGAGAGCTCCTAGGTCTGTAGATGAAGGACGAAACTACCAGCCAAGAAATTGTAGATGGCTTCTAGCTGCAAAAGACAAAGACACAGAGTCTCCCCAGAGCTGCCAGAAGGGGTCACAGCCATGCTGACACCTTGATTTTGGCCCAGTGAGACTCATGTCAGACTTCTGATATACAGAATCATAAGAAATAAATTTGTGCTATTTAAGCCACTAAGTTTGGAGTACATTGTTACCCCAGCAGTAAAAAACACATACATTAAGTCTAACCATGAGAAAAACATCAGACAAACCCAAACTGAAAGACATCCCACAAGATGCCTCCTCAAAACTGTCAAGATCATCAAAAACAAAGGAAGTCTGAAAAACTCACAACCTAGAGGAACCTAGGGAGACATGATAACTACATGTAATGTGGTATCTTAGATGGGAAAAAGACCTTGGATAAACTAAGGAAATGTGAATAAAGTATGTACTTTAGTTAATAATAATGCATCAATATTGATTCATTATATTTGTAACAAATGTGCTACAGTAATGTAAAAAGTTAACAAAAAGGGAAACAGTGAGAAATATACAGGAACACTCTGCACTATCTTTGCAATTTTCTGTAAATCTAAAAATGTTCTAAAATAAGTTTCAAAAAATTCACTGGATAGGATTAGCACCAGTTTAAAAAGAGAAGACAAAGCAATATGAAGTCATAGCAATACAACCTATCCAAAATAAAGCACTGCGATTTAAAAAAAAAAGAAAAGGACGCCTGGGTGGCTCAGTCAGTTAAGTGGCTGCCTTCAGCTCAGGTCATGATCCCAGGGTCTTGGGATCGAATCCCACATCAGGCTCCTTGCTCAGCGGGGAGCCTGTTTCTCCCTCTGCCTGCCCCTCCCCCTGCTTGTGCTCTCTCTCTCTCTCTCTAACAAATAAAGAAATAAAATCTTAAAAAAAAAAAAAAGATTGAAAGGGGTGCCTGAGTGGTTCAGTCAGTTGAACACCCAACTCTTGATTTCAGCTCAGGTCATGATCTCAGGGTTGTGAGATCAAGCCGTGCATCGGGCTCCATGCTCAGCACTGAGTCTGCTTGAGATTCTCTCTCCTCCTCCCTCTGCCCCTCCCCCATTGCTCACATGTGCTCTCTTTCTTTCCCTCTCTAAAAAAAAAAAAAATACTGAAAGAAGAAATAAACAGAGACTGAGTGATCTTTGGGAAATGCAAAGCAATCTGACACATGCATAACTGAAGCCCCAGAAAGTGAGGAGAAAGGAGACCAGAAAAAAAATCTTTAAAGAAATAATGACCAAAAGTTTTCTAAGTTTGATGAAACCCTCAAATGCAAGAAGCTCAGCAAACCCTAAGGAAAATAACCAACCGAACAAAAAACACAGTAAGGTATATTATAATCAAATTTTGAGAACACATGATAAAGAGAAAAATCTTAAAAGCAGCAAGAGAAGAAAAAATATTATACAGAGAAGAACAAAAATAAAGAAGACAGCAGACTTCTCATCAGAATTTTGCAAGCCCAGAAGACAATGGAATGGTACTAGTTAATGGTCAGATTGATGAATTCAATTTTAAAAAGCAGCACAAAGCAAAAACATAATTTTTTAAAGATTTTATTTATTTATTTGTCAGAAAGAGAGAGCAGCAGACAGAGGGAGAGGGAAAAACAGGCTCCCCACTGAGCAAGGAGCCCGATGCAGGACCCGATCCCAGGATCCTGAGATCATGACCTGAGCCAAAGGCAGATGCTTAACCAACTGAGCCACCCAGGCATCCCCGCAAAAAGCATAATTAAACAAGTGGAACTACAACAAAAAGCTTCTGCACAGCAAAGGAAACCATCAACAAAATGAAAAGACAACCTACTGAAATGGGAGAAAATAATTGCAATTCTTGTATCTCATAAGGGGTTAATATCCAAAATACATAAAGAACTCCTATAACTCAAAAGAAAAAATACCAAACAATTCAATTAAAAAGTGGGCAGAAGATCTAAACAGACATTTTTCCGAAGAAAATATACAGATGGCCAACAGACACATGAAAAAATTCTCTACATCATTAATCATCAGGAAAATGCAAATCACAACCACAATGAGATACCTCCTCACACCTGTGAGGATGGCTAGTATCAAAAAGACAAGAGATAACAAGTGCTGATGAGGATGTGGAGAAAAGAGAACCCTTGTGCCCTGTTGGTGGGAATGTAAATTGGTGCAGCCGCTGGGGAAAACATTATAGAGGTTCCTCAAAAAATTAAAAATAGAACTATCCTATGATGCAAGAATTCCACTTCTGGGAACTTATCTGAAAAAAATTTAAACACTAACTCAAAAAGATATGTGCACCCTCATGTTCATTGCAGCATTATTTATAACAGCTAAGATATGGAAACAACCTAAGCGTCTATCTATGGATGGATATGAAAATTATGGCATATATACACTGGAATGCTATTTATCCATAGAGGAGAATGAAATCCTGCCATTTGCAAATATATGGATGGACCTCAAGGGCATTATCCTAAGTGAAGTAAGTCAGAGAAGAAGAAATACTGCATGATCTCCTATATGGGGAGTCTAAAACAAAACAAAACAAGCTCATAAATAACAGAGAACAAATTGGTGATTGCCAGAGGTAAGGCATGGGGGGTGGAAGACATAGGTGAACTGTTCTTTGTTTTTTTGTTTAAATAAATGGACATTTTAAAAACCAGAAAATGGAAATTAAAGGTTGGTTTTTTTTTTAAATGACATTGTAAAACAATAAGAAGAAAATATCTTGGAGTGGATAAAATCAAAATCTTGGAAATCATTGAAGAAAAAATTTAATAAATTTAACTACATATAAATATTTTTAAATTCAACATGAAAAAACATAAACAAAATAATAAGACAAATAGCAAACTGAAAACAAATATTTGTAACATATATAACAAGGTCCTAATTTCTATGAAATAAAGAATAAATAAGATTTCTTCCAAAGTCTACTTATAAAAAGACCAAAACTGCAATAGAAAAATGGGCAAGTACATAAACAAAGGGAGATATTTCACAGAAAAAAAATGGATAATAGACATTTTATAAAGATATTTGACTGCAGCTATAATTAAGTAAATAATCCTTAAAATAAAAATTTTTAATAAATGATTTTGGCAAAGATCAAAAGGCCTGATAGGAAATAATCTTCTGCAAGTTCAAGGGAAACAGATGCTCTCACACACCTCTTGTAGGACAGAAAATTGGTGCAACCCCTTTGGAGGGCAACTTGACAATATGTATCTTAATGTAAACTTCCCATACACTTCAACGCGGCATTTCTCGATATTCATTGTATTGCTATCTTAGTAGATATAAGCTAAGGCATGCAGTATTCATTGCAGCATTGTTGTTCATATAAAAATGTGTAAATAATCCAAAACTTAAAAAATAAAAGCCCTGTAGTGGACATAAAACTTAGAATTTAGTTAAAAAGACAAGATTTACATACTGGGATCAATTAGGAAATTATCCTAGGGCAATGTATCAACTTGGGCATTGTATGTAGGCAAATAATGCTACTGATCCCCTAAAGTAACTTTTTTTTTTTTTTAAGATTTTATTTATTTATTTGACAGAGAAAGACACAACGAGAGAGGGAACACAAACGGGGAGTGGGAGAGGGAGAAGCAGACTCCCCGCCGAGCAGGGAGCCCGATGCGGGACTCGATCCCGGGACTCCAGGATCATGACCTGAGCCGAAGGCAGTCGCTTAACCAACTGAGCCACCCAGGCGCCCCTAAAGTAACTTTTTAAAAAAGACAGAGTCCACCGTTGTAATGGGTTAAATAGTGGCCCCCAAAAAGACATGTTCATGTCCTGACACCCAGAACCTGTGAATATGATCTTATTGGAGACTGGGCCTTTGTGGACATGGTTAAGTTAAGGAAATTGAAATAAGATCATTCAGGATTATTCTGGTGGGCCTAAATCCAAAGACAAGTGTTCTTATGAGAGACAGAAGAGGAGAAGACATACACAGAAAATGTCGGGAAGACAAAGGCAGAGAGAGATTGCACAGGGAATGCTTGGAGCACCAGAAACAGAAAGAGGCAAGGAAGGATTCTCCTCCAGAACATTTGGAGGCCAAGAACTATGGTAGTTTTTATGCTTTTGCTATATATACATGTTACTAACTACTGATCAACCACCCCTATCCTTCAAAGTACACAAAATCAGATAGATGTAAGATCTTTAACCCTACAACTGTACATTATTTCATTTAATACCCAGATTCTTGGGGTGCCTGGGTGGCTCAGTCGTTAAGCGTCTGCCTTTGGCTCAGGTCATGATCCCAGGGTCCTGGGATCGAGCCCCGCGTCGGGCACCCTGCTCAGCGGGAAGCCTGCTTCTCCCTCTCCCACTCCCCCTGCTTGTGTTCCCTCTCTCACTGTGTCTCTCTCTGTCAAATAAATAAATAAAAATCTAAAAAAAACCCAAAAAACAAAAAACCCAGATTCTGGGTTGGTTAGAATTTCATCATACCTCATCTCAACTTCATGGGCCTATGCGGTCCCATATGGGGTCCTGGGTGATTTATCCCCTTTCCAAGTTGATCTGTTGTCACTATCAGACAAATTTCTGACCTTGTATCTTTATTCCTATTCAATGCCAGGAAAGATAAAGGGGTTGGGAGAAAATGGAATGGCACATAAAGACTAGTATTCACTTGGTTTTTTTCTCTCTATACCTACGAATAAGTTTTAAAAATCTTTTTGATATATTAATACTTTTAATGAGGACAACTAAATAGACTAAATGTGTTTTTAGAGCAAAAATAAGGCCAGTGATCTTGATAAACCCTCATCAGTAGACATATTTTAGCTATTTCATGTGGCTCAACACAAATATGAATGCACACACCTCGAGCTCCCCCCCACACACGTATCCTATCACAGACTCATTAACAAAACTTAGACACTCACTTTAATGATACTATCTGACCTATTTTTCATAGAATGACCCATTTTTCTGAGGGACTTAGACCAAACCAATATTCCCAGGTTTGGGACCACCAAAGAAGGAAGGAAGTGTACAGAACTAACATTTACTGAGTAGATATTATGTGCCAGGCACTCTGCCAGATGCTTAACCTTCCTATCACCCTGATAGGTCATTCCCTTTGAGGTTGAGGCTGCAATTCCATTTCAGTTTTTTATCATCTCTGCCTGGCCTGCTGGAATAGGTTCCTTACTGCTATCTCTGCTTCTACTTCCGTTTCCTGACAGCCCATTCCGGGCTCAGATGCACCGGAGTGTGATTAAAATAGAAGATCGTGTTGCTTTCCTGCCTGAGCCCCTTCAGGCATTTCCCATAGCAATTAGAATGAAATGCACACTCTCTTCAATGGCCTACAAACCTCTGCATGTGGTCTGGCCTGCACCTACTTAGCTCTCTCTCACTTCATCCGGGATGACGCTCTTTCCCACTCACGCACGATGCCAGCCACAGCTCAGGGGTCAGCACATTGCAGCCCATAGGCAAACAGCTGACCACCTGTTCCTGAGCTGCCCCTGAGCTAAGAATGGTTTTTACATTTGTAAAATGCTGGAAAGAACCAGAAGAAGAACAGGATTTGGTGACATGTGGAAATGATTGGCAGTTCAAATATCAGGGTCCGTAAATAAAGTTTTATTGGAACCCAGCCATGCTCATTCGTGTATGCACTATCCGGGACGGCTAGGTGGTCTCTACTAGGTGGTCCTTGGCAAGAAAAGTTTGCGGGACGCTGCTTTAGTCACACTGGTCTCTTTTCTGTGCATTCTATCCTCGGGGTTTTCTATTTCCTGTTTCCTCCTCCTGGAATATTCTCCAGCTCTCCACATGGTTGGTGTGTTCTCATAGGGTCTCATTATCATGGCAAAACCAGCAGAAAGTCACGTACTGTTAGATTGTATCTCTCACCTATGAAAGGATCAGTCTCCGATCCCTGGATAAAGAGATTAGATTTCAGATTCTTCCTTTCCTATCTGGCAGCAACAAGGAAACAAGAAGCTTTTTGGAGGCCAGGGTTGGCTCTGAACTCCACTGACCTGGTGATTCCCTCTGCAGCCGGTGTGAAATGGATGTCCCTCACCTGTCGCACCCAGGATTCAAAGAAGCTGGAGGAGAGACTGCGTGTCCCATCTTCCAGACTTGAGGGAACAAAATGGAAGCTTCAGAGACTCCTCTCAGGCCATTTCAGCCACATCTCTGTCCCATTATAGCCAGCAAAGGTGCACAGCACAGAATTCTTGGTGTAATCTGTGGACATGGGAATGCAAAGGAGGATGAGGTTTCTATCATTACAGCAGACTGGTGCGCGGAACACGGTAGCCCTCGGGATAATAGGTAAAAACATTCAGTTTGTGGTGTTGTCAAAGTGCACAGATCTTGGCTCAGGAGACCTCCTCTCTCCATATCAGCTGCAGGACCATGCCAGTCGTTGGCCCACTCTGAGCCAGCTTCCTCTTCTGTAAAATACCAACTTGCCTAATCCTCTTTCAGAGTCCTAAGGATCAAAGGAGAAAACATTTGTAAAACTGCTTTGCAAACTAAGTCTTAAAGAATAGAAAGTATTCATGAGCCTTCTCTTAATACCATAAAACAAGAACACCATAATCTTTTTTTTTTAATTTTTTAAGATTTTATTTACTTATTTGAGAAAGAGAGAGCAGGGCGAGTGAGAGAGAGCACAAGGTGGGGGGGAGGGAAAGGAAGAAGGAGACTTCCTGCTGAGCAAGGAGCCCAATGCGTGGGCTCAATCCCAGGACCCCGGGATCATGACCTGGGTCGAAGGCAGGCGCTTAACCAACTGAGCCATCCAGGCACCCCAAGAATACCATATTCTGTTTAATAAATCCCACTATGACAACCCCCACAATTTTGTGCATATTTTAAGACTTTTTAATTAAATTAGTATGTCCTTAAATGTATTATGTTGTTCTGAAAATAGATGAAGAAGGGGCACCTGGGTGGTGCAATCAGCTGAGTGTCTGACTCTTGATTTCGGCTCTGGTCATAATCTCAGGGTCGAGAGATCGAGCCCTGCGTCGGGCTCTGTGCTCAGCTCAGAGTCTGCTTGAGATTCTACCTCTCTCTCTGCTCCCCCACCCCCGTTCATGCTCTCTCTCTCTCTCTAAAATAAATAAGTAAATATTTTGAAAAATAGATAACCGTATGTCTGTTACAGCCTGTGTGAGGGCCCCGTCCCTGGGGTGGGGAGACGCGGGGCCAAGTGAACGCTCTGGCGTTCTGGAAGCCAGAACGTATGAAGTTGCTTTCTGGAAGCCAGCTTTCTCATCTGTGAAATTGGGACAATATGCTCTATCTTTCAGGGTGGTTGTGAGTAGAGATAACCACTCTGTGCACTGCTCAAAGGGAAGCTACTCCTGCTGCTTGAAAGGGCCGGGTCAGTAACGACAGAGATGTACCCTTTGGTAAGATAGTCCGGTCTGCAGGGGCGCCTGGGTGGCTCCGTCGGTTAAGCGTCTGCCTTCGGCTCAGGTCATGATCTCAGGGTCCTGGGATGGAGCCCTGCTCAGTGGGGAGCCTGCTTCTCCTTCTCCCTCTGCCGATCCCTCTGCTGTGTGCACTCTCTCTGTCAAATAAATAAATAAAATCTAAAAAAAAAAAAAAATAGCCCTGTCTTCACTAGGTTGCAAAAGATACCAGTGTTATAGCCCAGCCGACACTAGAAGCTGACAAGTCTTAACTGGGGTCCTGGAGAGGATTCAAGATATGCAAGAATAGATGGAACCCAGGGGCCAACGTCACAGTGAGGATCTGCATGTGACTGAAGAGTGAAGGGTCCGGGGTCTGACTTCGATAATTCGCACGAGGCCGGTGCCCACGGGAATTGTTCAGCATGGGGCCCCAGGCCTAGAGAAGCAACCCTCGTTGTAGTCAAGAAGGAAAGCCAAAGCCTGAGCCAGAAAAGCTGAGCTGAGCACCAGGTTGGAAAAGTAAGAGTGAGAAACAGAAAGTAGGCCGCGACCCAGGAGAGGCCTGCGCGGGTGGTACGTGTAGATGGCTCACATGGGGTGTTCGTGCTAGGGTGTGGCAGGGGGCTCTTTTTCCCATGCCTCTGCGGAGCTAGCCCAACTGCCCACACCTTCCCGGATGGACCCTTGCCCAGCTGTCTGTCACACCCCAGTGGCATCCACAGCTCTGCTCTTGTTCTCACCTGTAAGGAACAAGAGAATCGAGTGGGGAGCTGGGGTTGGGCCAGGTGAGAGGTTGCTCACGCTGGTCAGCAACTGTAGGTGGGCAGGGAAACTCCAGGCCCTTAGCAATCTGGAAGATCTCCTTGGTACAGGTGGAGGGGACAGTTCCATGCATCAAAGGCCGATCTCCTTGCCCACCTACAAACCCAATTCCCTCAGCACAGATCTCTGTAGAAACTCACCAAGTGTCTTTAGAGACTTGGAGGTGGCGACAGACCAACTTCACAGACCTGGGGTCCAGTGTATGTGGCCTCTCCTCTGCTTCACGTCCACCTTCCCTTCCTGACCACCAGCACCAGCCGGCAGATAAGATCACCATGCAGGAGTTCAATATTCCCCGTCAATGTATAGAAGATGAAAGACAGTTTAGGATTACCAAAAATGTATAAAACAATGGGGTGTGCAAAAGATGAATACTGGACTTTGTGTACTCTTTCATTACAAATGTACTCCGTGAATTTTCAAGAAAATGTAGGAGCGCCTGGGTGGCTCAGTCGTTAAGCGTCTGCCTTCGGCTCAAATCATGATCCCGGGGTCCTGGGATCGAGCCCCGCATCGGGCTCCCTGCTCAGCGAGAAGCCTGCTTCTCCCTCTCCCACTCCCCCTGCTTGTGTTCCCTCTCTCGCTGTGTCTCTTTCTGTCAAATAAATAAAATCTTAAAAAAAAAAAAAAAAGAAAAGAAAATCTAGCATGTAGCATTTCTCAAACTTTATTGTACTAATAGAAAATGTTATGGGCTTCCTAATTCATATGCTGAAGCCTGAACCGCCAGTACCTCAGAACATAACTGTATTTGGAGACAGGGTCTTTAAAGAGGCAATTAAGTCCAAGTGGAGTTATCAGAGTGGGCCCTAATACAATGACTGGTGTCTTTATAAAAAGAGGACATTAGCACACAGACACAGAGGGATACCAAACAGGTCCAGGCACAGAGATGACCATCCGAACACACGGCAAGAAGGTATTTACCAGGCAAGGAGAGAGGCCTCGGAAGAGACCAACCTTGCCAACACCTTGGTCTCACACTTCCAGCGTCCAGAGCTGTGAGAAAATACATTTCTGTTGTTGAAGCGACCCCGTCCGTGGTACTTGGTTGTGGCAGCCCTTGCAAACAAACGCAGAAAACTTATTCGTATCTTAGTGATCACTTTGGGGTGTGCTGGAATAGCATGAATAATCGTTTCAGTACTATTTTATTAAAATTTCTTGCGGACGTTTATTCATTTTTATGCGTCGGTTCCCTGGTAGCCCCGGTCATAAGCACCGACTCACCCTACCTTCGGGTGAGTTCTTTGCCCTGGACTCACGCAAATGCTCCAAGGGGCAGGCTCTGCCATTACGGACAAACACGGTGCATTCTCAGGCTGCACCCCAATCCCCAGCCGGGGCCTTTGGGACTGTAGTGGCTTTGTACCATGTCAACACGGCTAAGCCGGAACCACGTTACCCGGAAGACGGGAGCAACCTGCGGAAGGCGGAAGCGACGCGGCGGCCATGATGGTAGCGGAAGGTCGGCGTCGGTGGCGGCTCGCACGCCGTGCCGTGCGTCTGCTGGCACACCGCGCCTCCAGCTCTCCTGAATCCTGGCTAGGTCTGTAAATGACTCCGTGACGAAGTGCACCAGCTCTTCCGCAGGTCTGCTTCATCGTCGAAGTCAGGACGGGAGGCAGAAAAGCCCAGTGTGGGACCTATAGGCCCCATCTCCTCGGGGCAGGTTCCAGTCCATTACTGCGCTCCTCGCAGCTCCGCTTCGCATCCGTCTTCTCCTCCTGAAGCCTGCCCAGCCTGCTGACTTCAGACCCACGTCTTGACGCAGGGACAACAGATTGCACAGGCTGCTTAACCAGCTCCCATAATCATGTACATTCTAATCCCTACAATAAACTCCTTGTTTCACTCGAAGTGGTTTTGCTTCTCCAATCAAACTTTAATTGATACAGATTTTGGAACCAGAGTGGGGGCTGCAGCAATGAAAACCTAAAACATGTGCACTGGCTTTGGGACTGGCCTTGAAACGTCTGTCAGCAAAGACTTAAATAAACATGAGGAAAATATTATTGGAATATGAAAGAAAGGAGACATTTTTATGGAGTGGCTAAGAGAAGTTTAGCAACATTGACACCCACGGTAACTTGGAAAATAGAAAACCTACCAATGAACCGTGTGATCTGGCCAAGGAAATTTCCAGGCACAGTGTTGAAAGTGCCACCTGGCCTCTTCCAGCTGCCTACAATAAAATGAGAGAGTTATAAAGATAAGCTAAAGAACAATTAATTATAAAGGTGACAGGACTTGCAGAGTCTGAAAACAAAATGGCTTCTCATTCCCAGATGGCAAACAAATCTAAAATTAAGAAAAGGCTTCCGGATCTGGTTCCAGTAAAGATGGAGCGAGCAGATTCCATAGTCTCTCTCCCACTGGTTACATCTAAAAACACTAGACAGAACACATAAAGCAACTTAAGAGAACTCTGAAAGGTAATAATAGCAGGAGGATTAGGGAGGGAAATCAAAACTCCAGGAAAGGCCAATAAGGTGGTGAGAAGTCTGGGGTGTTTTTCCTCCCCCATCTCTTGGCATAAACTCACAACAACTTGAAACTCGGAACAGCTTAAGTTGCACAGACAGAAAAAGATCTGAGAGAAACCCTCTCTTTCTGATCAAAAGAATAGGGAGAGTGGAGTGCCTGGGTGGCTCAGTCTGTTGAGGATCTGACTCCTGATTTTGGCTCAGGTCATGATCTCAGGGTTTTGAAATGGAGCCCTGGGTAAGGCTCCATGCTCACCAGGGACTCTGCTTAGGATTCTCTCTCTCTCCCTCTGCTCCTCACCCCCCGCTCAGGCAGGCTCTCTGTCTCTCTCAAAAAAAAAAAAAAGAGAGAGAGAGAGAGAATAGGAAGTGGAGTCCCTTCATAAAAGAGAGCCATTAGGGAAATCCTCATTTTTGTTTCCTTCTGACCTGTCCTGATCCCATAAAGCATTGAGACTTAGGGGTCTTGGGGAGGGGATGAGTGTATTTTGCTTGTGGGAGGGGTGTGAGTCATTGTGGCCAGAGGGCAGACTGTAGCCACCTGTATAGGCCAAAGACCACCATAACAGTATCTCCCATCCCACGTACTCTTTTGACGATGCAATCTTATCATCTCCATTAAGAGGTGAAGTCTTGAATCTTGGTGGACCTTTGTGACTACCTCAGCCAATAGCGTATGGCAGAAGTGATACTATGGAATTTCCAACTCTCGGTTGTAAAAGGTGATGCAGTTTGCTCCTGGCTTTTTCTGCAGACATGTGCTTCTGGAGGCCAGCTGCCATGCTGTGCAGAAGCCCACAGCACATGGAGAAGCCATGCGTGAGAGTTTCCCGGTGGGCCCAGCTGAAATCCCTGCTGACAGGAAGCGTTAACCTCAGATTCCAGCCCCAGCCACCACCAGACTTCAACCACATGGAGGACCCCAAGCAAGAACCGCCTACCAAAGCCAAGTCAACCCCTACAATTATAAGAGATAACAATAATAAATATTTTTTGCTGTTTTATGCCACTGAAGTTGGGGTGGTTTGTTATATGGCAATGGGGTAACTAGAACAGAAACCATAAAAACAGCTGTTCTGGTTTCTTGCTCAACAGCTCTTTGGACTTTCTCCAAATCTATTCTCCTACCTCCCACTTGGAACAGCCAGCCCTGCATATTGATTGCCAAAGCTTTCCCACCCTGTTGTTTTCATACTGTGGTTCACACTTCTCATCTTGATCCTCATTGACTGGGAAACCCCGTAGCCCAGACACCAACACTAGGAATTGCCTCTGAGATCCATCCTCAAGCCACACCCTTCAGATGTGGGACCAGCTGAGCGGGAAGGAGGACCTGTCATGACTTGGGGATAATAAGCCCAGAGAGGTCAGAAGCTTAGTAGCCCCTTGCGAAAGTGAGAGAGAGTAATGAGTATAATTATAATTACCACACTACAGAAATCTAAAGAAATGTTGTCAAAAATACAGAATAAATCCTAAAGGGAAGAAAGAAAAATCAGAAGAAAAGAGGAAATAAAAGGGACATGACAAGAACATGGGAAAAATAGACACAGTGTTCTGAGAAATAAGGGGGAAGAGATAAAGATCAGGAGGCAAGAAATGGAAAATGAGGGGTGCCTGGGTGGCTCAGTCGTTAAGCATCTGCCTTCGGCTCGGGTCATGATCCTAGGGTCCTAGGATCGAGCCCCACATCGGGCTCCTTGCTGCTCCGCTGGAAGCCTGCTTCTCCCTTTCCCATTCCCCCTGCTTGTGTTCCCTCTCTCGCTGTGTCTCTCTCTGTCAAATAAATAAAATCTTAAAAAAAAAAAAAAAAAAAGAAATGGGAAATGAGGGCAGAGACCCAGGACAATGCCTAATTCTTGAGAGGCAGCCGAAAAGACCTGCTGAGGCATACAGATGTGTGTGGAGCTCTGAGACAGCCAAGATGTTGTACAAAAAATGTGCTAGCACTTTACTGTATGTAATCTATACTTCGAAAAAGTGAACAAGAAGAAAAAAAAAAAAAGCCCTAAGTGGACTAATGTATACCGATCGTGTGCCTCTGTTGTCAGAGCAGTAACATTCAAGGCAGTCAGATATCTAATAATAATGCAAAACTAGGAGCTTTGGAGATGAGACCCAAAATTCTGAGTGTATTAGAGGAGAAGATTTGATAAGGCTGACTCTGCTTTCAATGGTACATACACTGATAGAGCATACTGAAGGATGGAAGTTGGCATCCCGACCTCTGTTAGGATGTTAATCATTTAAGGAACAAAACATGCTCTACCATTAAATAAATCATGCTGCAAGAAGATGAGAGCCATGACAGAGGTCGAGAAAAGCAGTAACAAAATAAGCAATACAGAGAAAAGCAAGAGTCTATAGACTGTGTCCCCACTTTACAGAAAGACCCCACCCAAAGACACATGTTCTTTCCTACCCAAAGCCCTTGAATGAGAAAACATTATCCTACTAATCTGAGACAGATCCCAAGAGAAGATGACATAATCTGGCTTCACTTCTCATAGCACCTTGGTTTGAAAGGGCATTTGATGGAACATTCCAGCCAGTGTGCTTGAGCAAATGGGGTACAAGTGGGCCAAAATATCGAGTCCCTCATCCCTGGGAGTGGCCATGGGCAGCCCCATGCATTTACCCCAGCATGCAATATACAAATCTTTTCTATCATTATGATTTTCTACATGTGTCCAGTGAGGTAGGGAAAGCTGAGAGTTGTAGTTGAGTTGATCATTTATTGGCAAGGCCTTCTTGTAAGTAACAGGTCTATGCATAATCTACCTTGATTCCATCCTAGTTAAGGAGAAGCGAAATCCACTTCAAACTACTTTACTATCCACTTGGAACCCTCCCTCCAATCTGGTCTTTACTCCCAAATTTATGTGGGGAGAAGTAGACTAAGGTAGGGGAAGGGTAATGGAGTAAAGGCCTGTTTGTCACTGATCAGCTAAGTGACCTTGGGCAAATTACAAATATCATCTAATGAAATCCCTTCACTGTATCCATGAGGAGCCTAGACTGGGGTTAAATAGTTTGAAAGATCAAAGCTATGGCTAGGGGTAACAGCAAGACTACAACCCCTCTTCTCTCAGTGCCCGTATGGGGCTCCCACTGCCCTTGAACCAGACTACTGCCCTGCCTGCCCCGAGTAAATTACTCTCTTAAACAACAAAAGAAAAAAAGCACCATGTCCACTGTCACAGAGGGAAATCAGCAGGGCTGTGGTCCAAGAAGACTGGCTGGCCACCAGCAGGAAGGACAGAATGGGCAAAGGGCCTTGGCATACTCATCACATTTAAAGATCAGGGTTCTGCTTTGCTGATCCAGAAGCCCCAGAACTGGTTGCATCATGGGAGGACAGACTCACACCAGCTGTCCCCAAAGACCTGAAATATAAACCAGAACACCAATTTATTCCTTTATAAGGGGGAACAGGTCTTCCCAAGGACTATTTCCTCCATCTTCAGCAGCCCCCTCCAGTCATCCGGGTCCCTTAGGTGCTGACCTGAGGAGCATGAAATCAGAGCACTCCAGGGCTCCTTGAGACCTGACAAAAATCCTGCTCACAATAGGGGATCTGCGACTGCCGCTTACTTCTCCACCCCTGTCCCACCCGCTGCTGACTTCGGCCGTCTAGCTCCTCGCTTGAGAGGGCAGGGCGTCTTTCAGCCATCTCTCTCCTATTAACACTCGTCCTTCCCTAATAGAGCAAACACAATGATTCCTATTCCTTGTGGTAATAACACTTATGATGTTCAGTCTCAGATAGGCTTATATAGATGTCCTGATATAACACACTGATTAGCGGGGGCCCAGGGCAGGGGACATCTCTTATTTCCTCAGTCAATAATGGACTGACTATCCTTAGTCTGACTTCACTCGCTATCTTTTGAGACTTCCTCACTTGGTCCCAGAGGTGAACTTCATCTCAAAGCTATGTCTCTTCGTTACCCCACGCACCGACTACAGATTCTTCTAGAAGCCATGCCTAGTGACTAGTTTGTGTGCCACCCAAAGAATTTTCACTGACCCGATTTTGGGAAATCACGAAGGTTAACACACATTACAGTTGCTCACTTGGGATTTTTTTTCCTCCCTGTGGCACACGGGGCTGATTTTGCCGCACTGAAACACCCTTTAGTGTCATTTCTTCACTTCTTCCCATCCCCCCCCCCCCTTAGTCCACTTTCCATTTGTTTTCTTTTTAAATCTTTTGGCTACTTTGCTCCTGCATCTTTGCTCCGCGGCTCTCACACACAACTATTAGCTGCACCGACAAACCGCCTCACTTCCTCCTGGAGAGCCGCAAAGATGCTGCAGGGCCCCACTGCTAATTCTCAGCCGGGAAACTTCTTGGGGCCTCGATTTCCTCACCTGCAAAATGTTGACAGTCCCTTTTGTCACCTGTCTTCTTCTGAAGATCCCTGTGAAATTCAAATAAGATAATATAGCTAAAAATACTGAGAAAGACTTGGCAAGCCACACAAATGTAAGGAAAACATGCAGTCATTTGCAACACAAATAATTAGGCATTCATGTTCATTCATTTAAATGTGGCTTTGTTCCTTTCTTGTATCTAATTAAATCAAGAGAAATGTCAGGTGTAAGGTTCTTAGGGACCAGGATTCTATTTTTGCAGGGCAAGAGAAATATGCCCTCGAGTGCCTTGGAAATATAATTAATTTGGTTTTCTGTGCTTTAGGATTAAAGCCCTATCTGGAATTCTTATGGCTTTTTATCTTTTCCAACCATTTTGATGCTAATGTAGGAAAGTTCAGCAGGGATGAATATTCTAAATATATATTACTTTGTTTAATGAGTATTTTCATTAATAGTTATGGTTCATCATGTGACCGGCTTTTTCAAAAGCAAGAGTAGGTGGATGGCAAGCAAACCCTTGTGCTTGCTTGGAGAAGAAAATTTGGAGACCCAAATAAGTAAATTTAATTAGAGATTTCACATGGAATGATTGCAGGATGCAGACAAATCTCACCCTGCCTTGCAGTAGGAGGGCTTTGTCCTGGGGTGTAGCGTTTCCAAAGCCCTTGTTCATGGGAGCCATTTTCCCCTGCTGCCTAGAGGCTTTTGCAGCTGCTGTAAGGTGTAGAAATTTCATTTTAAACACAGAATATTCTCCAGCTCCTGTAATAACCTGCAGCTGTTTGACCACTCGCTGCAAGAGGTTGAATGTTGTGCATTGTCCCTGGAGCTACTTCAAAACCAAAGCAAAATATTTTCCACTTCCAAGAACCAGTGAAGGGCCACCTATCAGTGGAATTTAAAATATTTCTCCAATTAAGCCCCAGACCTATAGAGTCAGTTTTGAATGTGAGAACAAAGGGACAAGGAGTTAGTAGAGTTGCTCTAAAAAAAGCTGTTTTTGAGATGACAAAGCTCGCTGTTTGGGGCAACCTCCAGCCCTCTTTCTGAATGAGGAAACACCTGCGTGCACGGGGAGTACAAAGCCCTCATTCCCTCCAGGCAAAATGAGAGGGAAAAGTTTGGCGATTTTTCTGTGCTGTTATCGAATGGTCAACATCTGGAAGTGAATGCCCGAGTAACGAGTAGTATGCATCGCAGATAGACAATAAATTGTTGGTTGAATGGAGTAATTAGTGAACACCGTAACTTGAGGGAGGATTTCCTTTATAAAATTTCTTCCGTCTGAGTTCAAGTTTTTGCTTCAAATTCTAAAAATACATGGTTGTAACACCACTCGGGGAGGGGCACCCACAGATCAGGGAAAGGTGTATGCTCCTGGCAAGCCAGATCAGTTGAACCAAACCAGACTTGGCAAGCTAGATTAGCGGAACCAACGGGGTGAGAGAGGTCCCAGCAGATATCCCTTATACCCTGTGTCCTTTTTTATCCATGCATTTCCATTCCGGTGGCCATTAGACCCTGGATTATTGCTAGGCTAACACTCATTTTTCTTTTCAAATTGTTTAGGATTGACCTCACTAGAGTTGGTTACATTCCAAATAACTTACACCAAATATCTTTAACACTAAGTGTAAAACAATAGTATTTAGTTGTGTTCTGGAGGACTATTTGAGTAATGGTTACAGATTCTAGAATTAGAAAAAAGACATAATGAGTATGATTGTCATGGTCTTCTATTATCTATTCAAATCTGCTGTCTTGCTTTTGTTTCTGCCATAAAGATAGAATAGAAACAAAATGTCAAGGTCTTGTTTTTGCCACTGGGTTGTCATATGTATCAATTTAATTTTTCTCCTCCCAGATGAGGCCCAGGTGGCAAGTGGCAACTTTCAGAAAAATATTTACTTTCCACCAACCAAGATGTCCTTGACAGAGGTGACTTTGGGGCCTGGGATGCAAGGTTACACACGAGGATTTGGGGCACAGAGATGCTACAGCTGCCTCCTTCTCTCTCCTTGTCCCAACCCTAAGGATCTTGTTCAGGAGAAGAGACCCTGGGATTTGTCATACTGTAATGTTCACAGGAAACTCGATTTGGACCTGATAAAGCCAACCTTGCTGGGTTTTCTCATGTGAGTGCTAGCTAGTTATCTCTCTATGTTCCTTTAGTGCCAAGCAGCTTAGACACAGGGGTATGAGAGCCCTCAGAGTTTCCCAGAGTTGGACACTGGGATCGCAAAAGCAAATATCTTAACTCCAAGCTGCGACTCAGAGGCATGTGTAGAGCGTCTTCAACTTACTGCATTTGCCTAAGAGCTTCAGGGCCTTTCATAGTAGAGTCTTCAACCATAAAGGGAGTGACGATTGGGGATCCTTGTGAGGTACACTAAAAGGACACAGAAAAGAAGGAAAGCAATGAAGCAGGAAAAAAAGGAACATTCCTCCATCTACTCCCCTGCTCTATACCTAACCTCATAGCCCCACCAAGATCACAGGCCACAGCATCCTTCAGGGAGCTACGAAATTCAGGGGTCTCTTTGGACAACTCCTGTTTGAAGACGCCTGTGTTATGCTGAATGGTGGATCCAACCTGGAACTGCTTGCCTTTTCTTCTCTCTGCATCTCTGACATGTCTGAGCTGCTTTCTAGAGCGATCACTATGGTACACGTGGAACCTAACCACGTTGCTATGCCTCTTTTTTTCAGCTTCTATTACAAACTTTTTCCTCCTAACACATGAGGGCGTGGTGTGTAAACGTACATGTGAATTTTTTGATGCTGGAATTGAGAAGAAGGACGAAGCATTAAGGATGTCCCGGTTTTGAATATGCGGAATCAGCAGACCCTTCAGGGCACCTCTAGCAGAAAAAGTGAGACTCTTTGTATTCCAGCCTCTGTCACCTTTGTAGTTCCTGCTTCCGATCACTCGCGTGAGCTCAGACGGATGACCAGCCCTCAAAGACTGTCCTTGAGTGAAACTGAGATACTAAGGTAGAGTTTTTAAATGTGGACTTTCCTATTCAAGACTTCCCAACTCATTCCTGTCCCACCCATTTTGGGGGAGTACGGATAGATTCACTTGCTAAAACGGTGAGGCAAGTGCCCACAGCTGGCCAAGCTGAGCTGTTTCTGAAGCTCAAAGCAGCTATGACTCATGCCTCCTACAGTCCGTTAACTTCTCACTCTGACTCCTACAAACCCACTTATTTTCAAATTTGCTCAATAACCATGACATTCAAAGGCAACCTGCTCCATGCACAAGATATTGAGAAAACACACAGTGAGAGCTGAAAGTCCACAGAAGAAATGATGACCACAGAGCGAGGACTTTTTTCTTGGACTGTGGGAGGTAAAAAATAGCTACTAATAAGATACAGCAGCAAGTTTTAGGACATGCGCCATCCTGCCCAATTAAGGGAATGCAGTCATCCTAACTGGTGATTTTCAGGAAGTCACACCAGATTTTAATTGAATTTGCAGGCTCCTACAGGATTAGGAACAGAATACTTTGGTGCCCAAGGCAGACTGAGCTGGTAACAAAGAGCTGAAATGGTTTTCGGCCATAAAGTAGTGATGCTCAAACTTATTCTCCCTGTGACATTTCCAGAACCTGTAGCCAAAGTCACAAAAGGAACGTTAAAAATTTTTTTTCAGAGAAGGTTCTGGTCTTTTCCTGCATGGTTCCAACTGCCAGTGCAATAAAAAATGCAATGAATGCATAAAGCAGAATTGCAGCGGCATTTAAGAGAAAATTGGGGGAAGAATTGACAAAAAGAAACCATCACTTTGGTAGAAAGTCTCCAAGGAGCAAGTAACACCAGCTCCTACCATCCTTCCATGTGATTCCATGACTTTAAAGGGGTCTTAGAGCTGCCCAAATGCAGGAAATATTCAACAGATTCATTCAACAAATGTTTGTTGAGTGCCTACCGTGTTTCAGCACAGAGACACAAGGAGTTATGATCACAACAGTGAAGTCGTCACATCACATCGCTTTAACGTTTTAAGCACTACTCGAAAAATACGTGATCTCTTCTGTAGACATGGTGCTAGACATTCATAGATGGGGACTATTATCACCCCCATTTTATAGATGAACAAATAGGACTACAGAGGTTAAATAACTTGCCTGAGTTCGCACACTAATAAATGGCAAAGCCAATGTTCAAGCTCAAGTTTCTCCAGTTCCAAAGACCGAGGTTATAAACCCTGGGCCGCTAGCTTAACTGCCCTGGTTTAAGCTTCGTCCCTTCTTCTGTCCTCTTATTGTCTCTCTGTCTTCACTCTTTTCTTTCCCCTGTTCCTTTTTTACCTTTATTTTATTTTTTCAAGTCAAGTGTATAAAGGTATAATATATAAAAATAAAATTCACCCCTTTTCAGTACAGTTTGGTAAGTTTCGACAAATTATATGGTTGTTTCCAGCACCCCAAAAAGTTCTTCTTGACCTTTTACCAGTCAAGCCCTTTTCCTGTTTCCGGACCTTGATGATTATTAATCTGATTTTTCCCCTCTATCATTTTGCCTTTTATTTATTTATTTATTTTTTAAGATTTTTATTTATTTATTTGACAGAGAGAGACACAGCGAGAGAGGGAACACAAGCAGGGGGAGCAGGAGAGGGAGAAGCAGGCTTCCTGCGGAGCAGGGAACCCGATGCAGGGCTCGATCCCAGGACCCCGGGATCATGACCTGAGCCCAAGGCAGATGCTTAACGACTGAGCCACCCAGGTGCCCCTCCAATATAAGCTTTTAATGCCATAAATTTCCCTGTAAGCTCTGCTTTAACTGTGTCATAGAAATTTGATACATATACATGTCATATCAATCATTCATATTATAATTATGTTATAATTTTAATTAATTGATTAAATTATAATATTTCCTCATCTTCTTTGTGATTTCTTCTTTAATGTAAGTTATTTAGACAGGTGTTGATTAATATTCAAATATTTAAAGTTTTTCCAGATATCTTTTTGTTATTGATTTATAATTTAATTTTATGTGATAAGAAAACTTACCTTGTATGAATTTCTGCATTCCATATTTTTCTCCTCAAAGCTACACTCTAAATGAAGAATATCTCTCTACATTGCCATGGAGTGATGCCCAGAAAATAGTGTAAAAAAAGCAAGGTAGAATACAACTTATATATGTTTTTAAATGGAAGGATAAACCACAAAATTAATAAACAAAATGATTCCCTACAGAGTGAATTGAGGGAACCGCTTAGAAGTGAAAAGTAGAAATTAGATTCTTCAAATATACTTTGTTTTGTAGATTTTACTTTAGAAGCATGGTTATAAAACAAGATTGAATTGGAGTTAAGAGGGGGAAAGAAAACTCTTAAAATAAAAAACAATATGATCACAAAATCATAGAGACAAATAAAATGGTTTTGCCACGATGATTTGTATTTGCTTATAAAAATAAATATAAAATATAAAAATAAAAATAAATATAAACATAAACAAATGCTCCATTTAAACCTTCTTAAAAGAAGTATTGTGGCTTAACTTGACCAAGTTTTTGGTCTGGGCACCAGAGTATAAAGAGGGGGAAATATAAACCCTAAATCTTAAAGGAGACATTTTGTAATGAGAAATACCTATTTGTTCATCCTTCTCCTGAGTAAACATTTTAAATTTCTGTTTTTTGTAAAGAAAGTAAATCTAACTATATCATTCTACTAAAAAACCTCAAAGACTCCCCACTGCTTACCTGAACAAGTGTGATATACATACCCTTGGTAGTATCTGAGATGATTTGAAGTCATCCGTGGATAAATATTTTCTAAATTTTTAACTGTAATGTACTTACTGTAAAGTGTATTAGAAAAAAACTAGCATAACAAGATGGTGAGTTCAGGGACATTACGCTAAACAAGATTAAGTAAAAAGTGAGCTGATGTGAATATCAAACAAATATTACGGAGACAACATGGATATGGCAAAAAGTTTGAAAAGCATGGAGAAAAAAAGATGTTTTGGAAAAAGTGGCTAACAAGATGAAGTTCAGGTTTTTCCACGTGGCACGCAAGGTGCTTATCTCTCCAACTTCATTTCTTGCCACTTCTTGCCCAGCATTTCATGCCTCAGTAACAAACACCGAATACCAGCCTTTTCCCACCCTCCAGACTGTATCTTGCCTTCCTATGCCTATCCTTTCCTTCTCACCCGTCCTCTCAACTCCAGATGATCCTTTCAAATGGCTTGCAGGCAGACCCTACATTTGTACTTCTTCTCTAACTTGCACCTACCCACGGTCTACGGGAATGATGTCTTTGTATGCTTTTTAACCCACAGGATTATGAGCTCCTGAGGGCAAAGATTGTTTTATCCATCTTTGTATCTCAGTGCTGGCACAGTGATTATTCAAAACTGCCTTGCATAAAACCTAGAGTCAGCTTGGAATACGCTTAGTCATAAAATGGTAGTGCTTTTATTGAATCATTCCTACATGGAAGGTAGGGTAGCAGACAATTGGGATCAAAGAAAAATAAAAATAAATCCCATTAGGTAGCTTACAATGATCTCATTTAATCCTCAGAATTCTTTTATGAGTTAGGAATTATTCTTTATCTTACAGATGAGAAATTTGAGGCTCAGAGTGGTAGCAATATAGCATAATGGTTAGAAAAATAGATTCTGCCTTTAAAAAGCTTATATTCAAGAGGCGCCTGGGTGGCTCAGTCGGTTAAGAGTCTGACTCTCAGTTTCGGCTCAGGTCATGATCTCAGGGCATAGTCTGCTTGTCTCCTTCTCTCTCTGCCCCTCCCCCCACCCATGAGCTCTCTCTGTCTCTCTAAAATAAATAAATAAATCTTAAAAAAAATAAACCTATGTTTAAATCCACTTAACAGCTCTGAGTGGGTTACTCAACCTCCCTAAATCTGGGTTTCCTCTTCTGTTAAATGGAATAATAATAACATTACCTACCTCTTTGGGTTGTTATGAGGGTTAAATGAGATAGATAGTGTTGATAAGGCAACTTGAACAGGGTATGTATACATATATTAAGCCTAAGTCTAAATGTCACATTTTAAAATGTACTATATATATCACAATATTTATAACATAATAATATAGAAAAAGACCTTTGTGTTGCTTCATGATCTGCCTCAGTAATAGAAGATGTCAATAAATTATATCCGCAAATAATTTAAAAGCAACTCAAATCTTTATATCATCCCTTGAAAATGCCAAGGAGGATTTCATCCATAACACACAATAAAATGTCTGTAATATCCTTCACATCTAGCATGAATCTGCCCAAAGCACTACTGATCAAAGCATTCAACTACCTCCCATCTTTGTCTGCCTATGTCTCAACCTTTCCCCTCCCCAAAAGAAAATCAAACAAAAGTCTCTCTTCAAACACAGCCTGTGCTGGCTTTTTTTTTTTTTTTTCTTTTTGCCTCTCCCATTTCCCCTGCCAAATCCATTCTTTCCCCAAGTAACTTTCTGCCCTCTCCACTGTAAATCAATTTGGCTGTGAACCTAAAACAATTCTAAAAAATAAAGTCTATATTTTTAAAAGTCTTCAGAGATTTCTTGGTTTATATGCTGTGTCACAGTTTTTTGGTGTAGTCTGCACAACACTGAGTTATTTAGTAGAAGAATAAAATAATAGCTAACATTTTTTGGACATTTCTCATATGACAAGCACTGTTCTGAGTATTTTATGTATATTATCTCATTTAGTCTGGACCCTTCCCTCCCCTTAATTTTACCCTGATCTGGCAGGTGGGGCCCAGTCACCAAGATGGCGAAGATAGACTTATCCTCATTGGGTGGGAGAGGACACCCTATAGGTATGTTACTTTTCTTTCCATGTCTCATTAAGTTAACTTCCCCAAATCACATGCTTAATAATGGAGGAGGTAGCATTTCTCTCCAACTCCAAAGCCCACAGTCTTTGCAAACTCCATGAGGATAAGACACTAGATTATTAAAAGCAGAGCTGTCTCAAAGGATAGCAATGGAGTACAGACCTGTGGCTGCCAGAGGTTAGTGTGACTACAAAGACATAGCACAGGAAATTTTGTGTGGTGGTACAATCATTCAGTATCCTGATTGTGATGGTGGTTACCCAAAATTATACAGGTAAAATTCACAGAATGTATTCCCCCAAAAAGTCCGTTTTGCTCTGATGATTTAGAAGAGGAAGAAGAAGAAGAAGAAGAAGAAGAAGACGACGACGACGAAGAAGAAGAAGAAGAAGAAGAAGAAGAAGAAGAAGAAGAAG